>NC_059080.1:40443284-40748878 GCF_020497125.1 Mauremys mutica
ATCCTATCATACCATCTCCTCCATAAACTTATGTAGCTTAATCTTAAAGTCATGGAGGTCCTTCGCCCCCACTGTTTCCTTCGGTAGGCTGTTCCAGAATTGCACTCCTCTGATGGTTAGAAACCTTCGTCTAATTTCAAGCCTAAATTTCCTGACTGACAATTTATATCCGTTTGTCCTTGTGTCCACATTAGCACTGAACTGAAATAATTCCTCTCCTTCCCTGGTATTTATCCCTCTGATATATTTAAAGAGTGCAATCATATCTCCTCTTATCCTTCTTTTGGTTAAGGAAAACAAACCGAGCTCCTCAAGTCTCCTTTCATACGACAGGCTTTCCATTCCTCAGATCATTCTAGTGGCCCTTCTTTGTACCCGTTCCAGTTTGAATTCATCCTTCTTAAACATGGGAGACCAAAACTGCACACAATACTCCAAATGAGGTCTTACCAACGCCTTATATAACGGGACTAGCACCTCCTTATCCCTACTAGAAATACCTCGCCTAATGCATCCCAAGACCGCATTAGCTTTTTTAACGGCCACATCACATTGCCTACTCATAGTCATCCTACGATCAACCAGGACTCCTAGGTCCTTCTCCTCTTCCGTTACTTCCAACTGGTGCGTCCCCAGCTTATAACTAAAGTTCTTGTTAGTCATCCCTAAATGCATAACCTTACACTTCTCACTATTGAAATTCATCCTGTTACTAATACTCCAGTTTACAAGGTCATCCAAATCTCCCTGGAGGATATCCCGATCCTTTTCCGAATTTGCAATACCTCCCAACTTGGTGTCATCCGCAAACTTTATCAGCCCACTCCTACTCTTGGTTCCCAGGTCAGCGATAAATAGATTGAATAAAATCGGACCCAAAACCGAACCTTGAGGAACTCCACTGGTAACCCCCCTCCAACCCGACAGATCACCCTTCAATACGACCCTCTGCAGTCTCCCCTTTAACCAGCTCCTTATCCACCTCTGGATTTTCATTTCGATCCCCATCTTTTCCAGTTTAACCAGTAATTCCTCATGCGGTACCGTATCAAACGCCTTATTGAAATCAAGATATATTAGATCCACCGCATTTCCCTTGTCTAAAAAATCTGTTACTTTCTCAAAGAAGGAGATCAGGTTGGTTTGGCACGATCTACCTTTCGTAAATCCATGCTGTAAAAGATCCACTTGCTAGAAATGGTTCAGGTTCAACAACTGGATGCAGCTGCCTTTACTGTAACATTTTTTAAGGGCCAAATCCTAGTTCCAGTGAAGTCAGTGGCAAAGTTCCCATTGACCAGGGCCAAGACCTTGGCTTGGAGTATTAAAGCAACATCCCCAGCAAATAAGAGCATCCCAGCCATTGAGGGCAGCTTACAGTTCCTGGGCTGTGGCTTTTGTCAAAGCAGGACATTGGACAAGGAGGAAGGAAAAAGGAAGAGGACGAAAGAGGACAAATCATAACTGAAAGTGGTGCCCTCATTTCAAACAAGCCTTCACATGATCTACAGCACATTCCAGCCCAAAGGAAACTCAAGCACTACCCGTCACAGTGTGGGGTAGACAGAAAGGGGCTCCTGCATCCATCACCAAAATGTAGCCACTCCGAGATGGAACATGGCAGCTGTTTGACAGTTTAGGACAGGAAGTGAAGAATACCATAGCCAGCTGAAAGCATCGGGGGGGATTTCAAGAAGCAAAATGTAATAATCAGTGTTGGAATGAGGCCAGGACACTGGGGTTAACACCCTGCCTCTTGAGGAAAGTGCCATGGGACAGCTGATGTGTACAAGTGAGCAGGGCCTCAGTATTATACTAAAGGCAAACTTGGGCAGGCTTTTGTTCTCCCAGACTTCTCTTGGGGGGCAGGGCAGGTAGGTTGGAGCAGGGGTGGTATGAGGCAGTGCAGCTGGCACCATTTCCAACAGGGTTTTACTGTTCAGCTCTGCTCTGGGAGCTCCTTAGAGGGCTTGGACTCCATAGAGAGGCCTGACACTATCACAGACTTTACTGGGCACTTCTGTGCTGCACAGAATAACTCCCCAACATCCTGCCCCAGCATGCACCAGGCTCGGGGTAGCACCTGGGATGCAGTCTCTGGGGACTGTCTCCACTGTAGAAAAACAAAGTCCTGGTGAGGAACCTGGAGGGGATGTCCCAGATGTGACATTGCAGGGTGCAATCCAGACCAGTGAGGGCCTGGGTCACCCCTGCCTGCAACTTGAGGTGCCTCACAGTGCTTTGCTGCTGTAGCGCGCAACCTGGGCTTCTCACAAACAGCCTGACAGCATGCAGGGCACCGCGTGTCTGTGTACAGCAGTGGTTCACCTATTTACTATTTTGGGCCGCATAAGCAGCCCTCTATGTGTTCTGTGGGCTGCATCCACACAACATATATACTACCTGTATGGCGCTGAGGATGTCACATGGGCCACACTGTGTGCTGATTGAGCCACAAGTGACCTGCAGGCTGTGCGTTGTATAGCCACAGCCCGGGTCCAGAACTCTGACCCCAGTAGCCTATCGGCACACACCAGCCACACTCCAACTTCCACTATGCTTGGTTACCACTTGCAGGGTAACCCAAACACACACCCAGTCCTGGGATTTCCCCCAAAAACATGTGTTCTGCACTGTCCAGCCCTCTCTTTGGGCTAGGTCCGTAGCCCCTCTAAGGTGAGCAACATACCACAGTTTGCTACCATCAATGGAGTTACCCGCATAGTTCACAGCATTGGTTTAGTTTTGATTAAAGAATAAAACAAGTTAGTTTAACTACACCGAGATAGGCTTTAAGTGAGTACAAGCATACGGCACTGACATCAGAACTGGTTACAAGAGAAATAAAGATAAAATGCTTTCTAAACTTAACCAACCAGACTTGGTTCAAGGGGAAGTTCTTACCACAGGTTCTCAGTAACAATGCTGACCAAGTGTCAGGTCAGGATCTGCTCCCAAAGCCCAATGGCTGTTTCTTTTGTCTTCTTAGATGAAAAGGAGAGAGATGGATAGGGAGAGAGAACTTGGGGGCTGGGGGTTGCCCCTATCAAGGCTGATTCCCCACTCTGGCACTTTGAGTGCAGAAAGTGGGGCCCAAAAGGATTCAAAAAATTAATACTGGCCACTCCAGGCTTGTATTAAACTCCCAAGGTTACAGCTTCTCTCTGACCTTGGCTTGGTAAATGCTGCCACCACCCAAATGCAAAACCCCTTTTTGGGAACCCAGGAAGGTGCACTTAGGAATTTCTTCCTGTGGGGTACCCTCAAGCCCTTTAACCCCCTCTCCAGGGAAGAACAGAGAAAGAAAACAAAGGAAATTAGCTTTTGCCACCAGCTAATTAAACAGCATGTGCATAAACCTCTTAGGACACCAAAAATCCAATCCTGTTCTTAAAAAAGGTAAATTTTATTAAAAACAACAAAGAAAAAAATACACCTGGAACTTAAGACTCTTACTAGATTTTAAAAGAGCAATTCCAAAAATTAAGCACCCAAAATAGCTTTCTTGGGGGGTTCAGCTTAAAGGTTACAAGCAAACAAAAGCATCTGGGGTTAGCACAGAGGAGTCCACTAGCCATAAGAAATAAACAGAAATAAACCTAATCGCATCTTTCTAAACATTCCTGATCTACTTACACATCTGGGGGTTCCAAATAAGTCGTTCTAGGTATGATCTGATGATCTATGATCATACCTGGCTTAAAGCTTCTCATAGCATAACTACTCCATGTTCCCCTCTTTCCCGGAGAACAACAACAGACACAAAAGGGAAGTTTTTTCCCCCATTTTAAAAAGTTCTAGCCTTCTCATTGGCTCCTTTGGTCAGGTGTCCACTCCCTTTCCTTTACCTGGGGGACTTTTTTAACCCTTTACAGGCAGGGGCTGCTCCAGGCACCAGCACGCCAAGCGCGTGCCTGGGGCGACAAGCCACGGGGGGCGCTCTGCCGATCATCGCGAGGGCAGCAGGCAGGTTGCCTTCGGCGGCATGCCTGTGGAGGGTCCGCTGGTCCCGTGGCTTCAGCGGACCTCCCGCAGGCGTGCCGCCGAATCCGCGGGACCGGGGACCTCCCGCAGGCAAGCCGCCAAAGGCAGCCTGCCTGCTGTGCTTGGGGCGGCAAAATGCCTAGAGCCACCCCTGTTTACAGGTAAGCAAGCAGAGAACAGCCACCAAGAGGGACTTTATAGCTAAATGGGTGTCCATAAAAGGGAATCCCCCTCCCCCTTCATTTATCACACCTTACTTTTACAGTTCAATCACTCTTTGAAATGCATTTTCCTGAAGGTTACTCCTAGATAAAGTTCCTTCCGGTTGTGAGGATGGAGTCATAGGGGTCTGTCCTGAAAGAGACTTCATGCTGTTGTTTGCTAAACTGCAGATTTGCCTTGCCTCCCTCTTGCTGTTTCAAGGCCATTGTTTACTACATATATGTACATTGAGTTGAACAGATTCCTCTGTTTAAGGCCTGCTTGACCAGTTCTGCCTGATTGGGGCTATGTGGTTTTAAACATGTGCCACCAACATCATTCAGGGGGAATTCATAACTTTACACAGAATGTTGCTACCCACATTTCATCCTGGTATTATTGACCAGTGAATTGAGTTTTCCAATGATACTGTGCAAGGCATATTTTGTACAAAGATTATTACAATGATATGTACGGTGTGAATATGGGGTGCACTCCATCACACCACGGCTGTACATTGGGAGGTCCAGCCCTTGCTATGATCTCAGCCAGAGCGACTTATATGCTGGAATACTCAGCAAGCCATTTCCCAATGCAATCCTTCCACTGCTCCACTAAAGTAGTCCCATCCAGTTACTACTATATTTTAATGTCCTTTCTTACCCTATCCTTATTTATATCAGGCTGGACACTTTTTCAGGACGTGGGTGCAGATACATACGAGGATCTGGGGAACCCAGAGAAAAGAGGGGTGTCCTTGGCAACAAAGAGAGACAAGAGCTGGGTCCCTAGCTTTCCCCTTCACAGAGATACTCAGTCCTATCTACAAATGTACATTGTCAAAGAACTGTGCAGACATTAGCTAACTCAAAGGTCTCCATCTCACCTGGCCATCAGTGAGAAACTTTCCATTGCCTTTCACAGCACTTGAATCATGTCCTTAGAGGGAGCCTGTGGTACAGTGGAGGGAGACCTGGTCATAGGAGAAGGGCCACGCCATTTCTGGCCCATGACAGCGATTGAATGAAAGGAACACCCACCTCCTGTGGCTGTAATGTGCCATGGCTATGCCCCCCTGAGCCCTAAACTGGACTTTGGAACAGCGAGACAGACCTGGTCCCAAAGAATCTATCCCCAGGATCATCAGAGCCCAGTGCATTGTGGGGCAGGACTTTGGGAGTCTAGTCAATGCTGTGCTTATGCCATGCAGTGCATAAGTGACCAATAAAGGTTACAGGTACTGAATTTACCACACTGTGGCATCAAAGTGTTTTCATATAAGGAGCTCCCAGCAACCTAAGACATAACAGTGGCAGCTGCATGGCAGCACCAGACATACACCACAACAGGAAGAGGCTCCCAGAACAGAGGAAGAGCAGAGCAATGTGACAGCATCTGGCCCCAGGTGCCCCTGGCCTCCAGGACACACGAGTGACCCCTTTGCTGCAGTCTAACCTCCCAGAGAGACACCCTACAATGTTAGAGCCTACCACCCTGGATGTGACCATGCTCAGACACTGGGAAACATCAGATCTGCACCCTACAATACACTGCGAAACCTAGGCCGAGACCTAAACTGCTCTTGAATCAGCACTTGTTGGCTGCCTGGCTTCCCGGAGGCTGAGTCATGGCTGGCACCGCCTCCATTCCTTCTTCCCAGAAAGTTTCTTCCTCCGCCAGATCATTCTTTTCCATCACCACTTTTCTTTGGAATTTGGAGAGGTCACATCTGGGGGACCTGCCCATGTGTGATCTTCCTCTCCCCTCACCACCCATTCCATCCACTATCTCCACCGCAGCTCTGCTAGGATTCGCCAGAGAAGAAAGAGCAGATAAATTAGTCATCATCATCACATCCACTCATTGTCAGACAGTGGGCACTCAACAGCTCATGCACCAAAACGCCCTCTGGCCACAGGATTGCAGTCCCTTCTCTTCAGTGACTTGGGTTTATTTCTTCAGAATAAGACTAACAAAAATTCAACACCTCAACCACATGCTTTCACGACCTACGGCCTCATGCAGGAGCCTATCTAATCCCAGCAGCCCTGCCTGCCGGGGAGTCAAGGCAAGTCTCTCCGCTCCCGTCTTCTCCCTAGCCTGCTCCCTGCAGGATTACACTTCACAGTCCCTCTTCCTGGGAGTCTCACCTGTCAACTGGGGTCTGTCATCTACAGAAACCCTCCTATTCCCCATAGCTCTCAGCTCAGCTGGCGACTTGCTGACTCGCTGAAGAAGGCAGCTGAATAGTCACAGGTGGGGCTGGATCAAACATTCCTTAAAGAGCCAGCCACCATGTCATGTTCACTTAGAAGCCAGCTCACATATGACATGGCCCCCTCATTTCAGTCATTAAAGATCTGCAGAATTCAGTGACTCACATAGACACTCACCGTGCACCTGAGTATATATGGTACAGTGTGGGGTTGGGGAAAGACCTCAGCTCTACAGACAGGACTCATCAGCAAGGCCATTCTCAGGCAGGAGAGATCACAGGAGGGTCAGAAGAGAAACAGCAGAGCAGTGGAAAAGACCCAGGCCCCTGTACTCACTGACATATAAGCTGCCCTCCCCTCCACCCAGACTTGCATTGTACCCTTGGTGTAAATGACTCATCTGCTCCAATATATACAATAGCCTAGCTCAGGGGTTCTCAGCATGGGGGTCGTGATCCCCAGTCGGGTCAAAAACAGGTTTCAGGGGGTCATTACCCCCCCTCTTTCTATATTCCTAAATGCCAGGGGGGCTCCCAAAACTTTCTTCTGTTGTAACATGGAGCCAGGATGAAGCTGGGAACCCTGGCCTGGCCGGAGACAGTGCTAATATCAGCACCATGGAGTTGATTCTTCCAGCTGTGCATGTGGGTGGGACGAGTTCTTTAAGTCCATTAACAGTGGGGGAGCTGCCATTCTAACCACCCACACCCTTTGTGTGTGGTGTGCATTATACCTGGGCCATGCTGGCTGCGAGGAAGAATGTGGATTTCACCTCTGACCTTGGATCCTCTTGGGTTGCAAACTGAGGAGCGCTGATGTTTCCTGTCCCATATGCATCTGAGTCGCAAAGTGCAGGCTGAACTTGGACCAGAATTACATGGACTGTGAAATTGCTGGTTTCACGACCGAGGGAGGGAGAGAAAAACGTCTGGTTCTAATTACACTCTAAGTGCACAGTTCACGGTGTATTACTAGGCATGATGTTATAATTTAAGGTTTTAAGACAGTTTCTGTTCTAAGCCTGCATTTGACCCTGAGCTGCTTTCAGCCTGAACATATGCAGCCAGAGGACAGTATGTCTGGGAAAGTTTTAAGCTAATTGGATAAGCTATTGCCAGGTTTTAGACCCTTGAAATATAAGTGGTTTTTCATTGTTCAAAAGTGGGTCTATTGTTTATTGTCTTGTCTATTCAGCCCTCCAATGCCTTTCTTTTTTCTTAAGAGTAACCCACCATCACAGTTAGTTTTCCATAGAGTTTAAGGCCAGAAGAGACCAGTAGGATTATGTGGTCTGACTTCCTGTATAACACAGGCCAGAGAACCTCATCCTATAGTTTCTGCATCAAGCCCACAACTTCTGGCTGAGCTACAGCATCTCTTTTACACAGATCTAGTCTTGACTTAAAGATTCCAAGAGATAGAGGATCCACCTAGGTAGGGTGACTAGATGTCCCGATTTTATAGGGACAGTCCCGATTTTTGGGTCTTTTTCTTATATAGATTCCTCTTACCCCCATCCCGCCACCCCATGTCCCGATTTTTCACATTTGCTGTCTGATCACCTTATACTTAGACAAGTTGTTCCAATGGTTAATTACCATCATTAAGGTTAAGATTTAGTCATGGGTATTTTTAGTAAAAGTTATGGACAGGTCATAAGCAATAAACAACAATTCACAGGTCCAGCCCCACCGGCCACTACTCTGGGGGTCCCCAGGGCAAGCCACACCAGCTGCTGCTCAGATGTTTCCCAGAGCGAGCTGCCCGGGGCCACCAAGCAGTGGCTGGAGGGAAGCTCCAGGAGTGGCTGGTGTGCCCGGCTCCAGGGCCGTGTGAGCCTGGAGTTGCTCAGGCGCCCTGGGGTCAGCCACGCTAGCTGCAGCAGCTGTGGAATTTTACAGAGGTGGCGGAAAGCCACAGAATCCATGACAAACTCATAGCCTTAACCATCATCGTTAAAAAATGTGCCTTGTTTCTAGCCAGAATTTGTCTAAATTCAGCTTTCCAACTACTGGAACTCATTATGCTTTTTTCCTGTTAGATTAAAGAGCCATCTACCAGAAATCTTCTCCCCATTTAGGGATTTGTAGAATGTGATCAAGTCACTTCTTAACCTTGGTTTTGTTTTATAATAATAATATTGTTGCTGTGTATCTAATCTGTATTATCATAGTGACCAGCTCCCCATTGTGCTAGGTCCTTACTAGCACAGAACAAAAAGACATGGTACAAGCATCACACTGGCTCATGACCTCATGGCAGACTGTCAAAAGCAGGGTAGACACACCAAACTGGTGGTATGTTCCATAATTAGATTTCACCAATCCAGGACCAAATGTGAACTCCCAAAATACTACAACACAGTCTTAGACTGGAGCATCTCAGGGTACTGTCTGTGACTCCATTATATCTTGCCACTCAGGCAAAACAGACTATGTGATAAATGGTCATTTACACCAAAAATCACAAATATTCCAGGTTACTCCCAGTCCCAAGAGACCAGTCACTCACCCAGGTCGAGCTGCAGCCTAGATCTCACACCAAAGACAATGCTAGTAGCCAATTCGATAGTAAACTAACTAAAGGCTTATTAGCTAAGAAATGAGAGATTAAAGCAGGTAAAGTATGTGCACAGCTGAATCACAGTCTCTGATTTCAAATGGTAACAGAGATGTAGTAATCTGCCCGTTTCTTGGAAGTCTCTCAGGGCTACCCAGAACAGCTCTGTAATCTCCATCTCCTTGTTCAGTTAGTCTGCCCTGTTAGAATCCAAACAGTCCAGAGATGAAGGATCCTTCCCTGAGTCCATACTTACAGCTTCTTCTCACAGAAAACAAGCTGACAGGGTCACCACCCAGGTGGGATCTTTCTTTGATTGGCAGAGAGGAGTGCATTTAGGCCCCGTCTACACTGACAAGCTTGTGCACAGTAAAGCAGCTACAGCACTGAGGTGCCAGTGTAGACACCGTGGTGATTACAACACTGCGATTGGCCTCCAGGAGGTTGTAACAATGCTGGTTCTTGTGAGACCCAACTGAGAGTGCCAATTTAGGACAAATTGCTTCAAGCAGGGCAGTTACAGCCCAAGGCTGAGGTTTTTCCACCTCTAAGGCAAACCAAACCAGCCAGACAGGGAAGACTATGGTTTTACCCCACTGGCTAACCACAAGACACACAAGCAATTTCTTTAAACAATCCAGTTTCCCAGTATCACCACCTGTGCCACTCATTATGGGGACAAATGGTTATGAAAACCAATACCCCAGTAAAAGAAAAAAGGTTCTCTCGATCCCAAAGGACCAAGCCCCAGACCCAGGTCCATATGTAAATCAGATCTTACCCACAAATCACGCTGTTGCCAATCCTTTAGAATCTAAAATCTAAAGCTTTATTCATAAAAGGAAAAATATATAGATGAGAGCTAGAACTGGTTAAATGGAATCAATTGCATACAGTAATGGCAAAGTTCTTGGTTCAGGCTTGTAGCAGTGATAGAATAAACTGCAGGTTTAAATCAAGTCTCTGGAGTACATCCACAGCTGGGGTGGGTCCTTCAGTCCTTTGTTGAAAGCTTCAGTTTGTAGCAAAGCTCCTCCAGAGGTAACAAGCAGGATTGAAGACAAGATGGAGGAGCTGCAGCAGCTTTTTATGGTCTCTTGCCATGTGGTCTCTGCTTTCTTTGTCCCAAAGACACGCATTCAGGCACATGGCAAGAAAAAACCTTAGCATTCTGTCCATAGGTAAGTCCCTGCATACCTTGCTGAGTCACAAGGTGTATTTGCCTTCTTGCAATGGGTCAGTTATATAACTGATGGTCCTTACTGGGCCATCAAGCAGGCTAGGCAGTGCTGATGCCAAATTGTCTGGGCTGTCACCCATCAGAATCGCACAAGTTTGAAATACAGACAGTATGGAGCCAATACTTATAACTTTAAATATAAAAATGATACATGCACACAGATAGCATAATCATAACCAATTATGTTAAGGCCCCTTCTTGCATCATGTGCGCCAACCACCTCCTAGCATTACAAGCACTGCAGTCCCAAGCAGAGCAACAAATATTAGTGGCTTTCAGCCTCAAATTGCTGCCTCAAAGCATCCCTGATCCTTATGGCCCCGTGCTGTGCCCCTCTAATAACCCTGGTCTCTGGCTGTTCAAACTCACTTCCAGGCACTGAGCCTCTGCTGTCCAGCCCTGAGTGAAGCTTTCTCCCTACCCTTCACAAATATTATGGAGCTTACAGCATGCGGCTATAAGCATAGGAATTCTGTCATCGGCCATGTCCAGCTTCCCATACAGGCATCGCCAGTGGGCTTTTAAACAGCCCAATGCACGCTCCACAGTCATTCTGCACTTGCTCAGCCTGTTGTTGAACCACTCCTTGCTGCTGTCAAGTTGCCCCATGTATGGCTTCATGAGCCACAGCATTAAGGGGTAGGCAGGGTCTCCCAGGATCACGATGGGCATTTCGACTTCCCCTACGGTGATCTTCTGGTCCAGAAAGAAAGTCCCTCTTTGCAGCTTCTTGAAGAAAAGATGTGTGCATCATGCACCTTTCCAGACCAGCCTGCGTTAATGTCTGTGAAATGTCCACGATGATTCACAAGCACCTGGAGAACCATTGAGAAATGCCTCTTGCGATTAATGTACTCGGTGCCTAAGTGGTCTGGTGCCAGAACTGGAATGTGTGTGCCATCTATCTCCCCTCCACAGTTAGGGAAGATCATTTGTGCAAAGCCATCCACATGTCACATAGTTGCCAGAATCATGGTCTTTTGGAGCAGGATGCAATTAATGGCCCTGCACACTTCCATCAACATGTTTCCAATAGTCGACTTTCCCACTCCGAACTGGTTAGTGACTGATAAGTAGCAATCTGGAGTAGCCAGCTTCCACAGTGCAATCGCCACGCACTTCTCCAGCGACAGGGCAGCTCTCATTCATGTGTCCTTGCGCCACAGGGCTGAGGTGAGCTCATCACACCATCTCATGAACGTTCTACAGCCACTGCTCGTCATCCCAGATGTGCATCACAATATGATCCCACCACTCAGTGCTCATTTCCCGAGCCCAAAAGCTGCGTTCCACTATGGTCAGCACCTCTGTGAATGCCACAAGCATTCTCATGTCGTAGCTACTACACGTGGCGAGATTAATGTCGCACTCCTCTTGCCTTTGTAGTTTAAGGAATAACTCCACTGCCACTCGTGACGTGTTGGTCAGTGTGAGTAGTGTTCTGGGCAACAGCTCGGGATCCATTCCTGCAGCCAGAAAGAGACAGGGTAGGGCACACAGTACACAAACTGTTGAAAGATGATGCCAAATGCAGACGGAAGCACAGGGATGGTTGGGATGTGAAGCAATCCATCACAGGGCATTGGGACAGGACCCAGGATACCCTGCAACCCCTTCTGCCTTCCCACAAGTCTTAGCGGCAAAAGAGAAAGAGGTGCTCTGTGGGATAGCTGCCCAGAGTGCACCGCTACAAATAGCACCACAAGTGCCACAGGTGTGAACACACTATTGCGCAGGCAGCTGTCAGTGTGAACACAAAACAGCGTTTTTTCTTCAGCGCTCTGAGTGGCGCTGTAACTGCTGGCACTGTAACTTTGCAAGTGTAGTCGTGCCCTTAGAGTCTTTGAGCTCTGATCATCAATTGCAAAGGACCATTTGCCTTCAAATGCGCAGGAATTAGCACTTTCCTGTTAAAGTTCTTCATTTGTATTACACAAGGCTTCTTTCTCATTTGGTGGGTTATTTAGTTACAGGGATTTATACAACATAAATGTTTGTTACTACACTATAACAGGATTCAGATAAGTGACAACAATGAATGTAACATCCCATTATTTTTCATGAAGTTTAAATACCAAATACATTCTTATACCTTTAACAATCACTTTGA
Organism: Mauremys mutica; assembly: GCF_020497125.1. Classification (NCBI taxonomy): domain Eukaryota; kingdom Metazoa; phylum Chordata; order Testudines; family Geoemydidae; genus Mauremys; species Mauremys mutica. Next base: position 40,455,595 of record NC_059080.1, read on the forward strand.
TCTATACGAATACACAAGTGGATTGGCCTCACTTCCAGCTGTGAACATGTTAGTTTGCAGCTCAGACTACAGTTTTGATCATCAGCATCACAGCAAGTTAACAACTTGTTCTTTTACAGGAGCTCTAAATTGTATGTTGTGGTAGGTCCCCGCCCGCACTTGCCGCACGACAAAACCCAATGCTTTTTAGGAGAGGAACCAAAGAATGTTGTATCCAGTTGAAAAAACATGGGGGTTCCATGTAAGAAGCATGTATTCACCTAAAATGGAATTTAGCCAGGACACTGGGGCAAACATCCTATTTGTGTGGAGCAGGCTGTAGTCATCAAAGATCCCAGGAGCACTTAGCACCAGCATTTACATGTCATCCAAGAGATATAACAGGCCAGATCCACAGCTGATGGGAACTAGCTTCACTGAAATCATTGATTTACCGCTAAGGTTCTGGGCTAGCAGCTTCCAGTAACGACAGTGTGACAAACCCCAGAACAGATATGGGCTACCAACATCATTCTGTGAGAAAATCAATGTAGAATAGGCCTGTATGACACACTCTTTCCCACCTAGTATGCATCCTGTGCCCCCTCTAGCTATGTCCTTTCTCATCACTTCTGAGTTCTATGTTGGCAGATCACTGTCCTTTTCCTCCATCCAGCTTCCACCCATCTGATTCACCCAACAATATCACAACCCAATGCTTGCAACAATACTCTCACCTCCAATGGGGATGAATTAATTACAGGACTTTGTCCTCATCTAGTTCCTTCCAACCAAGCATCTCAAAATGCTTTGCAAACATTCACGAGGTTTAATGACCTGAAAATCAGAAACAAACCTACAACTGGTGGAAGCATGGACAAATTGCTAAGCATGGATACAAAAGACTAGCACAAACATGTAAGGATAAAATTAGGGAGGCTAAGGCACAAAATGAGCTAGCAAGGGACAATAAAGGCAATAAGATGTTTTACAGATACACTAGGAGCAAGAAAAAGACAAAGGAAAGTGTAGGTTCCTACTTAGCATGGAAGGTGAGTTAATAACGGACTACATCAAGAAGGCTGAGGTGTTTAATGCTGATTTTACTTGTCTTCACTAAAAAGATTTATTGTAACTGGATACGTAACACAATAAATATTAACATCTAGGGGGAAGGAATTAGGGCTGTTGATTAATCTCAGTTAACTCATGCGATTAACTCAAAAAAATTAATCGTGATTAATTGCAGTTTTAATCGCACTGTTAAACAATAGAATACAAATTTAAATTTCTTAAATATTTTGCATATTTTTCTATGTTTTCATAGATTGTGTTGTAATTTAAATCAGTGTATATTATTTTATTACAAATATTTGCACTGTAAAAATGATCAACAAAAGAAATAGTATTTTTCAGTTCACCTCATACAAGTACTGTAGTGCAATCTCTTTGTCATGAAAATGCAACTTACAAATGTAGATTTTTTTTGTTACATAACTGCACTCAAAAACAAAACAATGTAAAACTTCAGAGCCTACAAGTCCACTCAGTCCTACTTCTTGTTCAGCCAATTGCTAAGACAAACAAGTTTGTTTGCATTTACAGGAAATAATTCTGCCCTCTTCTTATTTACAATGTCACCAGAAAGTGAGAACAGGCATTTGCATGGCACTTTTGTAGCTGGCATTGCAAGGTATTTACATGCCAGATATGCTAAACATTCATATGCCCCTTCATACTTGGGCTCCCATTCCAGAGGACGTGCTTCCATGCTGATGATGCTCATTAAAAAAATAATGCATTAATTCAACTTGTGACTGAACTTTTTGGCGGAGAACTGTCTGTCCCCTGCTCTGTTTTACCCACATTCTGCCATATATTTCATGTTATAGCAGCCTCAGTTGATGACCCAGCATGTATCGTTCATTTAAAGAACACTTTCACTGCAGATTTGACAAAACACAAAGAAGAAATGTGAGATTTCTAAAGACAGCCACAGCATTTGACCCAAGGTTTAAGAATCTGAAGTGCCTTCCAAAATCTGAGAGGGACGAGGTGTGGAGCATGCTTTCAGAAGTCTTAAAAGAACACTCCAGTGCGGAAACTACAGAACCCAAACCACCAAAAACAAAGAAACAAAAAAACCTTCTGCTGGTGGCATCTGACTCAGATAATGAAAATGAACATGCATCAGTCTGCACTGCTTTTGATTGTTATTGAGCAGAACCCATCATCAGCATGGACACATGTCCTCTGGAATGGTGGTTGAAGCATGAAGGGCCATATGAATCTTTAGTGCATCTGGCACATAAATATCTTGTGATGCCGACTACAACAATGCCATACGAATGCCTATTCTCACTTTCAGGTGACATTGTAAACAAGAAGCAGGCAGCATTATCTCCACAAATGTAAACAAATGTATTTGTCTGAGTGATTGGCTGAACAAGAAGTAGGACTGAGTGGACTTGCAGACTATAAAATTTTAAATTGTTTTATTTTTGAATGCAGGTTTTTTTGTACATAATTCTACATTTGTAAGATGAACTTTCATGCACTACAGTACTTGTATTAGGTGAATTGAAAAATACTATTTATTTTGTTTTTTTACAGTGCAAATACTTGTAATCAAAAATAGATATAAAGTGAGCACTGTACACTTTTTATTCTGTGTTGTAATTGAAATCAATATATTTTAAAATGTAGAAAACATCCAAAAATATTTAAATGGTATTCTATTACTGTTTAACAGTGCAATTAATGGCGATTTTTTTTTAATCGCTTGACAGCCCTAGAAGGAATGCAAGACAAAATAGGGAAAGGGTTAAAGCATATTTGGATAAATTAGCTGTTTTCAAGTCAGCAGGACGTAATGAAATGCATCAAAGGATACTTAAGGAACTAGCTGAAGCAATCTCAGAACTGTTAGTAATTATCTTCAAGAACTCATGGAGGATGGGTCAGGCCCCAAAGGAGAGGAGATGTGCAAACATAATACCTATCTTTAAAAAAGGGAACAAAGAGGACTGGGGAATTATAGACTGACCAGTCAGCCTAACTTTGATACCTGGAAAGATACTGAACAAAGTATTAAACAATCAATTTGTAAGCACCTAGAGTTATAAGAAACAGCCAGTACCATTTGTCAAGTAAAAATATGCCATACCAACCTAATTTCCTTCTTTGACAGGGTTACTGGCCTAGTGACTAGAAGCAAAGTGACAGACATGATATAGCTTGTTTTTAGTAAGGCCCCTGGCACAGTCCCACATGACATTCTCATAAGCAAGCTAGGGAAATGTGGTCTATATGAAATTTACTATAAGGTGGCAAAGAGTGAAATTTACTATAAAGTGGGTGACAACTCGTTGAAAAAACCATACTCACAGAGTAGCTATCAATGGTTTTCTGTCAAACTCGAGGATGTATCTAATGGGGTCCAATACTATTCACTCCATCATCCAAATCATTAATAAAAATGTTGGCGAGTATGCTTAGAACATTTCATTGTGCATGACACCAAGCTGGGAGGAATTGCTAGCATTTTAGTGGACCAGATTAAAATTCAAAATGACCTTGACAAATCACAGAATTGGTCTAAAATCAACAAGATTAAATTCAATAAAGATAAGTGCAAAGTACTACACGTAGGAAGAAAAAAAATCAAATACTCAGCTACAAAATGGAGAATAACTGGCTAGGCAGTAAAACTAAAGATAAGGATCCAGGTGTTATAGTGGATCACAAATTGAATATGAGTCAGCAATACGATGCAATTGCAAACAGGCCAATATCATTCTGGGGGTATTAACAGGAGTGTCTTATGAACGGTAACTGTCCTGCTGTACTCGACACTGGTAAGGTCCCAGCTGGAGTACTGTGTCCCGCTCTGGGTGCCGCACTTTGGGAAAGATGTGGACAAACTGAAGAGGCTCTAGAGGAGAACAAACATGATAAAGGTATTTAAAAACTCGACCTATGAGGAAAGGTTAAAAAAAATGGGCATGTTTAGTCTTGAAAAAGAAGATTGAGGGGGGACCTGATAATAGCCTTAAAGTGTGCTGTTATAAAGAGGATGGTGATCAATTATTCTCCATGTCCACTGAAGACAGGACACAAAGTAATGGGCTTAATCTGCAGCATGGGAGATTTCCGTTAGATATTAGTAAACTAACTAGAAGGATAGTTAATGCATGGAAAAGGCTTCCAAGGGTGGTTGTGAATCCCTGTCATTAGACGTTTCTAAGTACAGGTTCTACAAACACCTGCCAGAGGTGGTCTACATAAACCTGGTCCTGTCTCAGTGCAAGGGGCTAGACTAGATAACCTCTGAAGGTTCCTCCCAGCCCTATATTTCTATGAGTCTGTGACTCCCACAGCTCTATTGGGAGGCAGGTGAATATCATAATCTCCATTCCACACATGGGGAAATTGAGGTTCAGAGAGGGCACATGACCTGCCCAAAGCACGTCAATGGCAGTCTCTTGATTCCCACTCCCCTGCTACAACTCCTGCTGCTTTCAGTAATAACGCTGTGCCCTTTGCTAGCTCTTTCCAGTTGCAGACCTCAATTAGCTTGGCAGGAATGACTTAATTAACCCTCCGCAGGAGATATTTGTATTTATAGCTAGTTGTATGCTGCTCATCACTGCAATATCAGAGTGTCTCAAACGCACCAATGAATTAAGTCTCACAGACTCCCTGTTGTTAAACAAGTGAGAAAACTAACATATAGAAAGGAGAATCTAGCTAGACTTGAGCAACCCAGGCTCACACAGGAAGGTCTAGAACTGAACACAGATCTCCTGCCTCCTAACCCTGTGCTCTAACTGCTAGATCAGTGATACTCAGACCTCAGTGGTTCAGGAGCCAAATTAGTGATTAGCATTACCCAAATGAGCAACTGTATAGGAATTCATTGTTTCATTTACTATACATATTTGTAATTCCCACAGCAAAATGACTGACCAAGTATTATTATTTTATCAACTTACAATTGCTTTTACAACAGTAAAAACATCCTGACTGGTTAATAATTAAAGCACACGGTGTTTTACTATCATGTGCTGCAAAGAGCTGCAGGAGAAACATTAAAAAGCCACTTGCAGTTCGTGAGCTTCAGTCTGAGTATCCCTGAGCTCGATCATCCAGCCTTCCACAATTAGATCCCAAATGCTGCACCAAGGAACCATCTAAACCAGACTGGAGTGAATGTTTCATGTGGATTATCCTTTGGCTGCTCCAGCATCTGCCACCTGGGCCAGCAAATGGAATGAATTCATCCTGGTCAGCTGACCAGTCTCTCTGGGATCGGTGGCCTTGCCATTAGATACCAGGGATCTAGCTGAGCTTTTCACCCCTAGTCATTTTCCCATGGTGTTTTGCACATGTTTAGCCACAGCGCCCAGAATGGTCACCTGGTACATTAAGAACTATCCCATGGGAGAGGACAGTGAAGAGTTTACTTTCAAAATAAAACTGAACAGGAAAAGGAATAATGAAAAAATGCATAGTACAAGTTATTTAATGAAACATACCAGCAGGGTGAGGCATGGATCGCCTGAGCTGAACTGAATTGCATGGAATGATTTCAGATCCCCAGGAGGTGTGTGTTTCCTGTGTAGGGGTCACATAGCCAACATATGGTAAAAATCACCCCACAGCTCAGTGTTTGAGGCAGGCAGCAGTTGGTCTTAAAGGGATAGCATCACCTAAAATTTGATTCATATTAAAACTGGTATAATACAGCGAGGAAGGTCCTCCCAAGCCTAAATATATAGGTAGAGATTCTTGATTTATTTCTTGCATGTAGGGATCATAAACAAAAATATTCAGAAAGATTGGGGCATGATTGTGCATGCAGCACGTGTGTGAATTTCACCTCTATTTGCATGTACATTTACCACAACAGCAATTGAAACCTAGACAACTGGCTCTTAATTGGATACCTGAAGCTGTTTGAAAAACTGGCCCTTATCTCTCAGTCTAACTGCTCTATTTCTAGTATCCCCACTGCCATGTGCTCTCCTCATGCTTTTTGTGAGACCCCTGAAAAATCCATGTTTCATTTCCTTTCCCGTGCTCTGCATCAATGGTTAATGCACAAGCAGGACTCCCAGAGCCATGCTGACCTCTCCAAGCTGCCAGCCTGCAAAGCAGGAAGCCAAAAGAAAAGCCATGCTCATCTAAGCTGCCTTCAGAATGTTGTTGTCAGCCCCCTTCCCCATGATTTTCACTGGATAATTCTGATCTCGGCAGGCTGTGTCAACACCGGGCTCTGAGGACTTGCAAGTCACTACAAACATCCCTTCTCACACCCCAAGATGTGTCGCTCTGTGAATAGCAAGTATATGTTCCTGTGGGGCAAATTCACCCCCTCTTCGGAGGGCTCACACAAGATCTGTGCACCACTTCAGCCCTCCAAATAGGCTTTGAGTGGGACTGCATTGGCGTCTAGGGCAAGTTCTCTGACAAAATCATAGCCTTAATTATGAATTAACTAAAATGATTGTACAACCCACCCTCCTTCCCCAAATCCCAATGTGCCAATTCAGCAATATGCTCGTCTGAGTGGGACCATGCCTTCGGCATTGCCTGGCACAATGGTGCCCTGATCCTGATTGGCCCCTCTGGGTGCTATGAGAACAATAAAGAATTACAAAATCACAGCATTTGAGTTAGCAGAGGATGCTGCAGTGTCATGATATTGTGATAATGGTTAGAGAAAGAGAGGTATGAACTCTGGATTTGAACACCCAAAGCTCAAACCTCCCCTGGGTTCGGTCTCTGACCCCCATGGCCTGAAGGAATCACTCCGCCGCTCCCACCATCTCTGCAGAAGTTGCACTTTCACAGCTTTTGACTGCATTAGAAACATGGGGGCTAGATCACAGCTTGCTGAGGGAAGAGAAAGAGTGCAGTAAAGAATGGCTGAGATGCTGGGGGGGAGGGGCCCTGCCATGCTAGGGGAGCAGCATGGAAAAAGAAGGCAGAGGCCAGAGTGAGAGGAGAAGTGAATGGAGCTGGCTCAGGAGATAGGGCCCTAGACTAGGAATCAGGAGACCCGGGTACAATTCCTGGCCCAAAGTCACCCAGCAGGTTGCAGAGCAACAAAGTTTCTTCCTCCCACTTGCTTGGTTTTGCCTATTTAAATTGTAAGCTCTCCAGGGCGGGGAATGCTTCACACTATGTCTGAACACAGTCCTGGCAATATGGGGCCTGGGGCTCAGGGCCCTACTGTAACGGAAGAAATAATAGAACTTCGCTGGCAGAGAGTGCAATGCATGAGCAGGGTGTGACGGAGGCAGCCAGCACCACTGGAACTGCTGTGGGGAACCTCCCTGGGCTTGAGCCTACACAAATGAAGCGACTCCTGATTTACAGCAGTGTGAGAGAAGAATCAGGCCCATTGCCCTAGGCTGGGACCAAGCCGTCAACTCCCTCCTGACTCTACAGAAGTCACTACGATTTCAGGAGCCATGTCACCCCCCCAGCCCCTCCCCCTTCCTCCCAACAGAGGCAGATAGGGCTGACGCCAGAGAAAATGTGTGGGTCAGGGGTACAGGGCAACAGGGCTTCAACTGGTACTGCTAATCACAAATCAGGCTGCCGAGGAGCAAAACATTATCGGTCCTCTCTCCCCCTCCCATCCCATTCAGCTGAGCTCTCAGACTGCATGGCCTTTGCTGTAAATGAATCAGTGTATGCATCAATGGGAGAGAGGAAGCAATGGGAGTCATCACCCCAACTGCTCCCCTCCCCCTCTCCCCCCACCCCCTGGTCAGGATCAATGCTGCCTTTCTGCTGATCTCTCTAGGGGACAGCGAGGGTATTGTATGGGGGTTCAGATTCAGAGTGGATACAGCCAGTGACCCCTGTTCAGCCAAAGCCATTAAGATACAGCAATTAGCTACAGAGGGGAGAGAGTCTCCACCCATGTCTAGACTATCATCCTAGACAGAGGCATGCTCAGACACAGCTTATCCTGGAAAGAGACCAAATCCCAGCCTAGGGTACATCTTAGCCATTATATAGACTTTTCAAAAGTGACCAGTGATTGTGCATGTCTCCGTTTCTGGGGGACACAAAAGGGTCTGATTTTCAGACAGTGCTGAGCACCCATCACTGAAAGTCAGGCCTTTTTGAGGTGTCTCAATTTTGTGGTGCTCAAATCACTAGTCACTTCTGAAAAAAATCTTGGCCCAAGGCTATAACATGGTTTGCAAAAGCCATGTCTACACTGGGATGTGACACATTTCCAGCATGTTTTATCATGGGATATAATTGGTTACTGGACCAGGCATATGCCCATTTCCCACCACCACCACCCTCAAGCAGGTCACCTGGGAATGTTTCCCTGTAAATAACTGATTGGCTGAGTCGTGGTTTATTGAGACTTTGTATGAACAGGGTGAAACCTTGCATAATCTAGTTAATAAAGGCAATAAAAGCAGATAAGATGGTAGTCACCCAGGCTCTCACATGCCAGAAGAGCATTGTGAGGCATAATGTCAAAAGCCAGAAGCTCCCATCTACCCAGGTAGACTGAGTACCTGAAGCACGTAGGTATCCTGGATCGTCACCCAAAGTGGGCGAGCACCAAGTATTAGCCTGAGGAGGCTGGCACATCCCATGGACATTGCATGCAGTGTAGAGGGTGCCACTCCAAACCTCATGGCTCCTGAGTGCCCACCGTACCTGCTGCTCAAGGGATTAAATTGGCCTTTGCTTTGGATATGGGAGGCACAAGACTACAGGGAGAAACAGGGATTGTCTTCAACGGCTAACAGCCTTCTCCGCCAGCCCCAAAAGAAACCAAGTGGGCGAGATTTGGGTTAGAAAGATTCTTTGGGACTGACCAAACTATAGTTCATTGCCCTGCAAACAAGGCAGGCTGACAACAAGGAAGTGCAAGAGATGGGCCCAGAGAGCAGGTGAACAGGGCTGAGATCTCAGTGTGCAAACAGTCCAAGAAGACCAAACAGCCAGGAGAAAACAAATATTGACCAAGCCCCATAAAGGAGTGTGCTGGGGTTATAACAGCAGCGTTTTCCCAGGTAGCTCAGACTTTAGTGAAGTAATAAACAACTCTCCCTCACTCTCCTGCCTGTGAGAACGCAGCATGTGCAGTGGGGAGAGCAGGTAGCTGGGAGTTAGGATTCCTGGGTTCTATTCCTGGCTCTGCTGCTGACTCACTCAGACCTTGAGCATGTCATTGGCTCTCTCTGTGCCTCATCTCCCCCACTGGTAGAACAGACTTCACACTAACTGAACTCCTGCAGGTCATGGGAGTTTTCTAGGGCCTTGCCTTCAGGGGCAGCTCTACGTTTTTGGCCGCCCCAAGCAGTCATGCGCGGGAGGCGCCCCGGAGCCGCGGGAGCAGCGGACCTCCCGCGGGCATGACTGCAGAGGGACCGCTGGTCCCGCGTGGCTCGGCTGGACCTCCCGCGGCTGCGGACGGTTCGCGGGTCCGGCGGCTCCGCTTGAGCTGCCGCAGTCATGCCTGCGGGAGGTCCAGCCGAGCCGCGGGACGAGCGCCCCCTCCGCAGTCATGCCTGCGGCAGGTCCGGTCCTCCCGGGGCTCCGGTGGACCTCCCGCAGGCATGACTGCGGCAGGTCCGCCGGCCCAGCCTGCCGCCCCCCCCGGCGGCAGGGAACGCCCCCTACATTTTGCCGCCCTAGGCACCAGCTTGTTTTGCTGGTGCCTAGAGCCGCCCCTGCTTGCCTTCACTAGTCTTTTCCCCCCGCTTTGCTGGTGGAAGAGCTAGTGTCGACAAGGGCTCCATTGGGGTGTCTGGCCTGGCTCAGAGCAGCTCTCGGTGACAATTTATCATTACCCTATGGCCCTTTGCAGGTAGGCTGGTGCAGAGGGGCAATAGGGCAGGCACACAGGGCTCCTAAGGAATATCCTCAGTGCTGGGGGGACCTCTGCAGGACCACTGGGTGCAGGGAGCATTCTGGGTGCAGGGAGCAGGTCAGAGTGGGGGGAGGGCTGCCCACACCTGCCCCAAAGGCCACACTGGCCCCTGCAGCCCAGAGGCATACACTGCCTCCTGTCTGTCCCTATCCCAGTGCCTGAGCCAGCAGTGCAGGGATGACTCTGGCTCAAGGTGGCTATCAGCACCTTATCGCAATGGTGGGGACTAACGGCTAGTGCAGCCACAGCCTGAGAGTGACAAGGGGGGTGCTAGGTATCTGCTCTGTGTGCTCACTAAGGGCGCATACCGAGGTGTCTTGGGAACAGGGAGTTGCATACTCCTCTAAAGCAGCTGTAGGAAACAGAAGAGCAGAGCAAAGAGATCACCTGTCTTCCCCAGCCTGGCAAGTCCTTGCGATGGAGCTTCCAATCCTTTCAGTGCTCCTCCTCCAGATCCTCCTGGCCATTTTGCTCAACAGACAGGGAACTTCCCCCTCTCCCCGCCAACACACAAATCTTCTATATGCTCCATGCAGAAGCCATCCTCACCTTGGGAAAGAGCTGCCGCCGTGTGCTTGGCTCTTGGCCAGCAGCTCCTGCAAAGCACTCAGAAGGATCAGCAAAATCATGTCTATTGCCTAATGACGTGGTTCGTACAGTCTGCAGGCAGGAGGCTACAGCCACTTCAGTGAGGAATCAGAGATATAAGTCATAAGTGCTTCAAGTGAGACCAAGGGTGGCAGCTCTTAGAACTCGCAGAACCCAGATCACAAACGGGGATAGTTCACTAACAATTATCCTTGAAAACTTCTGTAACTTGTGCCTAAACAGCTTGATGCAGGAATGGATTTGAGAGTAAATGAGTAAATAATTCCCATTACTAATGCAACTAGGTGATACTTGGCATGAATTCAGGACTAATTGTCTTGCACGGCAGGACTGCAAGACCGAATCATGAAAATCAAGTTCAGACACAGTGCAGAGTCACTCATATAGAGAATCACCTTTATCACTGTCTGCCCTTCTCTAGCGCTTCCTGTCTGAAGGTCACAGAGTACTGCCCAAACATCAATGAATTCAGCCATATAACTGCCCTGGGAAGGTGGATGAGTGGATCATTCCCATTGTACAGATGGGGAAACTGAGGCACAGACGGGGGCAGGGACTTGGATGTAACACAACCCATAGTTAATGGGGGGTTGGAAACTTTTTATTAATATAGAGTTACAATAGAATGTTTCAATTCTACATTGTACATTACTTATTCAGGTTCAGGTTAATATTCAACTAATCTTGCTCAAGATTCTGGCTTGCTGGCTGGTAAGCCCTCCTCCTCTGAGTACGCTAAAAAGGGTGACCACATGTCTATATACCTGCCCTCTTTTGGAGAGAGACAAGGCAGGTGAAGTAAGATTTCTTATTGGACCAACTTCTGTTGGTGCAAGAGACTCACCTTTTTGGCACTTGTGTAGTACTTGGTGTGAAAGCTTTCCCATTACAAGGACAGTCCATATTTTACTATAGCACAGTTCCATAGGAGGAGATGTCACATTTTGGCAATACAAAGTCTTGCTGCTAACAATAAAAAAAGGAACTATTTTGTCGTTCTGTTTAAAATGTAGCTCCTGTACTGGAGCTTTAGGGTCAGGGGATCTCTGGGATGCTGGCATTTTTGTTATAAGATGAATCTCTTTAATAATTTCCTACTCAAACCAACTAATTTCTGGACACAGCCACCACATGAGCAAGTATGTTCCCTTTTCCCCATAATCCCTCCAACAGAGCATCTTGCTAGTAGCAAAAATATGATGGATTGTAACTGGAGTCAAATCCAATCGATACAGTAATTTATAATATAATACTTTATGAGCTAAAGAAATTGAAGGTGTAGATCCCCAATTCAACCCATGGTTATATCATAAGCTTCTCAGGGCAGGGATCATCCCTTTTTGGGTGTCTGCAAGATGCCTAGCACATTATGAGAGCTATCACAAAGAAATGATAAATAACAGTCAACCTCCAACTCCTACTGCAGGACCATCCTTCCTCCCTCATCTGTAGTAGGCTGTACATGGCTGCCTCACCCTCCTGGTCATTGCTAGGCTCCCACTGCAGACAATGCCACCTTGTTCTCACTGCTATTTTATCAAGCTAGCCAAACTAAATCCAGGACAGATATATGTCTACAGGAGCTGCAGATCACACCCCTTGCAGCAGAGACACAGCCAAATTATGATTATTTCCAAATATAAACTAGGGTTAAGGAAAATGCCAGCATAACATACAAGAGAGTCTGATGACTACATAGATCTACAAAGGAGAGAAAATAATGGAAAAATAATTCTGAAAGACATCATGATGAAGAAGAAGAAACACTTAAATTGTGGTAGTGCTACTGACCAACGACACCCACATCCCATTGGGCCAGGTGCTATAGAAACATATAGTAAATGACTGTCCCTGGCCTAAAGAGCTTGCAATAAATAATTAGCAATCAAATAGGAAGCTGCTGGCTAGGTTAGGCTAGGTTAATGAGTCAATGCAGTTCATTATGCAAATGAATGAGAAAAGGGAGGTTAGATTCTTTTTTAAAAGAGTAGAACATATCTTACCACACCTTTGAATGATTTGCCTATGCATTCCAACGGGCAGCGGCATTGCCTATGTCCTAACCACTGAACTTCTTCCCAACAGGAAGCTCGTTCTGACAAAGTACCAGGAACATGGCAGCTCTCGGTGCAGGAGACATCACCAGCCACTGTAACAGACAGAGTGAAACCGTGAAGGGCATTGAAAAAAACCGCCTGCTGCTCCGTGTTTGATTGTTCTGTGTATGTGCTTGCCTGATGAGTTATCTCCCCTAGTTAACAATGAAAAGGGCAAACCCGTTTCAGAAGGTTTCTCACTATTTAAGACAATTAATCTCTGTAGTTTCGGTTTGAAGGGTTAACCCTGTAAGGGGTGCTGACCACTCTTTCACATTATTCTTATAATACCACTTACAGGTGTCAGAGAAAAACGAGTCCTCACTCTGAGTTTAAAGCAACAAGCCAGAGGCAGCTTTATTTTCCTGACACTTGCAAGGGAAGAGTACTCACGGGCAGGGGTTCCCCTCCCGAGGCAGGTCTCCATAAGATAAACAATTAAGGCAAGCATTTACACCTTTTGTCACATACAGTAATGATCAACAGCTGCATTTTGTTTATACATATTCCTTCCTGATATCTCACTTGTTTTCATTAATTTCTGCCACAGTCTACATTCCATTCTTATCTAACACAAGGTCAAAACAGTATCTCTTACAGTCTGTTCCCACTCGCCTAGGCCTTCAAGTCTCGCATTATTAAATAGATAACCTGACTCTTGCTCTTCCTGGAAGACTAAGATGTCTGCGCTTTTCCCAACTTCCACACAGGCTTCACCCAAGCTCAGGTTGTGGAGGCCACTGTGCCTACGTAGTGAGTATGGGTGGCAAGTTTGTAGAAATTTTGGTGGTGCCCAGAACCCGCCCCCCGAAACTCTGCCCCCACCTGCCTAAGGCTCTGGGTGGTGTTTCAGGGGGAGTTCTGGGGTGCAGGTCCTGAGCTGGGGATTAGGGTGCAGGAGGGGTGCAGGCTTTGGGATGGAGTTTGGGTGCAGGCTCTGGGCTGGGGGTGGGGGTGTAGGAAGGGGTGAGGGGTGCAGGCTCTGGGAGGGAGTTTGGGGATAGGAGGGAATGCAGGGGTGAGGGCTGTGGGGCTGAGGATGAGGGGTTCATGATGCGGGGGGGGCTCAGGGCTGGGGCAGAGGATTAGGGTGCGGGGGGATGAGGGCTCTGGCTGGGGCAGAGGATTAGGGTGTGGGGGGGATGAGGGGTTTGGGGCATTGGGGAGGCTCAGGGCGAGGGCGGAAGCACAGGGTAAGGGCAGCCTGCCTTGCCATTAGTGAATGGCGGGCGCTAGGACCCTGGGGCAGCAGACAGCAGTTCTGCCGGGAGCCGATCTCTGGCAGCAGAAGCAGGCAGGGGAGAGGCGCGTGCTGCTTTCTGTCAGGCAAGGACACGGCGGGGAGACACACGGGGGAGTGGCAGGTGGAGTCTGGGACGTGCTCCAGGCAGGGACACGGTGCGGCGGGGGGAGGCCCGCGGGGGCCAGGGCCTGATCCAGGCAGGGCCGGGGGACAGACCCAGCTCCAAATATTGCTGGAGCAGGGCCCCCAGCCCTGAATATTCCTGGAACCCGAGCACCGCACACATATATAACCTGCCGCCTATGGTAGTGAGAGACCGTCCCGACCTGCAGTCTAAATCACAAATGGCAGGAGGGGAACAGAGACACACAGAGGAGAAGGCCCCACATCCTCAGAAGTATGTCGGTGCCTCACTCCCATGGCAGTGATGCACCTAAATACCTTTGACCACCTGGACTGAGGTGACTTGCCACATGCCCTGGCTATGCCGCCAGATTGATGGCAGAACAAGGTCTCCTGACTCCTAGCCCAGTTCCCTATCTACTGTCATTGCCTCTAATTTTTAAAATATCAGAGGGGTAGCCGTGTTAGTCTTGATCTGTAAAAGCGGCAAAGAGTCCTGTGGCACCTTATAGACTAACAGACATATTGGAGCACGAGCTTTCATGGGTGAATACCCACTTTATTGGATGCATGTCTATAAGGTGCCACAGAACTCTTTGCCGCTCTAATTTTTTAGTGCATCTTTAATAGCTTCAGGGAAGGAAAAACATGGCCCCAGCGGAAAACTCTAACGTATTTGTTAATGTCCAATCCCTGTAATGCCAATCACTGCCCAAAGGGCTTGTCTATGTGCTTTCACTATGGGATTTCTAATTTAATTATAATCTCTCAGTGCCTACCCTCCCTAACTCCTCTTCACTTCCATTCTTCACATGCCCAGGACAGGCATGCACCAGGACTCCTTTCCTTCCGATGGCCCAGGTACACAGATTAAACAATTACTTCACCTTTTATTTAGTAATTTGTATTTACTTTTTCAAACTTTATGCTCTTTGTATTACTTTGATACCTTGGTTCTTTTTAAAGCTTATTTTTGTACTTAAGGTAACATTTACTCTCATTATAATACATTCTTATTTATATTGTGATGGACTCAGGCCAGAAGGATATAAGAGGGTAGTCCTTTTTGAGTACTGGGACACGGGCAAGCACTAACTCACCCACTGCTAAAAGCCTCTCCTCCAGCCTAGGGAGGGGCCACGAAACCCGGAACCCAACTGAGTTCGGGGGACAACAAAGGTGACAACAGGAACAGACGTGGGGGCAAAAGGCCAAAACTAAGGAACCGGAAGGGGACACCGAGCAGAGAACCCCAGACAGCACCCACTGCTCCTCGAAAACATCGAGAGAGCCGGCGGACGCTGCCCAGAGGAACTCTGCCCGGATACGTGAATGGATGAAAGAACGAAAAACGGCCCCCCAGTCGCAGGCCGCCCCCCCGGTCAATATAAGAGGGTAGTCCTGTTGGTATCCAGGAAGTGGGCGGGCTTTGCCCGCCCACTGCTAAAGGACCTCCCCCCAGCCTAAGGGGAGGATCCACAGGTCTGTGATACCAAATAAGTACGGGGGACAACTAATGAAAAAAACAGGATCAGGAGTGAGGTCATAGGGCTAAACGAAGGGAACCTGATGGGGACACCGAGCAGAGAACCCCGGACAACGCCCACTGCTCCTCAAAGGCGTCAAGGGAGCCAGCGGTCGCTGCCCAGAGGAACTCTGCCCGGATACGTGAATGGATGAAAGAACGAAAAACGGCCCCACAGTCGCAGCCCCCCGCCCCCTGCCAATATAAGGCCTAGTCTACACTAGGACTTTAATTCGAATTTAGCAGCGTTAATTTGAATTAACCGCGCACCCGTCCACACCAGGAAGCCATTTAATTCGACCTAGAGGGCTCTTTAGTTCGAATTCGGTACTCCACCCCGACGAGGGGAGTAGCGCTAAATTCGACATGGCTATGTCGAATTAGGCTAGGTGTGGATGCAAATCGAACTTACTAGCTCCGGGAGCTATCCCACACTGCACCACTCTGTTGCCGCTCTGGACAGCAGTCCGAGCTTGGATGCTCTGACCAGCCACACAGGAAAAGTCCCGGGAAAATTTGAATTCCTTTTCCTGTCTGGACAGTTAGAATCTCATTTCGTGGTTGGACATCGGGGCAAGCTCAGCAGCACCGGCAGCGATGCAGAGCTCTCCAGCAGAGGAGTTCATGTAATCTCTGAATAGAAAGAGGGACCCAGCATAGACTGACCGGGAACTCTTGGATCTGATCGGTGTGTGGGGCGATGAGTCTGTGCTTTCGGAGCTGCGCTCCAAAAAACGGAATGCAAAGACCTACGAGAAGGTCTCCAAAGCCATGAGAGACAGAGGATACAGCCGGGATGCAACGCAGCGCCGCGTGAAAATCAAGGACCCCAGACAAGGCTACCAAAAAATCAAAGCGGCAAACGGACGCTACGGAGCCTGCCACCACTGCCCCACCAGTGACCATGGACTCTGACGATGGGACAGTGTCGACGGCCAGTTCCTCAGCGATGTTCGCGGACGGGGAAGATGAGGAAGGGTTTGTGGAGGACGAGGCAGGCGACAGCGCTTACAACGCTGGTTTCCCCGACAGCCAGGATCTCTTCATCACCGTCACGGAGATCCCCTACCAACCGTCCCCGGCCATTAACCCGGATCCTGAATCAGGGGAAGGAGCAGTCGGTAAGTGCTGTAACCATGTTAACTTTTATTCTTAATATAACAGGAATCTGAAGTATGTGAAAAGGAAGTCTCTCTATATATGGGGATAGAACAGAAATCCTCCTGGGAGATCTCCACGAAGCTCTCCTGGAGGTAATCGAAAAGCCTCTGCAGGAGGTTCCTGGGGAGAGCTGCCTTATTGGGTGCTCTGTGGTAGCACACTTTTCCGCGTGAGGCTTTCATGAGGTACTCAGGGAGCATTGCCTCCCCGAGCACGGCTGCATAGGCCCCTGGTTTGTGCTGGCTTTCACGCAGCATGCGCTCTCTATCTCCTTCAGTGACCATCCTCAGGGTGATCTCGCTCGGAGACTCCTGCATCTAATTAGGGGAATTACTGTAATGTTACGCCTGGTCCAAAGTATTTTTAAAAAATCTCCGGACAGACGGCATAGCAGAGACTCAGCATGCTGCTGCGTGACGAGCGTAACGGAAAGCCAAAGAATCAAATGGACGCTCATGGAGGGAGGGGGGACTGAGGACGCAAGGTATCCCACAGTTCCTGCTGTCTCCGAAAAGCATTTGCATTCTTGGCTGAGCTCCAAATGCTTCTAGGGTCAAAAACAGTGTCCGCGGTGGGTCAGGGCATAGCTAGGCAATTTACGCACCCCCCCACCCACCCCCAGAAGTGAAAGGGAAAACAATCCTCTCTTGACTCTTTTACATGTCACCCTATCTTTACTGAATGCTGCAGATAGACGCGATGGTGCAGCACTCAACACCAACATCCTTGCTCCCCCGCCCACCATGGGTGGCTGATGGTACAAAACGACTGGTACCCGTCCTCATCATCAGCCTATTGGCACATGGGGCAGTGCAAAAGGACTGGTAACCATGCCGACTACCATCTGTCAGGTCCCCCAGTGTCAGGTGAACCTAATTTTTCATGGTAGATGGTGCAGTATGGCTGGTAACCGTCTTCATCATAGCAACAGGGGGCTGAGCTTCATCAGCCCCCAACCCTTCATGTGTAAAGAAAAGATTCAATTGCCCCTGGACTAGCAGCAGGATGCTGGGCTCCTCTCCTCCACACTCCTTAATGTCCTATCTGGACTATCATAGCAACTGGAGGCTGCCTTCCACTCATTTCTCACTAACAAGTCACTGTGTCTTATTCCTGCATTCTTTATTACTTCATCACACAAGTGGGGGGACAATGCTATGGTAGCCCAGGAAGGCTGGGGAAGAATGGAATGAACAGGTGGGGTTGTTGCAGGAGCACCCCCTGTGAATAGCATACAGCTCATAATCTATGCAGGATCTGACACAGAGCAGCTGTGCTCTCTGGTTCTCTGATACAGTGGTTCTCTAGTACACTTGCCCATATTCTAGGCAGGACTGATTCTATTTTTAGATACCAAAAAGGAGGGATTGACTCAGGGAGTCATTCCCAATTTTGGCTTTTGCGCCCCTGGCTAAGAGCAGCCAGGGACACTTATGACAGCAGCAAATGGTGCAGTGCAAAAGGACTGGTAACCATGCCCATCTTATTACCAATTTATGGTATGGTAGATGGTACAGTATGGCTGGTAACCATCTCTGCTGTCATGCAAAAGTAAAAGCATGCTGCTGTGTAGCGCTGCTGGACCGCCTCTGTCAGCGGCATCTAGTACACATACGGTGACAGGCACAAAAGGCAAAACAGGCTCCATGGTTTCCACGCTGTAGCGTCTGCCAGGGCAATCCAGGGAAAACGGGCTTGAAATGATTGTCTGCTGTAGCTTTCCCGGAGGAAGGGATGACTGACGACATTTACCCAGAACCACCCGCGAAAATGGTTTTTGCCCCATCAGGCACTGGGATCTCAACCCAGAATTCACAGAGACAGACTAGACTGTGTTCATTGTCCTGCAGTTAGGCTAATGCTGGCACCTGACCTCAATTAACTGAGAAAGAGTCAGTTAAGGCTGTTAGGCTAATGGAGACAGCTGGAACCAACTAAGGTCCCACTTATACTGCTTTAAAAGCTCTCCTTTCCAGTTCTCTCGAGAGGAGCCCAGGTGAAAGGAGCTGGAGGAGAGGAAGCATTACTGAGCCCTGAGGTAAGGGTGAAGCTTGGAAAAGGGGAGCATGGGGAAGTGGCCCAGGGAATCAAAGCAGCGTCAGTGGAGGAGGGAAGCCGCTAACAGCTGCTATCACTAGGGTCCCTGGGCTGGAACCCGGAATAGAGGATGGGCCTGGGTTCCCCCTTTCCTCCCTGCATGATCTACAACGATCCCTTTGAGATGGGAAACAGACTTTGATCCAGGCAGGAGACCAAACAGTGCCTATGGAGCTCTAAGGAGCAACAGAGACTGTGGGTTTCCACCTTCCCACCTCCCATACCGGCCTGTGATGAAAATAGCTCAATAAGCTGTAACCTTTGCTGCCATACTGGGAAAGGTAGGTCATATTGAGGGCCTTAGTGAGCTTCTGAGGCCATTGAATCCGCCAGGAAGAGCGGGGTCCACCAATATAGACTTGGAGCTTTGTCACAATATGTATATGGCTCTTCTCATCACCAGGATACCTAAAGCACTTTAGAAATCTAAGTCCCTACCCAAATAAAACATGCATATCTTTCTGTAGGAATTCTGTTTACATCAATACTGCAGATTGGGCCCCAAAACAAATTAAGGGCTTGATGCTGCAGATACCTCCTCAGTAATTTTTATTCCCAAAAGTAGATCCATTGGAACTACTTAATTTGAGGAAATCAGAGAGACCAGGTGGGAGAGGTAATATCTTTTATTGGAACAATTTCTGTTGGTGGAAGGGACATGCTTTTGAATTTCACAGAGCTCTTTCTCAGGCTGAGTAAATTGCTCATTCCTGCCTCTGCAAGTCAGGGTGGAGAAAATTTTGTCTACTACTGAAATGCAGGCACCTCTGGGGTGCAACACACAGCAGCTGTTTAACATTTGGGTTGGGAAGGAATAAGGACAGAAGAGTCCCACATCCCAGTGAAACAGAGAGGAATCTGTGGAGGCGAACACTGCAGCTAAGGCCTGGTCTACACTACGAGTTTAGGTCGAATTTAGCAGGGTTAAATCGAATTAACCATGCACCCGTCCACACAACGAAGCCATTTACTCGACATAAACAGCTCTTAAAATCGATATCTGTGCTCCTCCCCGACGAGGGGAGTAGCACTGAAATCGACATTGCCAGTTCGAATTAGGGTTAGTGTGGATGCAATTCGACAGTATTGGCCTCCGGGAGCTATCCCACAGTGCACCATTGTGACCGCTCTGGACAGCAATCTGAACTCGGATACACTGGCCAGGTAGACAGGAAAAGCCCCAGGAACTTTTGAAATTCATTTCCTGTTTGCCCAGCATGGAGAGCTGATCAGCACAGGTGACCATGAAAGAGCTCATCAGCACAGGTAACCATGCAGTCCGAGAATCGAAAAAGAGCTCCAGCATGGATCATATGGGAGGTACTGGATCTGATCGCTATATGGGGAGAGGATTCCATACTAGCAGAACTATGTTCCAAAAGACTAAATGCCAAAACATTTGAAAAAATCTCCAAGGGCATGATGGAGAGAGGACACAATAGGAACTCACTACAGTCCTGCATGAAAATTAAGGAGCTCAGACAAGCTTACCAGAAAACCAAAGAAGCAAATGGACGGTCCAGTGCAGAGCCAAAGGCATGCCGCTTCTACACTGAGCTGCATGCAATTCTAGGGGGGGCTGCCACCACTACCCCACCCCAACCGTGGATTCCGAGGAGGGGGTACTCTCAGCCATGCCTGAGGATTTTGTGGACGGGGATGATGGGGAGAAGGGTGTGCTGTGTGCTCTCCACAAGCTCGTCCTCCTCCTCAACAGCCAGGCTCTTTTTCTCAGCCTGACTCAAATAGCCTCCCAAACCTCCCAAGGCAGTATCCCGGACCATGAAGCTGGAGAAGGGACCTCTGATGAGTGTACCTTTGTAAATATAAAACATGGTTTAAAAGTGTTTTTTAATGATTAATTTGCCCTGAGGACTTGGGATGCATTTGTGGCCAGTACAGCTACTGGAAAAGTCTGTTAACGTGTCTGGGGATGGAGCGGAAATCCTCCAGGGACATCTCCATTAAGCTCTCCTGGAGGTACTCCAAAAGCCTTTGCAGAAGGTTTCTGGGGAGGGCAGCCTTATTCCGTCCTCCATGGTAGGACACTTGACCACGCCATGCTAGTAGCAAGTAATCTGGTATCATTGCATGACAAAGCCTGGCAGCGTATGGTCCCGGTGTTTGCTGGCATTCAAGCAAC
Source organism: Mauremys mutica (assembly GCF_020497125.1). Taxonomy (NCBI): domain Eukaryota; kingdom Metazoa; phylum Chordata; order Testudines; family Geoemydidae; genus Mauremys; species Mauremys mutica. The sequence goes on from NC_059080.1 coordinate 40,476,487, forward strand.
ATCTGTTCTTTATCTCGCTGTGTTATCCTCAGGAGAGTGATATCATTCATGGTAACCTGGTTGAAATATGGGAATTTAATTAAGGGGACATTCAGAGGTGGCCGTTCCTACTGGGCTGTTTGTCTGTGGCTGAAAAGAAATCCTCCCCTCAGTTACCCAAGTGGTGGGGGGGAGGGGGGAAGCATTGGCGCTGAGTTGTTTGTGTTTGGCTAGCAGGGATCTTCCCTGATACCAGCCACGCGGGGTAAAGCGATCATCCCAGAGAATTGGATGGGGGGAGGGTTAGTTTGGTTTCTGCTGCTGCACATTAACGCGAAAACCGCAGCACTCAATGGGCTTTGCTTGGTATGGGAAAGGAGGGCGCTGCTTTTATGAAGGTTGCAGAAGCTGAAAGACAATGGCTTACCATGGCCGCATGCAAGCCGAATTCTGTTGCCCGGCCCTGCGTCTGTGATCTCTAACAGCAAAGCGACAGGCACTCAATATTAAGATGCAAAATGCAACCTTGTACCAAAATCACATGCACTATGTAATGTGAATAGTGTTGTTCACCATGAAAGAGTATACCCATTGTTCTGTAAAATGTATCTTTTTAAATACTTCTCTCCCTTTTTTCCCTTCTGCAGCTGCAAATTTTTCAAGCCTCCCTTCTTCGTCTCAAAGGCTATCTCAGATAAGGCGGCGAAAAAAAATGCACACAAGATAAAATGTTCTCTGAGATCATGCAGTCAACCTGCAATGAAAGAGCTCATCTGAATCAGTGGAAGGACACAGTATCATAGTACAGGAAAGCAGCCAACAAATGTGAGGACAGGAGGGATAAACATGAGGACAGGAGGGACGAACGTGAAGACAGGAGGGACGCTCGAGATGAGAGGTGGCGGCAGGAAGATCAGAGGAGGCAGGATGCAATGCTGGTGCTATTGCGGGATCAAACGGACATGCTCTGATGTCTGGTGGAGCTTCAGGAACGGCAGCAGGATCACAGAGTGCCACTGCAGCCCCTGTTTAACCGCCACCACCCCCAAGTTCCATAGCCTCCTCACCCAGACGTCCAAGAATGGGGGGGAGGGTCCATGCACCTTGCCACTCCACCCCAGTGGACAGCCCAAGCAACAGAAGGCTGTCATTCAACAAGTTTTGAAGTGGCCTTTTCCTTCCTTCCTCCCCTCCTCCCACACCCAACCTGGGCTACCTTGTCAGTTCTCTCCCTATTTTAATAATCAATTAATAAAGAATACATAGTTTTTAAATGATAGTGACTTTATTTCCTTTGCAAGCAAGCTGTGATCGAAGAGGGGAGGGTGGGTGGCTTACAGGGAATGAGTCAATCAAGGGGGCAGGTTTTCATCAAGGCGAAACAAACAACTGTCACACCGTAGCCTGGCCAGTCATGAAACTGGTTTTCAAAGCTTCTCTGATGTGCAGCGCTTCCTGGTGTGCTCTTCTAATCACCCTGATGTCTGGCTGCATGTAATCAGTGGCCAGGCGATTTGTCTCAACTTCCCACCCCGCCATAAATGTCTCCCCCTTACTCTCACAGAGATTGTGGAGCACACAGCAAGCAGCAATAACAATGGGGATATTGGTTTGGCTGAGGTCTGAGCGAGTCACTAAAGTGCACAAGCGACCCTCTAAACATCCAAATGTCAACATCCCCAACAGTTATTTTCTGGTCTGGGAAGTAATTCCCTTGCTGCAGCCATTTAAACAGACTAGTGTTCCTGAAAACGCGAGCGTCATGAACCCTTCCCGGCCATCCCACGTTGATGTCGGTGAAACGTCCCTTGTGATCCACCAGTGCTTGCAGCACCATTGAAAAGTACCCCTTGTGGCTTATGTACTGGCTACCCTGGTGCTCTGGTGCCAAGATAGGGATATGGGTTCCATCTATCACCCCACCAGAGTTAGGGAATCCCTTTGCAGCAAAGCCATCCACTATGAGCTGCACATTTCCCAGAGTCACTACCTTTGGTAGCAGCAGCTCAGTGATTGTGTTGGCTACTTGCATCACAGCAGCCCCTGCAGTAGACTTGCCCACTCCAAATTGATTCCCGACTGACCGGTAGCTGTCTGGCGTTGCAAGCTTCCAGAGGGCTATCGCCACTCACTTCTCAACTGTGAGGGCTGCTCTCATCTTGGTATTCTGGCATTTCAGGGCAGGGGAAAGCAAGTCACAAACTTCCATGAAAGTGCCCTTACACACGCAAAAGTTTTGCAGCCACTGGGAATCGTCCCACACCTGCAACTCTATGTGGTCCCACCAGTCTGTGCTTGTTTCCTGGGCCCAGAATCAGCATTTCACGGCATGAACCTGCCCCAATAACACCATAATCTGAGAATTCTGTGTCCATGTCCTCATCACTCTCATCGCTGCGCTGCTATCGCCTCCTCCTCGCCTGGTTTTTCAGGTCCTGGTTCAGCATAAACTGCACAATAATGTGCACAGTGTTTACAATGTCCATGACTGCTGCGTTGAGCTGAGCAGGCTCCATGCTTGCCATGGTATGGCATCTGCACAGATAACCCAGGAAAAAAGGCGTGAAACGGTTGTCTGCCATTGCTTTCACGGAGGGAGGGAGAAGGGGGCCTGACGACATGTACCCAGAACCACCTGCAACAATGTTTTTTGCCCCATCAGGAATTGGGATCTCAACCCAGAATTCCAATGGGTGGGGGAGACTGAGGGAACTATGCGATAGCTATGGGATAGCTACCCACAGTGCAACGCTCTGGAAGTCGACACTAGCCTCAGTACATGGATGCACACCACTGAATTAATATGCTTGGTGTGGCCGCATGCACTCAACTTTATACAATCTGTTGCCAAAAATCGAATTCTGTAAAATCGGAGTAATCCTGTAGTGTAGACATACCCTAAGAAGCCATCTTCTCAGGGAAATTTGCATCCCTGATAATCACAGGTTGTAAAGTCCTTGGTTTTATGACTCACAGGAACAATAGGATTTTAAACAATGACTGGCAGGCAGAGAGTGGAGGCTGTCTCCACGTGTTGTGTCTCGGCGATGCCTTTGTTTATAGGGTGAACTGAACTTTACACTCGATTAGCATCAGGATATGACATGGAATCAAATACCGCCTGGAAAGAGACTGGAGCTGTTTAGCTCTGCCTGTCCCTTCCTCCCACACACACACACACACACAAGTCTTCTCTCTAAACTTGCTTCCTTGTGTGCGTGTGTGAGGAAGGGAAGGTGGGAGGAGGATCCGAGAGACACAGAAGGGGCTCAGAGGGGAAGTAAAACCAGGGCTCTCGCTTCTGGGATCGTTATATAATGCAATGGACAGCCAGCAGCAGAATAACCAGCAGTATTTCCGATCGGATAGCAGCGACTCCTCAGCATGCATGATGGGGTCCGGAGCAGGGCACAAGGACGAGCCAGGCTCCGGGAAGAGGAGAAAGAAGCATTGTAGCCCGGTGTGGATCGCCATGGCTGTGATGTCCATCCTGGCTCTGCAGATCGCCTCTACCACAGGACTCTTCGTATATTTCACCATGTCGATTTCCAAGGTGAGGCCAGGGCAGAAGTAGTAGCACTGAAACTCACTCGCTCCGGTTTGCAAAGGGGGGAGGCGAGATCTTTGTGCATTTCAGCTTTTAAACCCACTTTCGGGGAGATTCAGATGTACTAGCAACAAGAGCTGTGAACTGCAAACTCTTTCGGGTGCAACCTTTGGTTTCTTTTCAGGGTGATTTTAAATTCAAAAATACGGTTTTGCTTAAGAAAACTACAGGCACAGTCAAGGAGGATTTTATATCCAGAGGTCTCCTTTTGCTTATGCATTCAAAGCAGTTGTGAAAATCGGGTGAACTAGCCTCCAATCCCTTGCCACACATTCCCTCCCCCTCCCCCCCGCCTTGCCCTTTTGGACTGAATCATTGAGCTTTGAAAAGGTGACTAATCGCTTCCTTGATCAATGCAAAAATATCGTTTCAGGTGAGCGATGCAGCTCCCGTGAAAGGCGTAGGTGTAATTCTGAAAGCAGCACAAGACCCTGGAAGCATAGGTCTGCCTTGATTTGCATGTTCTCCCTTTCTGGCCAAAGTTCTGCACAGTTTTAGCAACGGGATCTTGTAATCAAAGCTCCTGGTTTTGTTTGTGCATGTGGCAACTCTTTCCCCCAGCGGCTGGGCGGGCTCCCTAATTATCCCAGCCGTGATTTGAGCAATGCTAATAAAGCGATAGCAGCTTCACAAGAAACTGAAAGCGTCTCCACCTTCCTTAGAGGAAAACGCAAGGTGCCTTAAAACCCGAAACTATTGTTCTCACGCATAGTCCCTGCGGCGCAGGGCTCTACCTGGCTCTGAGCTGCCATGTACCAGTTCAAACCCACTTTAGATGGGTACTAAACGTAGAGCGAGGTGCCACCTTTGCTACTTTGCCTTGTGGCACCTCCCACCCCCGATGTACAAGCAGGCACCAAATATTTTTCCCTTTTAAATATGAGATTTTTTTTTTGCATCAATTGCTGTCTTGCCAAATTGAGCAATAGGCAAATCCCACGGAATGAGGGGATTCTGTGTGTGTCTGGATCCACACAGACCTGGAGGAATCTACCTATTTTGTAGAATGCAGAGCTTTGCTGATAACAGTGACTGAGGAATGACCCTGTCTTATCCCCCTGGATAGAGGGCGAGAGGGAGAGAAATTACCTCCTATTAAACAACAGGCTAATTCAGGAAAAGATGGGGAATGGAGAACTTTCATTGTGTGTTTGGTGCTTAGATGCTGCGGTGATGAAGACCCCAGGAAAGACTCGATAGGGAGCAGAGTTTTACCAGGAAGAAAATAAACTTTTATGGCTAAGTGACCAAAGATAAGGAGTAATTCAGTCTCATGCTCCTGCGGGCCAGGCTCCAGTTTATCCCAGCAGGAGACAGGGAAGAATTTCCCCCTTCCCACAAACATCATTGCGCAATTGCCTATACCCCGGTATATGGAGGTGTTGGGGGTGGGGGTTTGCCATCTTCAGTGCATCAGGTATTGGCCACTGTTGGAGTCAGTACCCTGTGATTGGGTATGTCAAGACACGGGGGCTGCTGGACTAGGGGCCTAATCCAAAACCCATTACAGTCAATGGAAAGATTCCTGTTGACTCATTTGGGCTTTAGATCAGACTCTATGTGGCGCAGGGGTCTGGTCTGCAATGTCAGGGGTCAGGCTACTGCAGTATATGAGCCGGTGCTCTGACCTGGCCATGAGAACTCGGTGAGACCTTAAGAGCCAGACCCTGAACTGCCTGCACACCCAGGACTCCCATTGACTTCACTGGGAGTGAAGGGCATAAACAAGGCAGCATAAAGCAGTAAATCTGCCTCAGTGCAGGCAACAGTTTAAAAACATGTAACATAATAAATAAGCCACGTCGAAAAACTGCTTTTCTCTCATTCAGCGTCCCCTCAGATGCTAGACTGTAGGGAGCCATCTGCATGATTTAAAATGCTGAGCTGCTGCTGCTGTTCACAACCCATTAAAAAGCTCCTAGTAGCAGAAGAGCTGTACAATCCATTGTACTTGTTCCCGCCGCATGTCTAAACCCATCTGACAGTAACCATTAACAGGTGTTGAGAAATCAGTTTGGAGTAGTAAGGAATCCTTCCTTAGAGGTTTTTAAGGTCACGCTTGACAAAGCCCTGGCTGGGATGATTTAGTTGGGTTTGGTCCTGCTTTGAGCAGGGAGTTGGACTAGATACCTCCTGAGGTCCCTTCCAACCCTGAGATTCTATGAATCATTTATGCTGGTTGGATACAATTTTCAAAAGCATCCAAGTGACTAAGGATTCTAAGTCCCATTTTCAAAAGTGATTTAGGACCAGATTGACAAATGTAAGTGCCTAAGCAGGGTAGGTGCCTAACTCCCATTGGTTACACTGCGTAAGCATTTTTGTGTCTTCCACTAGGCACCTAAATACCTGAACTCTGGGCACTCAGGAGCCTAAGTCTCACTGAAAGTCAATGAGGCTTTCTGCTACACTGGAAATTGTACCAATTACCTTATGTAAAACATTACCCCCAAATCTGGCATTTATACTTTGGACTGCACAAACAGTGAGCCCAAGTCTCCTCTCCCATCAGGAGTGTCAATACTATTACACGGTTTTATTTGAGTAGCATCCAGTACAGCCAATCAAAAGCTGAATCCACAGTGCTAGGAGCTGCTCTGAGGAGTTTACAATCCAAGACCCAGATCCTGCAAGCCGTCCAATACAGGCAGACCCCTCTGCACATGCTGAGCAGTGTTTACTTCTCTGGCACTTCATGCTGGCCCAAAAAGTAGTCTGTGTGGAACAGCTTACAGCCTCAGGGACACAGAATCCAAATTACATAGAAAGGGTGAGGAGAGAGCGACACAGACAAATATGTACAATGTTATAGGGAAATATACAATAGCACGTGTGAATCATTATCATATACAGAGAAAATCAGTGCTAGCTATCTCCAGCTTTCTCTCTAGTTATCATTAGCTGGCAGATTTCTTCTAGGCATTGGAAGGCAATGGAGTTCAACAGAGCTTCATTTGAGCTGGGGCCTGATAGGGCTGAGCCCCAGCACCCCTAAGCTTGGCAGGTCATAGCCCCAGCACCTCTGGGCTTGGCAGTTCATGGCCACAGCACCTCTGGGCCTGGCAGTTCACAGCCCCGGGACCTCTGAACTTGCTACATTAGTTATGAAAGTAAATGGCTGGAGCCCCGGTACCCCTTTCATTACAAACTAAGCGCTGGAGTTCAGTGATGTAAAAGCAGCATTAGTGAGATCAGAATCCGTCCATCTTAAACCAGGGTTGGGTTGGGGTATTTTTGAGAGAAGTGTGGCAATGATCAGTGAGTATGTTGGCAGCGAGGGGGAGAATAATTATTTATGATTATTACAGGGCCCCATTGTGCTAGGTGCTGTACACAAACACAGCACTGTACAGCAGCCAAAGAATGTCCCTGCCCCAAAGAGTTTATAATCTAAGATGAGAGACAAGGGGGGGATACAAGAACAGACAGCTGGGGGCTGCCCAAAGAAAGAATGAGACAATTCTGGCCAGCATGGCCTGTGGCAGCTGCACAGCGCGGTTTTGGAATGGCGTGGGAAGAGTTCTGAACTTGCTTTGTTTCATTTTCCCAGAAGCTGGTGTCCCTTCCCTGCCCCGGGATATGTGAAGTTTTCATTTCCTAGGGTTGTATGAAATGTACTAGACAGGTAGTGGGACACATGCCATGGGATAAAGATGTGTTTACCGAAAAGTGCTGAATCTATTCAACCTTCTTCAGTAGGTTTGAGGAATTACTCAATAGTTTAGCAATGTACAAGAGCGGGATAATTACATCCTAAGTTACTGCTTATTCATGAGTCCTTAGGGTGCATCTACACTACAGGGACTTGACCCACAGAGCTATGCTGGCATAGCCCCAAAGTATAGATGCAGCCTACACCAACAGAAGTTTTTCTTGCAGCATAGGAACACCACCTCCCCAAATGAAGTTACCAGTGTTGATGGAAACATTCTTCTTTCATCACAGCTGCATCTAGCAGGGGGGTCATGGCGGCATAACTAAATTGGTCAGGGGTGTGCCCATATTAACTTTTCACTGTATGCCAGACCTTAGTCTGAGCCAGCTACTAGAGTCTCTTTGATCGGGAGGAGATGTCACTGCAGTCCCCTGCCCCTGTGAGTTCACAATGAGAAGCAAGACCCAGTGGCTAGTCAAAGGGCACAGAAATGGTGAAACCCTCCCACTTCCTACAGGATTAGAATGAGACAAAGGATTCAGCCTGGAGAAAGCCAGCAGGGACTGGGCACTGAACTGCTGCCTAGGTGGGTAACTAACCCTACAGGGATGCCTGAAGGACCATGCTGGGTACAGTATTTTAATTCTCCAGCTGTTTGGTCTCCCATGTGTAATGAACTGGGGTGCAGGGCAGGCCCCAGCCCAGTTTCAAAACCACCCACTCAGCAGGGCCCCTGGTTGGCAGTCTGAGCAGGGAGGCCAAGGACCCAGCTCCCCTCTCTCCAGTAGTGGGGGATACCTGCAGGGCAGGGTTCAGGCAGACCGGCAGAGAAGGGGACATTTGGCCTGCTGGGTGGCCACACATGCCCTGCAGCTAGAGGACTCCATTCTCCAGGGCTGTGAGCCAAGCACCTCTCCCCAGCATGATTGTTTGTCTGGGCTCGTGAGTCATGCTGAGCGAGGAGACAATAACATGACACCGCAGATCTAACCAGCCGGAGAGGAGGCTAGGCCTGGCTGTTTATTACAGACTGAGTCAATTTCACAATGCCTGACCTAATTCCCTGGTGTTAATAAGGCAATGGGAGAGCTGCCCATTCAGTGCACTGAGCCAAGATGTACAGGCATTTCAGCCTCAGCACAGCTGTAGGCTCCATACAATGCTGCATTCCAGCTTTTCTCCTTTATTTCCTTAGCAAGACACACTAAATCAGTGCCCTCCCCAAACAGGGGCAGCCCTCTCTGCAGCGCCGGGGCCATCTGTTCCCCAAGGACACAGTGCTGCAGGGCTGAGATTCTGCACCTGCGGGAACATCCATTGCACACTTTGGCTAACAAACAGGTGCAGGGTCGGATGCAGCCGAGGCTTAGAATTAAGCAGTGGAGCCTTTTGCCTCTAGATCACTGGTTCAAATTCAGCCCAGCTGGGGAGTAACCACAAACGTCAACCCTCTGAGGCCCATGAGAAATAACTCAGGGGCCTCAGGCTAGGTCCTGCATCAGAAGTGGCACTAACTGGAAGCCTCAGCAGCGAGCAAGGACTGAACAGACCCTAGAGACTTCCAGGAGGGACGATGGGACTCAGGCATGCAAAGCAGGGCCAGGCTGCTACATCAAACTCTAGAATCTCAGCATGTAGCATGGGCCTCTCTGCTTGCTAACTAAAGCTGCCTTGCCCACAACGCTGCTTGCTTGCTGTGTCACCTATTGCCAACGGGACATGGGCTGCATTCACGGTGGGGACCTTCACCTGCAGGGTGATCAGTCTCAGCACTAATTCCATGGACACTCCAAGCACAAGCACCTCACTGCAACAAAATGGAGCGAGGTCTCATTTGTCACAGCCATTGTCCATGTCAGCGAATAGCCACCCACCATGTCTGGTCTCAAGAGGGCATAGCTAGCAGCAGTGTTCAGCTGGAAATGGTTCAGTTCATCTCCTGGAGGTTGATGCAGATATTTACAAGGGGCGGATTAAGGCAGGAGCTGGGGTTTGTGAGGAGAGTGGGCCCAGAAGGAGCACCCAGCTCCTATTACACTGGGCTCGGGCTGCCAGGCAGGAGGATCAGAGACTCTGGAGTAGGAGAAAGAGCCCTGTGCAGATGAGAAAGAGAGCGCAAAGAGCCAGATCCTGCCAGGTGCTGAGCAAGCTTGTCTCCCAGTGACATCAATGGATGTTGAGGGTGCTCAGTGCCTAGCAGGTTCAGGCCATAAGTGATGGGGAGCTTAGCCCCAGGAGTTTCTCCAGCAAGGAGTCGAGTCCCAGCTTGTCTCCTGAGTATAAAAGCATTTGCCACTGTTCCTACTGAGCACGGAAATAAAATGATTCCAAGGCAGTGGGAAATGCTTTGGGAGAACAGTTAATTCCAGGGGCTGATCAGGCCTGTTCACCAGGGATCCCTCCAGGGCAGAGATGAGGCAGGAGGGCAGGGCAGCCTGCAGGAAGTTCGCCTTGTCATTGCCTGTCCTCTACCTGTTCTGTAGATGGAAGGCTCTGGTCTCCCAGGCTGTTAAACCAGCATCTTTCACCACAGTTGGATTCACACAGCCACAGTAACGTGGCCTGCGGGCAGCTTTGCCTAGCAGCACTGTGTGATACACACATTTATAACAGAGGAACATGGTTACAAACTCAGGATGAGGCATCACGGGCTTCAGGCTAGGTTTTGCTGATGGACAAGCCAGAAGCCAGGTTTCCTAGGTTTGATCACTGGGACTTGGGTTGCAACGTGACTGAAATCCCCTGAAGAAAGCTTGTCCCTCTCACCAACAGAAGTTGGTCCAATGAAAGATATGACTGCACCCACCTTGTCTCTCTGACATCCTGGGACTGACACGGCTACAACATGGCATGAAACTGCCTCCGACAATCTCAGCTCTGCCATTAGCTTAACAGAAACACCCCCTCTTTCTTCCCCTCATCCCCCACATGTATCTAAGCCAGCAGCCCTAGGGGGTCAAAAATCCTGAATCAAATCCCCCCACAATCACAAGAGGGGATAAAAATCAGATTTAAAAAATAATAGCTATGGGATCCTTGCCTCCGGAGCCTTTGAGTCACCTTTTCAATGTTTTCTCTGCAATGAGGAGAGCTAGAAACTTAGCGGGTGTTTCCCCCACCCCCACGAAAGCTCAGATTCTTACTGTCACACACAGCCCTAGTAGAACTGCCTCACCTGGACACATACCAGCTTGCTGTGTTTGGGTCCCAACCCGCTAGACCCATGTCCCTTCCCTTGGGCAATCCCCAGCACTCACTCTCCGGGCCTCTTTGGCACATTTCCTAGGCACAGGCTCTAGGTCTGTTACCTCGTCACAGAAATGGAACTATGCAACCCTTCTGCTGTGGGGCCCCCGGACCAACACTGACACCACCACGCCGACACCCAGGGGTCTAACACACTCTCTCCCTGAGACCACCTTTATGGGACCCTGGCTCTTCGAGGCACACAGCAGTGAAAGCAGACAGACTGGTTTTGAAAGAGTTTCTAAACACAATCACTCTTTAACTAGCACAAGAAATACACTGATCCAGGCAAAATAAGAAACACCCATGCACATTTCCCTGCCTCCATTTCCTCACCATGCTTGAGCATTTTCTGGGCTCAGGGCAGAGCTCTCTGGGACATCCAGGATCCTTCTGCAGCTCACGGATTCTCCTCTGGATCATGGAGTCTCTCTCTCCTCCACGTCAGTTTCTCTTGACTTTGGGTGGTCCTGCACTGAGTTAAACAGATCCCCCTGCTACAAAAGCATGTCCTTTCTCCTGCCTCAGGTTCTCTGGTGTTTCTGTGTCACCTGAGTTTAGAAGTCCTACTACCAGCACCTGGTTCTGCTGCTGGGGAAATTCCACTACTCCAAACCCCAGCCCACTGCAGAGAAGTTGCAGATAATTGGCTTCCCCCAGATGCCTCATTCTGTCTGGGATATGTCTATTTACTTGGTGGTAGCTTTCAATGACTGTCTCTTTCAAAGACAAGGTGGAGGAGGTAATATGACTTATCGAACCAACTTCTGTTGGTGAGAGAGACAAGCTTTTGAGCTTGCACAGAGTTGAAGAAGACCTGAAGAGTTCTGTGTAAACACAAAAGTCTCTCTCACCAACAGAAGTTGGTCCAATAAAAGACGTTACCGCACTCACCTTGTGTCTCTAACATCCAGGGACCAACACGGCTACACCATCAACTTTCAAAGACAGACTTGTAGGCACCACTCCCCTCCCCTTAGCACAAGGAGCATGAGGTAGCGCACAAAAGACAACAGTCATAAGGATAGAGACAATTCATAAAATCAAGCTAGAATTTATAAATTGTACGCAGATTCCCCAGATTGTCAGATTCACGTTTTCACATGATTCCAGGAGCTGGAGGTTCAATGAAAACATCAAATATCACAAGACTAACAATAAAATTGCATGAGATAGCAACACTGCTCAGCTATCGATCACTAATGTGCCAAGCAGTGCAGGAGTCTATTCCAGGAACTGTACTTCAATAGCACTCATCATGCTAGATCTCCCAGTGCTTTGCTGAAGCTAGCAAGGGGACCTGAGGCCCAGACAGGGGAGGTGACTTGTATGAGGTTGCACAGCAAGTCAATGGCAGAGCTCAGGGATTGAATCCAGGTCTCATGGCTCATCCACTGGCTGGTTAATACCCGGGCATCACATTCACATCACAAGATCTCAGCCCCTCTGGCACTGAGATCAGAGAAGCACAGGCTTATTCGCAGTTCCTGCATCCAAGCCTGGCACAGGGCTTACTCTGGACGAGCATCAAAAAGAAGAGCAACAGTTCATATTTACATAGGCCTGGATCACATCAGCTGAGGTCTCCCTCTGCACCCTACAGCTCACCCATGCATGCAATCCTTTGTACGCTCAAGAAGCTGCTTCGTTTAATCGATTCAACTCATCTTATTTTCCAGTTAAAAGCCCAGACCCAGGGGAGCTCAGAGGAGCTGAAGTGTTTGCAGCTGATCAACAGATTGCAGGAAGTCTCAGACTTGGAGGAGCTGATTGGCAACCAGTCCTGCCTCAAGCTGGCCAATAGCATCAAATCCTATGTGACCATGGTGAGTCCACGACAAACCACACACTGCATGTGGGGAGGGAAGGGAAGTGGGAGGTAGGCACTTGCCAACCCTAGAACACCACAAAGGGTGACATTCCAGCAGAAGGTCTTGGGCCAGTCCCTATAGGTGGCTAATTCCAATCAGTTCCCAGGTCAGGAGGGTCTCAGAGTTGGTACCATCTGGTGGCTGTTGATGGCCCATGTGAAATGAGTTGGTGTATCTCCATCTAGGATCTCATGGACGACATCACAGAAGCCACTCTATCAATGGGAACACCTTTGTGGGCCCTCTCGGTAGAGAGGCCAGGGAATTAGTTCAGCTCCCTCTTTCACTCCTGCCCTTGTCTGCCCTGACAGGGTTACCTGCTACTGCCATTGAGTGTCTGTGGCCAAACCAGTACTGAATGTGGTTAAAGGGGATGGGCACAGATAGAAACCTTGCTCTGAACAGGGCTGTGATGTGGTTTCTGAGATGGTGCTGGACATGGTCTGTCCCTGTCTGCATTTGCCATCAAACCAATGCCAATTCCAGTGCCAGCAATGGGTCAATTTCCTAGTGCAGATGCTGCCAATGTGCCTCAGTTTCCCCATCTGTAATACCCACCTCAAGGGGAGGGGGATTCTTAGGCTCCACTTATCAATTTTTGAGCTCCCCAGGTGGACAGGGGTAGAGTAAAGCAGAGGGGCAGCAGTAGGGTGTGCCTGGTGCTTTATCCTGCCAGGAGGGGCGTATTGTCCGATTGAGCTTGTTGACAGGACTAGAAGCAATGACAGATGTGGGGGCCCTGGAAGAGGCAACAGGACACAAGGGAGTTGAGGAAAGTCTCCTGTTTACTCACTGACCTCTCCTCTTGCCTTCCAGGTGACAGAGAACATTATCCACAGGAGCGCACTGAAGGGTGAGTTTCTGGCCCCTGGCAGGAGGGAGCAGGGCAAGTGCCCTTCTGTACAGGAGATAGAAATGGCTACATTCACTTAAATGGTTACATCTGCTTTTAAATGTGTGAAGTTCTCACCCATCTGGCCAGCTTGGGTCCCTGTTAAGTTTGATGGAAAGGGCTCAATTTTCCAAAGCAGCCTGTGACAGAGCAGACGGCCTTTTACACGTCCACCTTCCTGTGCGTGTAATGCTCAGATTTATGCACAACCAGAGGATAGTGAAACTAGACTGGTCGGGGGGTTGGTCAGTTTCACTTCCTGGTGGGGGTGCACTGGCACAGAGCTGTGCTTGCTCACCCCAAAGCGAACCAGGAGCAGCATCTCCACTGCTGTCACTGGAGTCACAGCAGGATGAAAGCAGTGTTAGGGAGCGGAGAATTGAGGCTGTTGTGTTAAGTCACCAGAACCAGATGGGATTCACCCAAGAGTTCTGAAGGAACTCACATGTGAAATTGCAGAGCTACTAACTGTGGTATGTAACCTATCACTTAAATCAGCTTCTGTACCAGGTGACTGGAGGATAGCTAATGTAACACCAATTATTTAAAAAGGCACCAGAGGCAATCCTGGCAATTACAGGCTGGTAAGCCTAACTTCAGAACCAGGCAAATTGATTGAACTATAGTAAAGAATAAAATTATCAGACAAGTAGATGAACACAATTTGTTGGGGAAGAGTCAACACAGCTTTTATAAAGGGAAATCATGCCTCACCAATCTATTATAATTCTTTGAGGGGGTTAGGTCAACAAACATGTGGACAAGGGTGATCCAGTGCGCATGGTATACTTGGACTTTCAGAAAGCATTTGAAAGTCCCTCACCAAAGGCTGTTAAGGAAAGTAAGCAGTCATGGGATAAGAGGGAAGGTCCTCTCATGGATCAGTAACCAGTTAAAAGACAGGAAACAAAGGGTAGGAATAATTGGTCAGTTTTCAGAATGGAGAGAAGTAAATAGTGGTGTCCCCCATGGGTCTGTATTGGGACCAGTGCTGTTCAACATATTCATACATGATCTGGAAAAAGGGGTAAACAGTGAGGTGGCAAAATTTGCAGATGATGCAAAATTACTCAAGATAATTATGTACAAAGCAGACTGTGAAGAATTACCAAGAGATCTCACAAAACTGGGTGAATGGGCAACAAAATGGCAGATGAAATTCAGTGTTGATAAATGCAAAGTAATGCACATGGGAATCATAATTCCAATTATACATACAAAATAATGGGATCTAAATAGGACCTAAATTAGCTATTACCACTCAAGAATAGATCTTGGAGTCATTACAGATAGTTCTCTGAAAACATCCATGCAATGTGCAGCAGCAGTCAACAAAACTAACAGAATGCTAGGAACCATTAGGAAAGGGATCGATAAGACAGAAAATATAATGCATAATATAAATCCATGGTACGCCCACACCTTGAATATGGCATGCAGTTCCGATTGCCCCATCTCAAAAAGGATATATTAGAATTAGAAAAGGTACAGAGAAGGGTAACAAAAATGATTAAGGGTATGAAACAGCTTCCATCTGAGGAGAGATTAAAAAGATTGGGACTTTTCAGATTGGAAAAGAGATGACTAAGGGGGGATATGATAGAGGTCTATGAAATCATGACTGGTGTGGAGAAAATGAATAAGGAAATGTTATTTACTTCTTCTCATAACACAAGAACCCGGGGTCACCCAATGAAATTAATAGGCAGTGGGTTTAAAAACAAACAAAAGGAAGAAGTACTTAACACAATGCACAGTGTGGAACTTGTTCCCAGGGGATGTTGTGAAGGCCAAAACTATACCTATAAAATAATGGAGTCTAAATTAGCTGTTACCACTCAAGAAAGAGATCTTGGAACCATTGTGGGTAGCTCTCTGAAAACATCAGCCCAATGTGTAGGGGCTGTCAAAAAAAGAATTGGTTAAGTTCATGGAGGATATGTCCATCAATTACTATTATCCAAGATGATCAGGTATGCGATCCCATGTTCTGAGTGTTCCTAGCCTCTGATTGCCAGAAGCTGGGAATGAGTGGCAGGGGATGCATTACTTGATGACTGCCTGTTCTGTTCACTCCCTCTGATGCACCTGGCATTGGCCACTGTCGGAAGACTGGATACTGGGCTAGACAGACCATTGGTCTGATCCAGTATGGCCATTCTTATGTTCTTATAAAAACATTATTTTTGCAAAAACCACGGTGAGCTTGTCAAAGGTGCTAACAGAGTTTGGTGTTCAAATGCCAGGAGATTGCAATGGAAGGTGGGTGGCCAACTCCCTGAGGCTCCATTCCAAACACCAGCCTTCATTCTTGGGTTTAAATGGCCCCGACAGCCTGCCCCCTAACACACACACACACACACACGTCCACGTCCAGGGCTGCATTCCTTTCTCTCCTTTAGGGCTAAGGGATCTGTGGCAGGAGGAACATGGAATCCTGAACTCAGGGCTCACAGGCGCCTTTCGCTTCCCTGTAAATGCCTACTAGTAAGAGCAAGTCTCACCATGCTGGCTTCACAGCACTGAGGTGCTGAGTGCTGCCATGGGGCATATGTGTGTCAGAGAGAGAGACACACACACACACTTTACAGCCTCTGCAGATCCTTGTTCCTTTCATTTCACCATAGAAGCCAGGAGGAGCTATTTCAACAGCTCCAGTGGGCAGCTGTCTACAAGAGCACCTGGCAAGCCCTCTGCCCACCTCACCCTCCGGCAGCAGAGCCCTTCCCAGGACGGTGAGTCTGGGTTCCCGATAGGATACCAGTGGTGCCCAGAGCCACGGAAGCCTGGGGGCAGGGGTGAGGGCGAGGAATGGGGAAGCCTTAGCCTGGTGGCTGGTATTAGAAGACAGGCTTGTGGATTTGGGCAGTGAGGGAAGGGGGGTAGAAAATTTTGTTGGCAGCTCCACGTCAGCTGTGGAGATTCAGGTTTGGGGCAGTTCTCTCCCCCGCACCCCGATCTGGGCTGGGATCCTGGCTTTGTTTCTGTCTCAGGCCAATCTCTGTTTATTATCTATGCCTGAAGCCCATCAGCTAGGTTGATGCTCAAGCATAGGATGCTATTTGCTCCCGTCAGCCCCACAGTGACCTCTGCCTGCGTTCTGCCCTAGGAAGCTCAGCACACTTTGGGGAGCTCTCCCAGTCCTGCCGACACCCCATCACCAGGTGGGAGGACAAGACCATGCACTCGCATCTCCAGAACATCACCTACCGGGATGGCAAGCTGCGGGTGAGCCAGGCGGGCAAGTACTACATCTACTCGCAGATCTACTTCCGCTACCCCAGCGAGGGCGTCGCAGCCCGTGTCTCGGGGCACCAGCTGGTACAGTGCATCAACCGCGAGACCTCCTATGGGCAGCCCATCCTGCTGCTCAAGGGCGTCGGCACCAAGTGCTGGGCACCTGAGGCAGACTATGGCCTGCATGCCCTCTACCAGGGCGGCCTCTTCGAGCTCAAGGCCGGTGACGAGCTTTTCGTCTCCGTCTCGTCCCTGGCCATCGATTACGACGATACAGCAGCCAGTTACTTCGGGGCCTTCCGGCTCGAACTGTGAGGGGGTGGGGTCTGTGTTTAAATCCTCCTCCCATTGCAGACTCTCTTGATGTCACTGCCCTTGACGGCCCAGCTATGACAAACCTGGTCCAGGCTTTGATCCGATCACTGTTCCTGCCTTGCAAATCCACCTGTCCCAGCAGGTTATGGATGCTGTGACGGCTGCCAGGCCCATGGATGGTGGCCAGGACAACTGCTCTCCTTGACTTACGGAGTGATGCCCTGATTCCGTTCCCATTGGGTTTTGCCTTTGGAGGGCTGCCCCCATAGCTGCAGAGCAATCGTGGTCCCCTGTGGGGTGGAAGAGCCAGGGGGGCACTTCCAATGCACCCCCCACCCCATCATGGAGTCAGAGCCATAGGAGGAGGCAGCAAACTGTGTGGAGGTCTCCAGTGAGAGCAGAACAGGGCTCCTCACCCCGTCCTCAGGGTGTTGGTGCCTTCCCCAGGGGTGGGCGCAGGGAGACGCCCTTACATGCTGTGAAACTCACCCTTCAGATCCCTGAGGGGGTAAAGCCCGGGGGGAACAATAAGAGGGTCCATTTCTTTCCCCCCAGCACACCCACCCCACACATAGACAGGACTCAGCTGTCAGCATGCTGCATACAGCCTCCTACCTGGGGGAAGGAGTCGGGCCAAGGAACATGGGTCTGCTCTGTTAGGATGGAGCAGATTGTATCTGATCCAGCCAGCACCAGCTTTGGAGCAGGCCGTCACAAAACATACGACGACGACACCTTGAGAGGATGTGACACACGCACAGCCACGTCATAGCGGTGTGAGGGGAATGTGACATGGTGCAGCATGATGGCATCAAATCTGCACATGGAGCTGTGCCACACCACGTCGCCACCTTGGTGTCCCCGTAGCCAGGATGTGACAGTCCAGTGTGGATCTGAATCCAGGTCCTTCTCCCACTAGGTCACCTGGGTCCAGGGCATCTGCCTCTGTGCAGTACAGCAAGCAGCATGTTGTCTCAACACAGAGCCAGAGGGAGGAAAACAGAGACCAGGAAGCGAGATGACAGCAGAGTCTGCTCACTGCAGGCGGGAAATGTAGGTCAGTGGATTGGGTTCGCCCTTCTTTGCTCTTCCTGCCCCGCTGCACAGGTAGGTCTGAGACAGCCTGCAGGTATCTAGAGCTGGGCTTGAGCCACGCACAGACACGTTCTGCTTTCACCGAAGGTGGGATTTTAATCCGATACAACTCTGCAGGTGCACACCACTAAATCTGCATAAGAGGGTCTTAACTCATGTTAGCTGAAGTCAGTTTGTAATCTATTTAAGTGAAACTGGTTTGAGACCTTCTGAAATGGACTTGAGTGTCTATGGTGGGGTGGGGTGGGGTGGCACCGATGGAACTAAATTTGCTTCTAAATCAGCTTAGTTAAATGAGTGCACGAGCCATATAGACAAACCCAAAGCAATCCTGTGAGGGCCAGCAGCTCCACAGGACCCTCTCCCACCCATCCACTTCAGCACACACCTCCCCTCTTCAGTGATGCACGGTTTACACCACGCCTGTCAGAAAGGACTTGATGCTACCAGGATTATGGGTTAACATCCCCTCCTCGGTATTTGCCGCTCTGGTGACCCAGCTCGGAGCTGGCATGGTTGGCTGCTAATGGACAGGAAAGAAGAAATGCTGGTTTTAGATGCCATTCGAGGTGGAGTTAGTTTTTAAAGGGAAAGAAAAAGTTGTTAGGGCCAAGCTGTAGGTTTAGAGGAAGGGGACGGAGGTTACAGAGCCTGTGCTGAACGGAAGCGTTTGCAGGAAAGTAGACAGATTTCAGTGAATGTTTCTCCCCGGAACAGGGGCGGCTCTAGAAATCAGGCTGCCCCAAGCAGCGCGGTGCGCTGCGCCGCCCTTCCCCGGTCCCGCGGCGGGTTCCCTCTTCCCGCGGCTCCGGTTGAGCTCCCGCAGGCATGACTGCGGCGGGTGCCGTGGTCCCGCGGCTCCGGTTGACCTGCCGCAGGCGGCAGGTCAACCGGAGCCGCGGGACCACGGCACCCGCCGCAGTCATGCCTGCGGGAGGTCCGCTCGTCCACCGGAGCCAAATGCCGCCCCCCCCGGGAAAGGGCCGCCCCACGCGCCTGCTTGGCGCGCTGGGGTCTAGAGCCGCCCCTGCCCCGGAAACACTTAACAGCTGGCTTTCCCTGGCTGAAAGTGACTCTGTGAAAATAGCATCTTCTGACTTGCAGATCCGCCTGCCATGTGGATCAGTCAGAGCTTCAGAAACAAAATATGCTTCATTCCTATCAGCCCTGCTAAGTCACTGCATCTGAGAGTGTGCAAGCTGGATTCCATCCTGGCTCATGCATCACTAAGACCAGTATTGTTAACTAAGGCCTTGTCTGCACTGGGATTTCAGACAGCAGTAGAGCTGCAATTATGCAAAACCTCTGGTGTAGACACAATTTACACCAGTGCAGTTTATCCTGGGGTTTGTTGCCCCTGTACAAACTGCTTCGGCTGCACATCATGCCTTACCCTAGGGGTCTGCACTGGTACGGGTTCTCTGGTGGCTAAAATCCCACCATAGCCAAGGCCTAGGTCTCAATTGCATAGTCCACTTCTGCCCCCAATTACACCTTGAAGGCCGTGGGGATGCACAGTTGTAGCTGAATGCAGATTTTGAATGTCTAGCACTGAAGCAAGGCTCACTGGCTCGTCCCATGCTAGGTGTAAGATACTTGTAGATTCTGGGCAGGCAGGAGAGACCCAGCTTCCATCTGTGTAATTACTTGTATATTCTGTGTATCATAATAGCACCACTAAGACTGTTGATATGTACAGACATGCTGGAATGAAGGATCGTCTCCAGTGAAGGGTGTGAGTATCTGCTGCCCAGCAGGGTGGACTTTTGATGTGAGATTTCTGTGCTTGTTCAATAAAACTTGTATTCAATCATTGCGTTTGCATCTGTTTATATGGAGCAAGGCTGCTCTGCTGATCACGCTGCTGCATGACGTCCAACCCGCCAAAGCCAGTTCAGGCTCATCAGGCTTTTAGAGTGGGCACTGTGCCTTTAAGGGCTGAGCTTCCCAGACAAAGAGTCTGGGTGGAGCGCTGCGGCACTCGTGTTATGCACAGCCAGTTGGTAGCAGGCATCCCAACAGACTCAGAATAAAGCAGAGCTCCCGCAAACACCTTACGTGACCCCACAGAGGCTCAGATACTCAAAGTTATTTTGATGTCCAACTGCCACCGAAATCAATGGGAGCTGGGTGCCTAAATACCTGTGAGAGCCTGGGCCCAAGTGATCACTGAACCCCATGCTTAGCAATGCGCTGCTTCTCGTTAGTACAGTTACATGGAAATCTGGATTTGGTGCTACGTCGCGCTCTCAGGCCAGCCAATACAGCTCATAAGGGAAGGGGGGAATGCCACAGGCTGAAGCCATGCTAGATCAGGACTTGTAGCCATGGAACTCAAGACAAGGGCCCTGATCCCAAGCCCATTGAAATCAGAGGGTGAAAAACCTGGCTGAATTGGAGTCAATGGGAAAGTTCCCAGTGATTTCCATAAAGCCAGCATTTGCTGTGGCGTGTAAGAGTATTTCCCACTTCAAGACCACCTCCCCTATCAAAGAATTCCATAGCCCAAGGCCATCCGGATGCATATAGCACCCTGGGAACGCAGACACTTACAGAATCAATCTGCACAGCGGGCCAGAGACCAGGGCGAGCGCCTCTACTCACCGAAATTCCCTGCAAGTTCAGTGCCTATGTCGGTCCTGGGGAAACTTGGAGTTTGTTCCAGCTTGTCTTGCTGTTCTCTGAATCTCAACCACAGGCCCTTATGGCTGAAAGGATGTGTGGGGAGAACTCAGTCACAGGAGCAGCCCAACACCTTCCCTCATGAAGCCTTAGGCCTGGTACACGCTCCCTGGCCCTCAGTTAAGTGCCAGTTCAGATGTGGGGCTTACAGGGAATCTTGTTCTTGAGGAGTGTGGTGAGGGGGGAAGTCTGGTCTGGTGGTTGAGGTGCTGGTTTGTGACTCCGGAGATCTGGGTTTGCAGGTTCCCTGGGTGATGTTGGGCAAGTCCCTGAATCACTCTATGCCTCAGTTTCACATTGGTAAAGGGCACTAATAGCACTTCCTTTCTCCCATTCTTCGTCTCTCTTGTCTATTTAGATTGAAAGATCTTTGGAGCAGGGCCTGTCTCTCAGCATGTGCCAGGCACTGTGTGCACCCGTGCGTAACAGGGCCCAAATCTTGGCTAGACACTAGCTGATGTTTCTCATTCTCCCTACTGGTGTGTGTCTGTCCTTAGGTTGCACACTCCTTGGGGTGGACTCATTCCTAGATATCTGTCTGGAAGGCACATAGTATGAACTACTATGAAAACCCCATACATTAATAATCAGTGATGCGCCACAGTCCAGATGTGCTAATGCCTGCATCAGCTGCATAACTGGCCATTTCGGCTGCCTCCCCCGCACTTACCCAGCTTGCAAATGTACCTGGCCCTTCAAGATTTTCACACACTAAACCAGCCTCCCTGATTTTATAGCAGTGAAGCTGCAGGGTTGGGAGCAGATCCTCCTGCAGTGTAAGAGGACTGCCACACTCCAATGTCTCACCACCGCTGGGAAGGGGGAGAAGGTAGGGGCGAGGTGACTGAATAAAGGAAACATGCCATCAGTCTGTGGCCTCTCACTCCAGCCCTCCGCTAGACACAGTTTTCTAGCTAAGGGTTCGTGCTGTGCTCATCTGCATGGTATAGGAGCAACTGATTAGGATTAACTTTTGCAGATGGATTTTAAAAGGCGCCTGCAGTAACTAGATGCCTCTCATTGTGTATTTGATCCCTCTGCTAACAGGGCTCCAGCTCCAGCTTGCCTGTTCCAATGCAGCTGTACTCTGGGCCTAGGGCTTTTGCACCTTAACCTCTCGCTTCTGATCCTTGGGCCAAACCATTTAAATCTGCATCCCCCTGAGTGGTTCTTGCTCCCAGGCTACTTCTCTCACCTCTGCCCCCTGCAGTGACCACTACTTGGTATCTGCTGTCCACTCAACCTAGTTTCAATTCCTGGGAATCTGCTCCTGTGATTCCTCAGCATTTGCTCTGCCTCCTATTCCATTGGCACCTGCAAAGGTGAAGAGCTTGTTTCTAACACCCTTGTTCAAAGCATTTAAAGTTTGTGATGATCTGACAGCCCCAAACCAAGGCCAGAGCCCCTCTCTCAGAGCTTCCATCCAGCCTGGAAAGTCCTCAGCTCCTGCCCAGCAAACAGGTTCCTTTTCTTGGAGCCTTGTCAATTGCTTTAGGTGAATCCAGGCATTGGGTGTGTGCATCAACAGGATAGGTCCAAAGGATAGAAAAGCCACTGAACTAGACGTACCTAAAGATCCCAGGCAGAGCAGGACCTGCACCTCCCTCCTACTGGGGAAGGGAACAGCTCAGGTGCCAAGGTGCGAGTCTGCCATGGGAAACCCCTTCTACCAGATCCCGCACACATGACTCAGGAGGTGGAAGGAGGAGGATGCCCTCTGCCCCAACAAGGGAACGCACCCCGGCTCCCTGCTCCCATTGCCCTGAGGGATCCATGTGCTGCTCCTTTGTTCTCATTGGGAGATTTTCCTGTCTCAACAAAGTCAGTTTGTTGTTTGGGAGCTTGTCCCAGGGCTGCCCGTGGCTGGGGGAAAGAGTGCAGGTAGGGGCTGCCCGGACCTGCCTACAGAGTGCCAACCGCCTCCTACAGAGATTTGCTAAGTGCATGATTCAGACCTTGCAGGAACCGATGAGCCCAGGGACAGGGATCCTTCCCTTTCATTCCCTCTGCTCCTACAGGGGCCAATGGCTGCCCCTTCAACCCTGGCTCTCTCCCATCAGTGCTATACGAGGCCCAAACGGCCTTTATCTCTATTCTGGTCCTGCGTATTCTCTGTGGTTTCTTCCAACTCATTCTCCTCCATGAAAATAGTGCAGGCACTGTAGACTGTCCCCGTTCGTTCCTCTGCAGATTGGGCTTTAACAAGCCCAGGCGAGACCTTCTGCATCAGCTATTGATATCGCTGGGCCCACGCTCTCCTGAGCTATGAGACAGCTCCATTTGTCTCAGACAGCCAGACATTTATCACCTCTTTCACCCCCAGACAAGCAGCTCACTCACACACACAGCGCTACAGCTGCAGTGCCCTTGCCCATTTCACAAGGGCCTCTGAACTTACTGGCCATGCCAGCTAGGGTGAGCAGACAGCAAGTGTGAAAAATCAGGACAGAGGATGGGGGGTAATAGGAGCCTATATAAGAAAAAGCCCCCAAAATCGGGACTGTCCCTATAAAATCAGGACATCTGGTCGCCCTAATGCCAGCGTGCCTGGGTTAGGAGCCCATTCCTGCCACCAATGGGCAAATCTATTGCTCTTTGCACAAATAACGTGAAGGAACGCCCCTGGGCACTGCTGGGTTGATTGACAGTCGTATTTAGGAAATAGGTCTGGCAGGGGTGGGTCTAGCTACACTCACACTGCTGCTTGGGGTGGTTTCTGGTGGGCACCACAAGAGGTGCACTAACAGAGTACCTGAAATAGTTCTATACAAGTGGTCCCCAAACTGCGTGGGGAGGCCCAGTGAGGCCACCCTGCCAAACCGTCCCAGCTCTGCCCTTAACTGTGGTCCTGGCTCCCAGCCACCGCTCTGCACCCGGTCCTGGACACAGCCCTGCCCCCCAGCCTTGGCCACTGGCCACAGCCTTGGCCACTAGCCCCAGCCCTGCCCCTAGCCTCAGCCCCCTTACTCTTGTCTGCACCCCACTCCCCACATGCAAGGTTTGGGGACAACTGTTCTATACACATCCCCTGCTTAGACCCAATTTTCCTCAGGCTTTTTCCAAAAGTACCTAAGTGACTTTCACTGCGACTTCAACTCCTAAGTCACTTAGATGTTTTTGAAAGTTGTACCCATAATCCTGCAGGCAACTTGTCCCCCCTGACACATACAAATGATTCAACCTTTTAGGGTCACTTAGCAGCTGGCTGCCATGCTTCCTCAGGCTGTGATCACAGCAGAGTCAGGGCTACCCCGTGCTGGATCAGAGACCTCCAAAGACATGGAGGTGCTGCAGGAAGTAGACCTGGTGATTCATATGGGGGCATAGATGCCAACTTTGTGGGTGTTCTGAGGCTCAAGCACCCACAGAAAAAAGTGGGTGCCCAGCAGCAACCACCCATGTTATATCCTTGGGGGCAGCCGGTTTAGGAAGAAATCACTTGAGGCCAGACAGCAGACAGCTAACAAAACCACCATTTTATTTACAGACTCAGAGAACTCACCCAGCCGGCTGAAGCTGGCTGAGCTATCCCCTAATAATCTAACTCAGTTACCATAGGAACCAAAAACCATGACAACCAAATACACAACATATTCCTCCCCCCCTAATAAGAACATCCCCTAAATAAAACACACACTAGACTAGAGAAGGAGGGTAGACTGCCTCCATTCCCAGCTAAACCCTGGGGATTATTTTGCCCCATAACCATGGGTTCGCCCTAGCTAAAGATCCAGCCGATGAGGAGGCCTTCTGTCTCTAGGTGGATTACGGCGAACTTCTGGTGTTGTTGCACCCGAAAGTACCATGGGCTCAAGGTCCGCAGCACGAACGGGTGAGGAGGTGGTATCAGCTTGTGCTGGGCAAAGGGGCATTTCAGCCGCCGGCAGTAATGGAGGAGGACAGTCAGGAACAGGTGACTCGTGATTCGGTGCCTCACCAGAAGAGGTGAAGTCAGACCCCTCAATTGCAGATGTGTCCTGAGGACTGGCATGACCTGGCAACAGCTGATCTACATGTCGCCGCCAGGTAAGATTCTCTGCAGTCCGGACTGTGTAGGAAACAGGTCCTGTTTGAGTGATGACTGTGGTCGGGACCCATTTAGCTCTGGAAGTATAATTCCGAGCCAAAACTGGCTGTACCGGGCTAAAGATTCGGTCTTTTGCTCTGGGTGCCCGTCTGATGACTTGATATTGCTGCTGATGTTGCACAGTTTGTCTGGGTTCAGAAGGTTTCAGCAGATCAAAGCAAGTGCGCAGCTGTCGTCCCACCAGTGGTTTTGGGGAGAAATGGGACCCCAGGATTTCCACAATGTCACTGTAAGATTTAGTCTCAGGCTTAACAGGGTGTAGTAAGCTGCGTAGCAGGGAGTAGGTTTTAGCCCCTACAACACTTAAGAATATTGGCACCTTCTTTGTTTCTGTAATGTCATTTGCAATACCAAAAAGCTCAAAACGCTCAGTATACACATGCCATTGCTCTATATTCTCATCAAAAGGTTCCAGTGGCCTGGTCAGAGTAGCCATGATTTTAGTTTCACTTTCAGTGTCAGTGCAAACAAGCAGTATTTTTATTTGTTTGTTTTGTACCTTGACTTCTACTTCCTTCTGTTACTGGAGCAGCACCAGGATCCCATCCATCGTCGCCACTTGTTATATCCTTGGGGGCAGCCGGTTTAGGAAGAAATCACTTGAGGCCAGACAGCAGACAGCTAACAAAACCACCATTTTATTTACAGACTCAGAGAACTCACCCAGCCGGCTGAAGCTGGCTGAGCTATCCCCTAATAATCTAACTCAGTTACCATAGGAACCAAAAACCATGACAACCAAATACACAACAACCCATAGCTGTTTGGAGGCTCGGGGAGGGGTTTGGGGGAGGGCAGCGAGCAGCAGGCAGGCAGGACTTTGGGGAGGCAGTGGAGTGGGGGTGGGAAGAGGCGGAACGAGGGCAGAGTCTTGAGGGCAGGGGCAGGGCCTCGGAACGGAGGGAGGGTGGAGCACCCCAGGGGAAAACTAGAAGTCGGTGCTGATGATAGGGGGAGCACTTCCCCCCAGTCCATATTAAAACGCTGCCCCAGCATGGTGGTAGAAGGTGCTACTCTGCTGGAGGTGCTGCCTGCCAGCTCACAGGCCACCCAGGAGCCCTGGTCAAAGATCCTATGGCACTTTTTTGCAAGAGTCTGGGGGCTAGCTCTGGCCAAACTCCAGTTTGGTAATGGGTGTCTGGCACTTTAGTGGTAGGAAAATGATTTCTGTGCCTAGTGGATGGACCCTTGGGGACAAGCAGAGCTGTAGAAATGCAAGGCAAACGATCAGTAGTGTAACATGACTACAGTTACAGCTGGGTGCAGTTCAAACTGTGCTGAGCAACACGCAGCGTGGTAGGGGAGAGAGCATCTGGTATCATGTAGGATGAGGTCAGGTGCTCCTGCCAAGCCAAAAGGGTGGGGAGCCCTGCCACACTGTCCCTCCCCTACATATCCCTGGCCCAGGGCTCTCCATAAATCTACAGTCACTCCCCAGCTCTACTGTCATTGACTCGTCAATGGCCAAGTCTCCCCTGTGTCTGTGGTTCACATTGGTGTTTGGTGGAGCAGGATCAGTGATGGTGTGCTAAGAGGCCTGGGCGCCCCAGGGTAAAACAAAACACCAACTGGCATTAGGGCCATTTCCAGATTTCTCATCAGTTTCAGGCGCTGACATCCAGCTGCCAGTCAGGAGATCGGTAACCAGACAAACCCCTGGAATAGAGAAATTCGGTGTCAACCCAACCCTTACGCTGAAGGTCAGCCACACAACAGCCTTTCTTGGCTCCAGCCAATGAACCCCAGCTGGGAACCAGCTGGCTCTGTTCACAACACAGGAAACGCATTTTATTCCAACCAGAGCTCCACCGGCGAGAAAGGAAATACAAAAGCTTGGAAGTCTCAGAATAAAAAAAAATCAGCAGTGAAAGAAAAGACAGGAATGCAGCTGCCTCTGGTGTGGAAGGCAGCTGCCGTTTTCACCGTGAACATCAACATAATGCTTTATGAATGGAGGAAAGGAATACGGCAGCCACTCAAAACTGCATAGGACTTTGGGGAAGCAGAACATCGTCACTCAAACTAGAATTGACCAGAGCATGCAGATTCAGCCCTCTTCTCACCAGAAGTACCATGAGGTCTTTTAATGACCACAAGCGGGCAGAGCCTCTGTTCTAAGTTCACAGTGGGTTTGGCAGCATTATGCCTGGGTATATGTTTAATGCTTATCCTGAGATCCTGACTGCTACTGAACACTCCACACCACTTCCTGGGACCTTCTCTGGAGGTCTTCCATACACCTATAAAGCAGGATTGATTCAGAATGAATGTACATAGGCCATTTCATGGCTACGGGGAAGGCTGGGGGTTCAGATCCCAGTCCTGAGACCTTGCTTTGAGCGAAGGTGATCTTGGGCTGCTGCAGAAGCAAAGCCACTGGGAGGAGAGCAGCAAAGGAATCATACCACCACTGAACAGTCACCTCCGGACCTGAAGCAGGAGGAACTACATTGGGCTGCCAAGGGCCTCCTGTCCGGGGCTCTGTGCTTAAAGGGAAGGTGGCTGTGATACATGGCTTGAAAAAGGAGAGGGTGCATGTATTTAAAGAAGGGATAAACAGCAGTGGCGGAAGGATCTGGGAGCTGTGCTAGGGGCATGAATAACTCCCAGGAAATATTACTAGGTGCAGGTCATTTTGCTTACACTGGATCCCTGCATTCAGCAAACTCCAACCAAGTCCTCACCTGCATCCATGATCTCAGCACAGAGCCTGCGCTGCAAAAGTTCAACCCTGGAGCAGGGAGGAAGGATAGGTCAGGGGTAGGCAACCTATGGCACGCATGCCATGAGCTGATTTTCAGTGGCACTCACACTGCCCGGGTCCTGGCCACTGGTCTGGGGGGCTCTGCATTTTAATCTAATTTTAAATGAAGCTTCTTAAACATTTTAAAAACCTTATTTACTTTACATACAACAATAGTTTAGTTATGTGTTATAGACTTATAGAAAGAGACCTTCTACAAACATTAAAATGTATCACTGGCACGCGAAACCTTAAATGAGAGTGAATAAATGAAGACTCGGCACAGCACTGCTGAAAGGCTGCCGACCCCTGGGATAGGTCTTGCTGCACAGGAAGCTGAATGGGCCTATACTTCCCAAGCTCTGCCAATGAACGCCACTGGCGGGCAGAAGCCCTGGGCTGGCACAATAGCAGGATGAGGTTTGTAGTGCCTGGGACGATGCTACTGAAGCTAAATCTGCACCATGCGGGTTATTATTGTATGGGGCAATGCAGAGAGGCTCCAGCGTGCTGCATGCACACACAGGCAGTCCTTGCCCCAGAGAGCTGACAAGCTACAGAATTGCAGTCAGCAGACTCCAGCCTGGATTTATATCCATGTTAACGGATTCCCTGGCCTTGTCTCAGCCTCTGCCTTGCTCCTGCAGCACTGGGACATGGCTTTCCCGCATCTCCCCATACAGCCTCTCCTTAGGCAGAGCTGGATCGCCTCAGTTCTCCATCACCCTGAGTCTGCCCCTCTTCCCTGGCTGCATCAAGACTGACCAACATGTATCACACCCATCTGCCAACCCTGCCTCCACCCATCCCCAGCGCAGCAACCCCTGGATCACAGCATCCCCCTGGAACACCACATGGGTTTGTCCTCCATTCTGGCTGATTTATTAAGCTTGGAGCATTAGTCCACTAAGCCCTTTCTTGGCTGGCGGCTGCCTTAGCTGAGTCATCCTTTCCTGAGAGCTATTCTGCCAGCTGCCCCCAGTATTTCACCCCTGCTATAAAACTTCCCTTTTAAAAGTAAACTCATCATCCCTGTCTGCACTCTAGTAGAGATCCAGGATCCTGGGCGGGGCGGTACTCAGGAGGCCAAATCTCTACAGCTGCCAGGGGTACGGGGCTCTTGTTATTTGAGCTAGCTTTGATCTAGCTACATCAAAGCTAGCTTGGGTATGTCTATGCATGCTGCAATCACGCCTGATTGCGGTGCAGACATCCCATGTCACAGATGGCGAAACTAAGGGTGATAATGATGTTGACCTTTGTGAAGGGCTTTGAGATCTACTGATGAAAAGTGCTAGATAAGATTATTTTGATGTAGTTTACACTGATTTTCTTACTTCAGTGAATTACAGGACACTGTTGCTCTGCAATAAATGCCTATGCACAGACTTGCACTGGGATAACTAAAGTGTGTATGGTTATTTTGGTTCCACTTTCCACATAGACAAATCTTAGCTGATTGGCCTTTTCTGGATTGTCATAGCAGTGAACCAACTGAAGAGCTACAGAAATGAACTAGGAATTCTGGAAGACCTGCCCCATAGCCCTTAGGAGACCTGCTCATGCACCAGGCCTCCATTGTGCTAGGTGTGGTTTATTTGCAAAGACTGTGCACAAAGTTCTGTTTCTGTGAACACAGTAAGAAACAAATAGCAAGCAGTTTCCTTGCTCACAATTTCCAAGTCTGCCCCTTCAGCTGGTCCTGTGTCCTCAGGAGGTCTGCTTTGCTCACTGTCTGCTGCTTTCTGCTTCTCTCACACACACAGCTTGCCAATCAATTCCTTAGCTCCTGTGTTTAAAGCCAGTCTCAGGGAATTCCTTCAATCTCCCTGGATTAGTTCTTGCTCAGGCTTTACCCTGCATCCACAAGCCTTGGGCAGTGACTTCTATTGTTTCCAGTTATCACGATGTAAAATGGGCTTAGTTGCTTCTTCCATTTAGCCTGAAAGAAGGGTGCTTTGCATACCCATCCACTTTAGGTAGGTGTGTGATTGTTTTTAGATCAAAGATTCACTTAATGGCAGCCACTTCCACTTTTCAGTATAAGCAGGTGAACTTTTTAACAACACTACCTTAAAAGCAAACTCAGACAAGCTTATACTTTCCAACACAACAGAAAGGACACCAACAGCCAAGCAGTAACCAGCCTGTTGTGGCTCATCACACATCTGACTCCCACTTGCTAAAGGTTTAACTTTCATTTCCTTCCATGCTGCATTTCTGGTTTGTTAATATATAGTACAGTTCTCTAACAAGGCTGAATGGGAATTTAAAGGGTTGCAACTTAAAACTTAGCATCAACATTTAAGCTTTGTTTAAAAAAAAAAAAAGCTCTTTGAGCAAGCTCCTAGTCGAAGTGATATTACAGCATGGATCTTATATATTCAGTCTTACCAACCCCAAGTCTTCAAAAATCATGAGTGAAGTGCCCCAAAATCATGAGATTTTTAAAATTTTAGGATTTTGTAGCCAAATTTAGAGTGGCCTCAGTTTCCCCATCTCTAAAATGAACATATGATACTGATCTTTGTAGAGTGCTTTGAGAGCTACAGATGAAAAGTGCTATATACAAGCTAGTCTTATTGTCAACCATCTGGTTTTTGATTTGAGTCATGAAATTAATTGGTCATGTTTTCAGGCTTTTCACTGTAACCAAGAAATATATTAACCTTAAAAAAAAAAAGGCTGAGATTGTCCCTTAACCACATGCTGAGGCTTTAAGTAAAAACATTAAATTATTGTGAGAGTTGGCAACACTTTATACTGAATTTAAATAAAGTGTAGAGAGAGAACCATCTAGATGCTGGGTCTGAATCCCAGAGATCGCTGCATAGGGAAAGTGCAAATGACAGTCTAATTTCCATCCATGCTGCAATTCTGCATTTCTTAGCCCTGGTCTACACTGGGGTGGGGTGGGAGGGGGGGCACGCAGAATTGATCTAAGTTACGCAACTGAAGTCGACGAACTTAGATCGATTTACTGTGATGTCTTCACCGCGGTGAGTCGACTGCTGCTGCTCCTCCATTGACTCTGCAGAGGTGGAGTACAGGAGTCAACGGGAGAGGGCTTGGGGGTTGATTTATTGAGTCTCAATCGCTGCCTGCTGATCCAGTGGGTAGTGTAGACATACCCCTAGAAGAAGATAATCCAGTTGGTTAACAAGGCTGAATGGGAATTTAAAGGGTCACAACTTAAAATTGGATCCTACCATTTAAGCTTTATTAAAAACAAAGCTTTGGTCAAGTCTCCCGTCACCCCAATAAAAGTGACTGTTGCGTTTCTATGTATATTTAACTGAGTATTTGTTCAGTCCGAGGCACCAGCTGGAGTAGATGTTACAGGAGTTGTATACAAAAAGCAGTATCTGTATGTGTGTGTTTATAGTTAGCACACACACGCGCACGCCATCCATGTTTGTAGGGTCAATAAGGTTGTGCACTAAAAATGATTTCCCGTCCACAGTTCTGAACAGCAGATAAAACAGCACACCTGGGCTTGAGAAGAGATGGGAGGCCCAGGAATAACCTGTGAATTTCAGCAAACTGGGTTGGTGATAGATCCACATCCCTAGCCCCTCAATTAATTTCAAAGGTCTCTCGGAAATGAAAAGGGTTAGAAATGTACCTTCCAGTTTGAAGTGAAAACTGAGATGAGCACTGATATCCAGAATGTTTAAACGGACACATTTCTAATCTGCCCGAATGAGGCAGATTTTACAGGCTCGAGAGTTCCTTGCAAATTATTCTGAATTCAACCACTCAGCCAACATAAAGAATTCACTGGGAACAACTGGATTCACAATGTGCAGTGTCAGAGACATTAAAAGTAAACAAAAATCCTAAAACAGGGTTTTTCCAAAAGCAGAAACCTCTCAGTTCTCTGTCTCATTTTATATGCCTCGAACTTAGAAAAAACAATTCCCCAGTAGGCAGAAGGCACCCATAAGACATTTTGGGAGAAAATATAATTTTTTTTAAATAAAAGAAACTGGGGTGAGGTTCAATCATGGACTCTGATGAAAAAATTCAGGTGAATTCTTGTGG
Source organism: Mauremys mutica (assembly GCF_020497125.1). NCBI lineage: Eukaryota > Metazoa > Chordata > Testudines > Geoemydidae > Mauremys > Mauremys mutica. The sequence goes on from NC_059080.1 coordinate 40,507,940, forward strand.
CCCCATAATGTTTAACCCATTCAACAAGCACCTTTCCTTTTACTGCTGCTAATACAGTGTCTTTATCTTCATTGCCTTGGGATTCTGTTGACTCTGAAATCAGTGTGTGTAAGCACATATGCAGCTCAGACAAACACCCCTCAGCTGTCTGGCAAACTGCCATTGCAGCCTGCTTGCCCTTTATCTAGAAACAAACAAACACTCAAGCTAAAGCCTTCCCTGTTTTGTGATTTTTCTAAGCAATCACCTCAACAGCCAGATCTTTTGTTTTGGTTAGTTCCCTTCCAAACTGAACTGGTTTAGGTTCCAAACATGAAACAAGCTCACACAGATAAGGAGGAAATCCACATAGAAAATACGTCAACGCTCCAGGAAATTTCTTGGAGCAGTGTAAATAAACCTTACAGAAAGTATTGTCCGGTTTGAGGCTGCTGGGGTTGTGACTTTACCAGAGATGTTCTAGTTACTATTTAAAGCACCAGAGGAGAGATCTCGTGCATGATTCGGCCCCTTCTCAAATGTATTCAATGCTGGCAGAGTTTCAGTTCGTGACTGCTTATAAAACTTTTTGTTTTCTGCTGCATCTGCCATTATAAACCCTGCAGTCCAGGGTGAAAAAACAAAAACAAAAATGTATCTATTCCTCTGGCCAAAAGTTAATGATTAATGGCCACTCTCAGCCAATGTGCAGTTATTGTGCAGTCTGTATTCACAGGGAGATTGAGTGGTTTGGCTCAGAGATGCGTAGGAACTTGTGGCCTTGCTCATGCATTCCTTCATAACGGGTAAAGGCTTGGACTGCAATAACATAACATACTGTTAATACCAGCCACGTTATGGATTGGGATGGTCAGTTGTTCATAATGAGGTCACAATTTTTCCATTGGTTATTAAACTTTGCATGCTTGCCATGGGCTCAGCAATGATTTTTTTGCAAGGGAAGTTACAGCACTAAACTGCTTTAGCTCTGTGTATGTATTTTATGGGCAAGATTTGTAAATGTGAGATTAGGGATTTCAGGTGCCTAACTCTAGACACTGTAAAGTGGCCTGAAACTGCCATCTGGAATCAGGCCCCTTAATAGGGGTGTCATGTTGGGCACCTAAAATTTGAGGCATCCACTTTTGATAATCTTGAGCACCCCACACATATGGCGATAGGCAGGTAAATCACATTGAATCCTGCACCATGCACTCTGTCCACTAACCCAGACTCCTCAGGGCTTATTTGAAACATTCTAAGCTACTGAGCAGCTTCAAACAGATGCTCTAAGTTACAGCAGCCTCCAGCACGCAGCACAAACCAGAACAGCCATAACAATGTGTCCTAGGCCTGTCCCCTCCTGCCCAGCACATGCTCCCTATGCCAGGGCCTGTGTAAAGCAGAGTATAGGGCGGAATCTTACCCTAAGAGCTCCTCTGAGCTCATGTTCAGTGTTCATCCTGTGGAGCATGACAGTGCAACCCTAGGAGGTCAATGCTCTTCTGCTTGGTGTCAGGGAAAAATCAGGGCGGCATGGTATTGTGTGCGCTCCTCGAGACTCAACGACACCCCTGCCTCACCCCAGTACTGGGGCAGCGAGCTCTCCGCCCATTAATTGCAGTTGCTTCAGTGCTTTCACTCAATCTCCCCCCTATAAACATCCCTTGCTTCTTCCTCTCATTTCTATGCCTATTGCTTACCCATTTCACAGGCTGCACTGCCATCTGGTGGCCAGCATCATACTCCACGTGGGATGCTGCTGCTGGCATTCCAAATACTTCCTGTCCCACAGGGAACAATAAAGTAGAGCAGATAGGAGAAAACACGGGAGCAGGTTAAATCCAGCCTAGCACCTCCACTCAGAAAGGCGATCAACATCCCAAATAATTGGCCAATGTTTCCCCTTCCAGTTCCATGGGGGAGAGATTCTGCAACCTAATATAAAGCAAGTGTCAGTTCCAGTCACTTGCTCATTGCAGCACAGACCCTGCATGTTCCCTCCACAGTACAAGCAGGACAACAACCAACATCACTGAAGACTTGGTTCCCTCCCTGATGCTTGGTGCTGCTCTTTTTGTTTACCCCTCTCTCTTTCCAGTCTGATTTAATCTAGTCTGCAAAAATCCCCAATGAGAGCACATTCTATCCTCTTCCGGAACAAATCCACACAATCCTTATTACTTACCACCTAAAAAATCCCCAAACCTGCTACTGTACTTTAAGATGCCACAAACCCGAGGCCTCCAGGGTGAGCTCTTCCAGAGGCAAGAAAAAACAGTTGCTGATCTTTCCCCTAAACTCTACAGACCAGAGCTCCCCGGCCTCACAGCAGCGTTCTACAACTCCGCCTTCCCTCAGCACTGCAGCTTGATCAGGTTCCTGCCTTATGTTTTGAGCACAGCCCTACAGAATATTCCAAGAGGAGGGACTTGGGTAGGAAAGCAGTGATATTTCGTCATGCTGCAATGTTTCATTCCTACAAATCCAGGGCAGTGTACAGGATTTCTGTTGGGGTAGTGCTCAAAGGAAGGTGGACAGACACAGATGATAATATCCTGTCCTGAAGTGCACAGATAAGTCATAGTATCCAAGTTACCAAAGTAGGCTATAGATCCCATGCTAGAGAATTACATTCAAGGGACATTTCATTTGTCTTTATCCTGAATATTGATATTAAGAATAAATTAAGACCATGCCCCCTATTTACAGTTTCCACTAATACAAGTCCCACACTGATAGGCCTGACATGAGCACCTCTTGCCAGACTGGATCCAGGATGTGTACAGAAGTAGGGCAGCCACCTCCTCTTGAGTAGGCTGCATGGGTGTGTTGGGCTGGGCACCAATGTATACAAGGGTTATGAACACCCAGCAGTTGGTCAATGGTGCCCTTTTTAAATGTTGCTCATCACAATAGAATCCAAACACCTCACCCTCATTAATGGAGTATTATGTTTTCCTCACACACCAGCCCTGCAAAGCATGGAAGAGTTCTCCGCATTGTACAGCTGGGGAATTGAGGTCTAAAGCAGATTACGAGACTTGCCTGAGATGGGAATAGAGCTCCCCAATGCCCTATCTGCTAGTGCATCCTTTTTACTCCTTTTAACACGAATCACAGAACACAAGATTGCTGCATTTTGCAAGAGAAATTTATTGGCAGAACTCTAGCTGTATAGTTATGTGACTGTATTTAAATTGGCATAACTCCCACAACAGCCACTTTCTAGAATAAGTGTTCACCCAGGCAGATATAGTTTGTTAGTCTACATGGTGAATTTTACAGCACAATTATACTGGCATATCAGTATAACTCTGCTGGTAAGTTTCACCAGGAAGAATGGCCCTAAATGAATTTTGAAATGGCTTTAATTAAGCGAATACAGCTTCATTGTGCAGACATGGCTCAAGTCTCTTGTTGGTGATGGTTTATTCAGTGCCCTTTCAGCTGCAGCTCATCATTTAAGACCAAGTGGGTGCATAAATGGGGCTTTTAGAATGCTAATCTGTTATCTCCTTGACCAAATCTGGGGCATATTTGGCAAGAGAGAGGGAGGCAACCATTGAGAAACAGATCACTACCCATGAGATCCTGTTCTTTCATTCATAACTGCTCAGACATGATTTACAGGCACTCATCTGTTGGCAGTTACTGACACAAACTGAGGTTCCTTTTGCTGCTCCACTGTATGCCAGAAGCTCATCTGACTGGAAAACAACTGTCTTGGAGAAGAACCATCCATGTTTCAGTCATCACAGTTCATCTTGACGATATCCTGCAAAGAGATCGTGTTGCCTCTCCACACGCTGCCGCCTTCTTGCTTCCTCGTGAGGGAAGGCCCGGAAAGTTAAGAAATCGTTCCTGCTTATTTTTTTAACCTTAGAACTATAGTCTCTTCCTCCTTCCCTGTTTTTGGTAGTGGATTTTTGAAGGACTAGAGCTCTCTCAGCCTTCCATTACAGGGGCACAGGGACTGCCATTTGCACAAAGAACTTTTCATCCCAGTGCTTGACAGGAATGGGTATGACAGAGGTGTTAAACATTTTTAAAGAACAGCCTTGACTAAAAATGTCTTCTCTTCTCAATTGTTAATGCTTCACTCATTTCTAGTCTCTTACCAGTTCTCCAGCCCTCCCCGGAGTCCTTCCACAAAACAGGGAGATTGATAAGAAACCCGAACACACCCTCTTTATTGAAAAAAATCTTTCAGGTCTTTTTACATCAGAAAGCAGCAAAAAAAGGGAACGCTTTTCCTTTTCTTTGAAAGTCGTCTGTAAGTCCCTCCTACCACCACCTTCCTACATCATTTGCTCTGTACCGTTATGATAAACCACCACCTTAGCCTTCCTTCAATTTGAGGCTCTAAATACCCTGATCCATGAATTTTGGGAGGAATACCAAACTTCATCGAAGGCCAACACAACCAGATCTTTTCCACTCCTTTTGTGATGCTACAGCCTGTCCCCCACCCAGCTCTATCAATAGAATGTTTATCAAGCAGGGTCTCCCAGAACTGAGGATCCGCTGCAGGCTGTGCCACCTACACTGGGTGACCCCATCAGCCTTTACAAACCAAAAGGAATCTACTGCATAATGCAGTGAGCAAACTGCCTCTTGGACGCCAGCTGGTGCAGTCTGCAATCCAAAGTAAACTCACGTAAGGTGGATGAAATGCTGCAAGATTCTAACAATCTGTCGGCTCACACCTCGTTCTTGTATGGATGCCAGGCAGATATTTCCTGCTGTTAAACCCAAGAGCCTTTTAGTGCCATAAATTTCATGTAGTGAGCAGCATTCCAGCAAAACCCTTTCCTCTCCTTAACTTCTCCTGGTTTGTTTTTATTACTCAACGGGTATATGCCTATGGCTTCTGGCAGTTGGGGAACAGAGACACTGATGCCCATTCTCCTTGGAACATGGGCCAAGGTTGTGGCTGATACTGGACTAGCCCATTGCGATGTTCCATGCTGCTGGTTTTTTCCTTCCATCTCCTCCCCTAGCCCACAGTGTGCTCGAACAGCAGTTCCTTTCCCCACGTGACACGGGAACTCAACAGGTGAATCCATTTGAATGCAACATACTGACAGGACTGGGCAATCTTACAAGCCATTTTAAACCCTCTCTAAATATGGTGGTCCAAACGATAACAGCTCTCAAAGAGACTAAATTAGGACCATGGGGTGTGTATGTTTGAGAGCTTGAATCTTCCACACCTAAGGAAACGACAAGAAATGTGAACTTAAAGCCATTTGTCTCTTCCTGGAACTGAAGTGTGAGATGGGAACAAAGTTGTGTTAGGAATATGGCATGGGGTACACAACATGACATTTGTTCTCCGGCTGAGATAGATTTGTTTGTTTGGTGCAGGCTTGATTATAATTTAGCCAAAAATAGCTTTTCATGGTGTTCTTTACAAACACTGGGCACGTAAAGCATTAGTTTGAGGAATCAGGGACAGCACTTGGAAAACAGGACAAAACAGTTGTTTCAAGGTAAACTGAGACTCCAAGTACAACCCATTGATAGAGCTGAGGATAACAGAATTTAAAACCTACTTGTTCTGAATTGCAAACATTTTCCACTCCTCCTGTAAACGAGGGAACAAACAGCTGTCTCCTGCTGAACAGGAAATGCTGAAGACAAAGTCAAGCCTTTTATTTTCCACACAGAAGATACTGATGTGGTGATAACATTCTGGTCGGCTGACTTGACTTCTCCTATTCAATACGAGTTGAGTAACAGCTGCTGTTGTCTTGTTTGTTAGGATGCTGAAGCAGTGGTGACAGCTGCCCACTGCCAGAGAGGCTTTGAAAACACTTGTTCTGTGCTTCCAACAGAAACCAGTTGTTTTACACTGGAGTGAACTTTTAGTGCTCATGGAAGTCTGATTTACCCATAAAACTGGTTTATCAAAGGCAACCTAGATGGCGTAAACTTTCCACATTGCCTCCTACGCTGAATGGACTTCAGTCCCCACGGTCCTTAGCCAAGACTGCCAAAAAAATGGCCAACTTGTTCTAAATGTAATGCCTGTTTTAATGGCCCAATAATTGCCCATCAGGAGTTAGACTAAGAACACAACTCATTTCTCATAGGCAGCTTGATAGTTAAACTGCCAAAAGCAATGGCCAAGTACTTGATGCTCAGTCAACTTTTGGCCACTTCCCTGAATTCAAATCAGTGAGTCAGAGGTGAATGGCAGCTCCGCATTCCATTGCTAATCCTTAGCCATGTCTATAAATCGACCTGGGGTGGGCGCTAAGATGAACAGGCTGGTTTCTGGTTGTATTTCTGTATTTGGAAAGCATCAGTAAATGGTCAAGTGATCTCATTAATTGACACCAATTCAATTTGCTAGAATCTGGGACAAACAGAATTGGGAAGGACCATCCAGGTTATAAGTTATCCTGCTGGAGTGATCAGGAAGGGTTTTTTATTGCATAGTTGGTGGTAATAAAACAGACAGCAGCTGCAGAATGCGCATAAAGTGGCAGTGTTACTCGTTCCCAGAGACAGGATTCCATCCTGAGTTCGGCACAGTAAAGGGCATGGAAAAAGGGAACAGAATATGCATACATGTAAACATTATGGATCTGGAAAACTCCAATAAAATGGACATACCCTTCAACATAGACACTGCTGATTAAGAAAGAGGTCAGTTGTGCAATATCTATAACATGATCAGGGATCATTTGGAAGGAGTGCAGTAAAACTTGGGCAAAACTCAGGACTCTGACTTAACCCTTTCATTGCTCATTATAGAGAAGGAGAAATCCTTGGTCTTTGCCAACAAGGGGAGAGTTGCAAGAATATAACCAGTGAGCCCTTCTGCTCTCCCTTGGGTACTTTTAACGAGCAAATCAGAGAGTAACTTAATACATTCAGAGAAAACTAAAATGAAGCTTTGTTCTGATTAGAAGCAGAGCTTCCAAAACAAGTCCTCATTTAGCTGGACCCTGCATGTAGGAATATGTAGCTTTACCTTGGGTTCAAATATAGAACTCAAAAAACCCCCTTAACATTTTGCTGATTGCTTTTAGAAACCTAAAAAAGATCAAATGTGTGTTTTCACCAAGCAGCTGTCTGGGAACTGTGGCCCTTAGTTACGATCATCTCTTTCTCAGGCATCTTAGTGCTGTGTGCAAAAGTCATCCTTCTCCTCCATGGTTTTTGAAGACTTAAAACTAGATAGTCTTTTCTTCCCCTCCCAACATTAGTTATCAAAGTTCAAATAAAATAAGGGAACAGATTTAATTCTGTAGCATTTTGCTTTTACTCCTTCATGGAATCTTTCCAATGCAACTTCACAAAAGCATTATAATAAAGTCTTTTCTTCTAAAGAGAAGATTAATTTCCACAGATTATGTAGTGCAATTGGTTATTTTGTAGAAAAAACATGATTATCTTCAGCTCCATACAGGAAAACTCTGAAGATAGCTCCAGTTTCTTAATAAAAATAGAAGAGAAAATCCACGGTCTTTTATAAAGTTTCATTTTTGTGTTAAACACCCAATACTTATTAGTCTGTTTTTAATTGAAGAGTATGGAATCTGGGTCTTGATTAGCCATCTGTGCAATGTGCTTTAATACATCCTTTTTGGTAATGATCCCAAGTAGTTTCCTGAAAAGTTAATTAACAGATTGTTAGCATATGAACTCCTTTCCCTGATTTTCCTCCCACAATGACTATGACCCTGGCTTCTCTGATGGCAATTCTAATCTATGATTATCATCAAATGTTTCCATGGCTCAGAATGCTAAGACTCTATGCAAAGTGTGAAATTTACATTTCTGATCAGACCACTGGTCAATCTGCTTTGGGTATCCTTATCTAAACAAGCAGATCTACAAATATTAGTCAACAATTTATTTTAATTCCTCCCCCACACCCATCTTCCACAAGTTTTTCTAAAAAAAATTCCATTTTGCATTCACCAAAGTGTCCTAAAGAGAACCAATGTCTTCACACACACCCTCTGCGCCCTTCCTCTACACAGCTCAGGTGGAAGAGGATTGTGTCTCTCAGGTGCAGTGATCTGACATGGTGCTGTGCCTAATGGCTTTAACCCCTGCCAAACTGTTTACTGCCTTTACCAGCAAGGTCTATTGTTTTAACTCAACTTGTTGGTGAGCTACCCCTGCTTTTTACTTTTTCTATGATTTGAATTCTCTATTATATGGATGTAAAATTAGAATGACTCCAACTAAATCAATGAGGTTACTCTGGATTTACACCAGTTGAAAAGGAGAGAAGAATTTGGCTCCCTGAGATCAAGAAGCAATTTTTAATGCTTTGTATTCAGTGCTACCCTATTAGATTCCCAGCCCAAATTCCTCTGTGTGGCGTTCTCACCCATTGTGAGTGACGAGGCACTGGCGCAGTCCCAGCTTGCGGAATATATCCACAACTATCTCCATGGGCGTTTGGTCTGTCACTGTGAATGGACTGAGGTCCAGGATACTCCTGAGTTTGAGCATGGACGGGGAGCTTGGAGGCAGCGGAGGAGAGTGGTCAGTGAAATAAATAACTGAAGTGCTCACAATTCCATCCTGCTTCTTCCGGGCATTTTCTGAGTGAGAGACATTGTGGGTTATAAAGGGAAGACATTTAAAGCATAGGTTTTTCCTCCCTCTGTTCCCATTCACAGAGCTTTAAAGGACCATTCCTTCATCTACTCAAGCAAAGGAATAGCAGAGGCTCTCTCCCGAGCCATCTGTCCAGCCGCCTGAGAGGGAGGGGTGACAACACTGGACACCAACTCCCTTTTCTTCAGCTGAAGATATCCGAGCCCCCGGGGCATCATAATCATCCCACTCCTGAACATTACTTCAGCTCAGCACATTACATTCAGCTCAGCACCGAATGGCATTCACAACAGAGTTTGGATTAACTTTTTGGTGCTGCCAGACCAGTAGCATCACCGTGTTGCTGCCAAGAAACCCACCCATAGAAGAGCATTTCTGGACATGACTAGAGGACAGTGCTGGGCACAGATCTGCTGCTCAGGAGAAGTGAGAGAGGGATAATAGTTTGCTTTTATGTACCACTAGGCATAAAAGGACCTTCAATCTACCCATCTAGACAGAACTTTTTAAGATGGACAAACTGAGGCACACAGGGGTATGCAACATGTTCAATGTCCTTACCCAGCTACTGAATCGGGTCCCTTTCATATTTAGTAGAGAACAATATTTTATAGCAACTTAGTAGATAGGGATCACTATGTACACTTGATTAGAAAGAAGATTCCCCCCAGTTGTTGAAGACATGGCTCAGGTAAGGTATTCTCCACCTTTGTAAAGTTTACTTTAATGAGAGTAGCAGACTTCACCTCCCAACCATAACAGGCTAATCTGATACTAGCCATACCTACCACAGTGTCTGGATACCATTTAATTATCATTATTGCCTACAATAAGAAGGAGAGCAGCTGGCCTGACTTCTAAAAGTCTAAATTCAGAATTGTGCCCAGCTTAGACATTCACCAATCAGATCAGGCAGACCGCTGGTAACTAATTCTTTTTTGTGCATCTTCAGAAAGCACAAACTACTCCACTGGAAAATCTCTGCACAGGCCTGACTAAATGAGACCATGTTGTATCTCTGTGCAGTCAGGCCCAAGGAAGGAAATCATTAAGCTGTAATGTACCTTTCCTGCATTTCCTTCCCTCCCATTGTTAATGGCTGAAATATTTAGTAAGATACATATCAAGAGCAAGCATTCCCATACTGAGAGCCAGTGAGTGAAGTCTGTACTGCATACAGCCTGCAGAATCCCACCAAAATCAGTAAGTGTTTTTTGTGCACTACAGAGTCTCTCACTAACACAGGCATGAACAGGGCTGGTTCACACAGATCTTGGTCCACCATACCAAGCTACATTAGGGGGCTCAAGAGAATGTGTTTGCTCTGCCTGCTCAAACTCCTCTGCCATGCCAGGCAAAAGGATTCCATCCCACAGAGGGCACCAACAGGTAGTACACCCAGAGACAGTGCCTGTGTTCATGAAGTTGAGGACAGAGTAGGTGAGGAGTTCCTGATAAGCAGGAGGGTAAGGGGAATTTGCAACATGCCCCAGACAGTGCTGTGATGAAGGAGGCGTAATCCTTATTTCTCAAGCTCTGGGTCAACACAAAGGCCTGGTCTACACTGCGGGGGGGGGGGGGGGGGGGGGGGGGGGAAGAGGGGGGGAAGAGCGGAAATCCATCTAAGATACGCAACTTCAACTATGAGAATAGCGTAGCTGAAGTTGACACATCTTAGATCGAATTAAAATTACTTACTTCGCGTCCTTGCGGCGTGGGATCGATGGCCGCGGCTCCCCCATCGACTTTACTTCTGCCTCTACCACTGCTGGAGTTCAGAAGTCGATGGGAGAGCGATTGGGGATCGATTTATCGTGTCTAGACTACATGCAATAAATCGATCCCCGATAGATCGATGGCTACCTGCCGATCCGGCGGGTAGTGTAGACATACCCAAAGCTGCTCACACTGCCCACCAAGTGGCACTGAAGCATGACACGCAACTAGCACATTAGCCTTTCAACCTGTCCCTGGTGGAGTGGAGGTTGATGGGAACCTCGTGACTTTGATCCTCCATCTGCAGGTTTGGCGCACCATCTCAAACGGCCATGGGTTGGATGAAACACTGACCCACTCTTTCAAATGCATCTTGGGTTTTGTTTTTAAGTGCACGGAACCAACAATACTCCAACCACATTGAAGCTTAGCTGCAGAAAGTGTCTTTCAAAAATAAGTCAGCCAATAAAATAAAATATTTTTAGTTGCTGCTGGGCCAAAGCATTATTCTCCATGGCAGTGCTCTTGCTGCGTTGATTTAGTCAAACACACACACTGAGTAGCACTTTGCGCACCAAGGCTCAGGGTGATGGAAGTTACATGCCCTGATCACAGGCACTGCATAATGGCAACGTTCACTGAAGCCTACATCTACAGCACTCTATTTAACAAGTTGTAACTGGTGACATTTAGAGGTCTCTCACAGCAATGCTTTTATCCACATTGCATTCCGCCTTGGTTCTCTTACCAATTGAAATGATGAGATCTCGCCGGAGGACAAATCCAACCAGCCTCTGGGACTCCCGGGACACCACCACCGGATAGCCGCTGTAAGTGGTTTCATTGATTATGGCCTCTACATCCTCTACCGTCATGCTGTCCTGTGTGAGGACAGTCAGAACAGGGTCATTCCGGCGTGGCTTCATTACGTCCATGGCGAGAGTCTTGTGCGAGAACTCCTCTTTGGCTTCTAGGAAGGGGTAGCCATTGAGACGAATATGGGCGTCATAGATGCCCTCCCGTCCAATCGCATCTGCCACCCACTTGCTAGTCATGGCGGCAGCCATTAGAGGAACAATGTATTCTAGTCCACCGGTAAGCTCAAACATAATAACCACCAGCGACACAGTCATACGGGTTACTCCACCTGCAAAGCAGAACACAAGTCTCAGAGTTTGACACACTCCTAGGGATTCCCAACAAGAGCTCCCTTGTTTCTGATGTGCAATGTAGGCATACTACACTGAAGTCAGCTCTGCTATCATGAGGATGTAGCAGATGGACATCCCCAGTCTTCACATTCTACGGACAGATAGGACATCATTTTCAAGGTTACACTGGAAAACAAATGTGAATATAGGTAAATGTTACTTAATTACAAAATGTCCATGCTTTACAGCAGACTGGTTATACGTTTTAGTCCGGATTATAGGAGTCATTAAGTTTGTTTTGGATAGATCTGCTTCTCAGTGTCACTTAAATTCCATGAAGCCAGGAGCCAGAGTTGTTCCTTTGACTCTCCCATAATACACAGAAGTAGCCCCAAGGAACCACACACATTCATATCAGCTGGTTGGGCATACTTCTGATCTGGACTGTTGCCTCATGTTTTTGTGGACAGAATCATGTAATTCAGTGGGTCTGCTATCATGAGGAACTAACAACCTCTGAAATGTGTCTGATATTTACATTGGTTTAGTAAGTTATTTCTTTTGACAGTTTAGATTTACATTTATCAAATTTCCCAGCAAGCGGGAACTGAGAACCATTAGTTAGTAATAAATATACATGCATCTACACACTAATATTTTTATATATAAAAATAAAATACCAACTGGTGTTTCTTAGTCCCAGCTTGCTGGAAAGTTGTTCATTGTTCCTTGACAAGAGTACAAAAACTGTTCACACACATGCAGAGTACAGATCTGAAACACCTCATAACCACAAGGACAGATAACTGTTTATGATCCGTTACTTTCTTTCAGGCTGGTGTTCTGCCAAGCCAGGTGGCATTCTGACTCTGTCACTGTTGCCATCTTCAGTTCCTTGGACAGCCATGAGAGGATACAAATGGCTTTTTAACTGCTTCGGTTTAGCTACACACAGGTATGAACACTGGGAAATACACACACACACACCGGTTTTCAAAGCAAAATGGATAAAAAACATTCAGAAGAGCCTGAGTGACCTAAGCTCCTAAGTCACTTTTGAAAATGGCACTTAGGCTCCTTTGAAAATTTTAACCAATGAAGCTACCTTCTTGAGTTCTGAGTCCCCATAGCTACTTCTAAAGCTTTGGTTTTTTTACTTTTACATTTTACAATATGGGAGTTTTTCCTCCAGTAACGGTCTTCTGCTTTAAGTGCCATCTCCACTTCAGCATTTGTCCACCAGTGACAAAGACCATTAAAAACAACCATGTTTATTTAATGCTACTGCTTATTACTACATATTGAGTACTCTGCCAACAGTGGAAGTGACTGACTGATCCACTGCCAAGAAGATTGATAATGTTCTAAAATAGCATGTTTACACACCTCCTATTTTACACCACTTCTCCAAAGTCAGGGAAGTAGTTTAGATTTCAACAACAAATGCATTACTCCTTTTTCCTGACAGAACCCCAACACCAGAACAACGGTCCCCAAACTGTGGGGCGTACCCCCTTAGGGGGGTGCAAAGGAATGTTGGGGGGTATGGCAGGGCCCCGGCCAGGCCCCACAGTGGGGTGGGAAGGGAGCGCCACCCAGCCCATGGTTCTGCTCCCAGCCCTAGACCTTCTCCCAGCTGCAGCCCCAGCCTTGGCCCCTGGCTCCCAGCCCAGCCGCAGCTCCAGCCCCAGCATCAGCCAATGGCCCCAACTGTGGTCCTGCTCTCAGCCCTGGCTCCCGGAGGGGGGGAAAGGTGCAACATAAAAAGTTTGGGGGCCACTGGGCTAAAAGTAAGTATTCTGAGTTTTTAGACATGTGTCCCCTCTGAAAACAGCAGCAGCAGGACCGAGATAAATCTAAACTTCCAGGGTTTGCTCCACTACTTCCACTTGGATGCGTTAACTGAAGTTGGCGTGACTTGTGATGAAAACCAAAGGCACAACAGATCTTTGGAAAGCATAAGGCACATTGTAACAGGATGAAATTTAATAGTGAAAAGTGCAAGGTCATACATTTAGGGATTAATAACAAGAGCTATTGTTATAAGCTGAGGAGGCATCAGTTGGAAGTAACAGAGGAGGAGAAGGACCTCAGAGTATTGGTTGATCACAGGATGACTATGAACTGCCAATGTGATATGGCCGTGAAAAAAAGCTAATGCGGTCTTGGGATGCATCAGGTGAGATACTTCCAGTAGAGATAAGGAGGTGTTAGTACCGTTATACAAGGTACTGGTGAGAGTTCATCTAGAATATTGTGTGCAGTTCTGGTCTCTCATGTTTAAGAAGCATGAATTCAAACTGGAACAGGTACAGAGAAGGGCTACTAGGATGATCCGAGGAATGGAAAACCTGTCACATGAAAGGAGACTCAGAGCTTGGCTTGTTAAGCATAACCAAAAGAAGGCTGAAGGGGGATATGATTGCTCTCTATAAATATATCAGAGGAGTTTATGGAGGGGATGGTATAATGGGATAGCCTAATTTTGGCAATTAATTCATCTTTGACTACTAGCGGTAAATATGCCCAATGGCTTGTGATGGGATGGGATCTGAGTTACTACAGAGAATTCTTTCCTGGGTGTCTGGCCGGTGAGTCTTGCCCACATGCTCAGGGTTTAGCTGATTGCCAGATTTGGGGTCGGGAAGGAATTTTCCTCCAGGGCAGATTGGCTGAAGCCCTGGGGTTTTTTTGCCTTCCTCTGCAGCATGGGGCATGGGTCACTTGCTGGAAGATTCTCTGCACCTTGAAGTCTTTAAACCATGATTTGAGGACTTCAATGGATCAGACACAGGTTTGATACAGGAGTGGGTGGGTAGGTGAGATTCTGTGGCCTGCATTGTGCAGGAGGTCAGACTAGATGATCATAATGGTCTCTTCTGACCTTATAGTCTATGATTCTATGATTGCAGCCTATTAGATGGGAATTGTGTCCCAGGATAGAACCCAGTCAGATATGCTCCTACTTCACAAAAGGGATTTTTGTTAAATGGATGAAATGCTTCCAAAAACCCACAACAGAGTACATGAAACAAGAATTGTACCATGAAGCAGAAAGGCTGACAGAAGGACTGAAAGCCTAGAGAAAGGCTTAAAATCAATTAGGTTGACCAGGGATTTAAGTATTTATTCAGGAAATTCTCACTGAAGTGTTTCATCTAATTTCTAAGGACATCCTGGTGCAGATTAGACCAGGCAGAAATATGATCAATACATTACGCATTACAAAGTACAGTTTTAAAGAGCTTCCTCTCTCCAGATAACAGCAGTTTCAAAGTCAACAAAACTAGTAGCATTTCGCACAAAATCATTTCTCTGCAACTCTGAAGGCAGCTCTGTAGATAACTGACAAAGTATCACACTAAGTTTTGGCTTTAAAGTAGCAGCAAATATTTATTGCTTACCTAGACATGCTGCAGCACCAACCATTGCATAAAGGCCAGGAGTGATGCAATCAGCCCCTTGACTGCACCAGCCACTGAAGATAGTCCAGTCATGGTGATAATAAGCCAGCTGCTCCATTCCTACACCTAGTAGTCTGCCTACTATGGCACCAACCGCCATGCTGGGAATGAAGAGACCCGAAGGGACCTACCAAAAAAATCCAACACATTAGTGTAAGGTAAAGGCATGTTTGCAACAGTAAGTCAACATACACGGGGGGTAACAGACAGAAGTTGAACACAGAATCAATTTGGCAATCATCGTCAACTATGATTGTTGGCAATAATCGTCAAACTATGTACTGATCTGCTCCCTGCAGAGGGAAGGATACATACTGTACTGACACTGCTAGGACATCCTGAATGAACAGGTAAAATACGTCTACGGTGCCTGACTGGATAATGCAGCCCTTACTGTTACATTCATTCTCAGCTCCCTACGTAATCAACTGTACTTACCTGTCACTCACACCTGAAACCGTGCAAGAGCACTGCTGTAAAGAACCTTGCTTTAGCTTGAGGAGCCGACAACTGATCATTTCAGGAAACGCAGAAGAACTGAATGAGACGGACATTATGCTTTACAATATCACCCCCGGCCCGCGCCCCCATTTAAAGGAAAGACATGGGAGCATTCAACATCCCAGAGGAAGGTTTAGGTACCACACACTGCCCCCTTTCCTGTCTTACGCTTCCACTATTAGTTTGCACTCCCATGAAAATGTGTATGCTAGGCTCAAATCTTAAGCCATGTACATTGTTTATAACAGCTCTATGGTGACACAGCACCAAAACACAATCGCAGATTGAAAAGGACATCTTATTGTGAGATAGGCTGTTCCAGAGCCCGTCTTCATTTCTTTGTTGGGGTTTACTTACACTATGGTGGATTATACCTGCATACATAAAGTACCCCCCTACACCCAGGATTTGTTACCATATATACCTGGTTACTGTTGCTCTGTTTAATAAGTTTCTAATAAGCCATTGTCCTCTGAGAACAACAAAATAGCTACACACACAATATATATTAGTGTTCCCCTATGCCTCTCCAGCTGGACAACTGCTGTATGTGGTCATATGTGAAACACCTGAACAGAGTGAAAATTCCACCACTAAAAATAGAAAAATCCCTTTCCCCAGCATGAAAAAACATCTAACTGAGCCTTGCCACAGTGGTCCCCAGAATAAGGTCTTACAGGGACCATTAGTAATTCTCACAGCCATATTCACATCATTTACTCTGACATGAAGTACAAAGTGCTTTCAGTCAAACTGTCAGACTAGCTGAAAGCATAAAACGGTTACTTACCTTTGTAACTGTTGTTCTTCGAGATGTGTTGCTCATATCCATTCCATGTAGGTGTGCGCGCGCCGCGTGCACGTTCGTCGGAAGACTTTTACCCTAGCAACGCAGTGGGTCGGCTGGGCGCCCCCTGGAGTGGCGCCACCATGGCGCCGGATATATACACCAGCCGACCCACCCACTCCTCAGTTCCTTCTTGCCGGCTACTCCGACAGTGGGGAAGGAGGGTGGGTTTGGAATGGATAGGAGCAACACATCTCGAAGAACAACAGTTACAAAGGTAAGTAAACGTTTTTTCTTCTTCGAGTGATTGCTCATATCCATTCCATGTAGGTGATTCCCAAGCCTTACGTAGGCGGTGGGGTCGGAGTGAGATGTTGCAGAATGCAAAACTGCTGAGCCAAAGGCTGCATCATCTCTGGACAGTTAGACCAAAGAGGCAAAGGTCGGGATAGAGGACCAAGTAGTAGCGTGACATAGCCCCTGGAAGGGTATGTGAGTCAGAAAGGCAGCAGAAGAAGCCTGAGCTCTGGTGAAATGAGCAGTAAGGTGGCTCGACGGAACATGGGCCAAGTCACAGGAGGTGCAAATGCATGACGTCATCCTAGATGAAAAGCTTTGGGAGGAGACAGGTAGGCCCTTTATTCGGTCTGCCAATACAACCAAGTGTTGGGGGCGTACAGAAAAGCTTGTCCGCTCGACATAAAAAGCGAGCGCCCTACAGACGTCTAGGGAGGGCAAATGCGCTCCCGTCGCAATGAATGGGGCTTCGGAAAGAAGACCGGAAGGAAGATATCCCGGATGATACGAAAGGTCAACAGCACCTTAGGGAGGAAGGCTGGACGTGGCCACAACCGCCCCTTGTCCTTACGCAGTGGGTCCACTGTGAGAGCCCGAAGCTCGGAGACTTGTCCAGCCGATGCAAAGGCTACAAGGAAAAAGCTGTCCCTCAGGACAGGTATCTCAGTGAGCATGTTGTCAGTGGCTCGAATGGAGCAGGCATAAGTCTGCTTATAACCAGGTTGAAGACCCAGGAGTTGGTGGGGCGGCGAACCTGGGGCATAAATGCCCCAAGCCCTTGAGGAACCTAGAAACCACAGAGTGTGAGAATATGAAGCGGCCACTCCCCCCTGGGAGGAAAGTAGAGACGGCTGCCAAGTGCACCCTTAATGATGAACTGCGCCAGGCGCTGCTGTTTGAAGATCATAGGCAATCCAAGAGGAAATGGATCAGAACCTCTGTGGGGGAAACATTGTGTTTCGTAGCAGCAAGAGAGAGACTGCCAGTTGGGCGGATACGTTAACCGAGTGGAAGGCTTCCTACCACCCAGGAGAATCCTGTAGAACCGAGGCAGAACAACGTAACTCAGCTCGATTTAGGCCCGCAGCAGGCATGCAGCGATGTGCAGGGATTGCAGGTCTAGATGGTAAAGTTTGCCGTGATCCAGCGTTATGAGGTCTGGGCAAAGAGGCAGGGGAATCGGTTGGCTACCGACCGGTCTAGCAACATGGTGCACCAGTGCTGCCTGGACCACGCTGGAGCGATCATGATCAGATGCGCTCTGTCCCTGTGGAGTGTTTGCAGGACCTTGCGAACCAGCGGGAGCGGTGGGAAAGCGGACGGCAGACGGCTCGTCCACGGCATCAGAAAAGTAGCCAAGATCGAGCCCGGGGAGAGGCCTTGGCATGAGCAGAACTTCTCTCTTGTTCTGTTCCCGCGAGAGCGAAGTTCCGGAAACGTAATGGATAACATCCGGAGGAATCAACCACTTGAGAGACAGGAAGGAACTGCTGAGGCGATCAGCCAGAGTGTTCCGGACCCCTAGGAGAAAGGACGCTACCAGGTCCGTCGATTGAGCTGTGCAGGAGTCCCGGAGCTGGATAGCTCCCTGGAAAGAGGAGGACCGTGCTCCTCCGTGGTTGTTTATGCAACGGGTGTCCATTGTGTTGTCTGTGAACACCGAGACACAACAGCCTTGTAGGTGCTGCTGAAACGCCTGGTATACAAGGCAGACTGCTCCCAACTCCCGGACATTGATGTGCAAGGGCAGCTGTTGAGCCAACCAAAGGTCTGGAGTGGGAAACTGACCCAAGTGAGCACCCCAGCCAAGAGATGGGGGCGTCCATCATGAGGGGCACCGAGGGTGAGGTGGATGGAACAGCACCCCTGCACACATCAGGGAGGGCGTCGACCCCCAGTCGGGGGAGCCTAGGACGCTCGGGGGGATCGAGGCGACCATGACCATGCTGTCTGTGGCCGGGTGGTACACCGATGTGAGTCACGATTAAAGTGTACGGAGGCGAAGCCCAGCATGTTCGGTTACGCACGTGCAGGCAGCCATGTGGCCCAGGAAACCTAGGCAAGTTCAACGCAAAGTTGCCGGGAAGGTCTGTAGACCTTGTCCAATGGTTACCATCGCGTGAAATCAAGGCGTAGGTAAGCAGGCTGTGCAATACTGAAGTCCAGGGTGGCCTCAGTTAAGTCTACTCCCTGAGTGGGAATCAGGGTGGATTTCGCTATATGGATCATCAGGCCTAAACGCAGGAATAGGACCTAGTCGACGCCCACACGAGAGGTAACTTGGGCCCCGGTGGCCCCTGGGATGAGCCAATCGTCCAGATACGGAGCACGTGTATCCGATGGTGGCGGAGAGGGCGGCGACTACAGCGAGACACTGTGAATACACAGGGGGCTGCATAGAGGCCGACCGGGAGGACCGTAAACTGGAATGACAGTTGGCCATAAACTGGGGGTACCTTCTGCATGGAGGATAAATGGCGATGTGAAAATACGTGCCGTTCATATCGAGGGCGGCATACCAGTCTCCGAGATCCAAGGATGGGATGATGGTCCCCCTGGATACCATGCGGAACTCCAGGTATATCATTACTTGTTGAGCTCCCGCAGGTGTAGGATAGGTCCGAGACCGCCCTTCACCTTGGGGATCAGGAACTAGTGCGGCTAGAACCTTTTGTCCCTTCGTCCTTGGAACCTCCTCTATAGCTCCGATGGTGAGGAGCGCCCGCACCTCTTGCAAGAGGAATTGCTCGTGAGAGGGGTCCCTAAGAGGGATGAGGAGGGACAGGCTTTTGCCCGATTGGTGTTAGGAGGACCCTGATTTTGGCCCCTTGGGGTCCCGACCAACGCCTATGACTGCCTCAGCGTCGCCTGCTGGCAAAGCCCTGTCCTTGTCTAGGCGCAGGGTAAGGGCGGTGAGGCTGGCGGAGAGGTCGGCAGTGAGACATCGGCATGTAGATGCCGAGAGGGAGTGCGTAGTGACCTCGCTGTCCTTTGGGCCTTGCAGCCTAGGGTCAGTTTGAGAACAGGCCTTTGTCATTGAAGGACAAGTCCTGTATAGTGTGCCGCAGCTGCGAGGGAAGGCTCGATAACTGGAGCCATGAAATGCGCCTCATGGCAACACCCGAGGCCAGAGTCGTGGCTGAGGAGACCGCTACATCCAACAAGGTCTGGAGGGAAGCTTTCGCCACTTCGGCCCTTTTTCCAGGAGGACATCAAACTCTTGACAGGAGATTTGAGAAACCGACTCCGTAAATTCTCTCACTACCGCCCATAGTAATGGCTAAGCGGGGCTTGCTGGTTTGCTACGCGAAGTTGCAGGGTGCCTGCCGAGTACATCTTATGGCCCAGGAAGTTCATTTGCCTAGCCCCCTTGGACATAGGGGCTGGTTGGAGATTTATAGGGAATGCCACCCGTCTCAGGAGGTCCTGATGGGCCCCCAGGCAGATTAGGGGAGGGCCCAAGGAGTACGCTTCTGCCACCGCCTCATCTGGGGAGGAGGGAGAAGAAAGGCCGGGGGCAAGTGGGTCCTGTGTGGGCTCACGCTCCTGGACGACCTGCTGATCCGGTGGGATGTGGGAATCCGGTGGCAGAACCGGACTTCCTCCGTACCGGTCGGAGGGGGACGGCTAACTGTCGCCCCTGGTACCCAGTGCTCTGACGGAACAGAGCGCGATGGGATCACAGGTAGGCCTTTGGCCTGATGGCACGCCCAAGATGTACAGGGCAGCCACTGATGGGGGTCAGGGTCCTGGCCTGGAGCACCCGGAAGACTCTGGTGTGCACATCCTAATGGATGGCCATGGAGAAGTTAAAGCCCTGGGCAGAGTCTCCCTCTCCAGCTCATGGCGCTCGACGTGGCACCGGTGATCGGTACCGTGAGGCCTACCAGTACCGGGAGTGAGAATGGGACCTGCAACCGGAGCGATGCCGGGAGGCTGACCGAGATCTCGAGGCTTGACGCCGGGAGTGGCTACGTGAGACCAGTGCCTGGAGCGGTACCGGGAGCTGGATCGGCACCGAGGGTACCAGGTCGGGGAACGGGACGCTGATCGGTGCTGCGGGTACGACCGGTACCGATATGGGGAACGGTGCCAGGACCAGGCACCGGGCTTGGCGACAGGACCGAGAACATCTGCAGGACTGCGATCGTGAACGGTGCCGCTCTGTGGTGCCGACGCCAGGTGGCGTGAGCAAGACAGGCTCGCCGATAGCCAATATTACCCGCACCGGCGGTGCCGGGGGTTAAAGCAGCGCAGGCTCTGCCCTTGCCATCAACTCCCTCGCTGTGGAAATGTTTCTGGCGTGGAGCGAATAGTGAGCTCAACCACAGCTCGCACTGGGGAGCATTCAGGTGCTGGACTCGATGGCTCTTGCGTGGCCGGAGTCGACGGTGCTGATACTGTCGGTGCCGCAGCAGGTACAGGTGCCGGGCAGTGCGACGTAGTAGAGCGCTCGGGCTGCGGAGCAGGCGGCTCTGACGCAGCTTAATAGTGAGCTCGACCACGGTTCGTACAGGGGAGCTTTCCAGCACCGGACTTGACGGCTCTTGCCTGGCCAGAGTTAACAGTGCGGATATTGTCGGTGCCGCGGCAGACATCGGTGCCAGGCGATCCGACTGAGCATAGCGCTCGGCTGCGGAGCAGGCGGCTCAGACGCAGCAAGGATATTGTGCCTCTTCATCCTCCAGGAGAGGGATCCATGCCGAGTGGACGTCGGAGCCCACGACGGCCAGTGCCGAGAGGCCTTGGCGGTACTGGCGATCCGGTGCCAAGGGAGCGCTCCTTGAAGACTAACCAGCGCTCGGTGCCGAGAGCGGAGGAGCAAGAGCTGCCTCCCTCAGGAGCTGTTTGAGACGAAAGTCCCGCTCCCCTTTGTTCTCGGATTAAAGGCCTCACAAATGCGGCACTTATCTGTGAGGTGAGATTCCTCGAGGCACTTAGGAGAGGATCTCTTGTCGGCATCGGCTTGTGGCCGGCCGAGCATTATAAAACCCTGTGGACCGGGCATCGGACCCGGCACCGGGTGAGGGGAAGGGGATAAACCCTGAACCCCTGTGAAATATACACACTATATTATACTACAAACAAATAAAGTTAACTACAACTATAAACATCTGAACTATATACTTAACGAGAGAAACTACGAGTAGCTAGGGAAGCGGAGGTCAGCTAAGCCGCGCTCCATTGTTCCAACGACCGACACGGGCGGTAAGAAGGAACTGAGGAGTGGGTGGGTCGGCTGGTGTATATATCCGGCGCCATGGTGGCGCCACTCCAGGGGGCGCCCAGCCAACCCACTGAGTTGCTAGGGTAAAAGTCTTCCGACGAACGTGCACGCGGCGCGCACACACCTACATGGAATGGATATGAGCAATCACTCGAAGAAGAACACATCCTTTTTCTCATACATTTGAGCACTGTCCACTGTAGCAAAGGACCACTTCACTGTAACATTAAAGGGAAAGTTGTTTTGCATATATTTAATGATTCATAAATTTGCCATTAGTGGAATTAGATGGTCACTTTTCAAATACTGGGAAAAAGAACCTTAGTTTGCAGTCCAGCATCTCAAATTCGCCCCCTTCAGTTTCTTATGAGGAAGCCTCCAAGTGCATTATAATTTTAGTGGCTCAAAAGGTTGCCAATGAATAAGCATGAAAGGTTCTCACATCTGATACTAAAAGCTTTTTTTTTTTTTAAATAATTAAAACCGCTCATAACCGGTGTCAAAGCAAATCATGTCCAAAGGAGGGTATTTCAAATTAACAATCTTAAGAAATGACCATTTAAAATAACTCAAGCTGAAGACGACCCCCAGGGACTACATTTTTATAAGAGTGCACTTTGATTCTGCCTGCAAAAAATGCAGAAGCTGGAAGGATGTGAGAATTTAAGTTGCGATTGTGCATACAATTAACTTAATGTTTTATACGTGCAACTACACTCAGGTTCAAGTCTAAGCCTCTAAAACCAAGACAATTCAGAATTGTGCTTGTTACTCCAATTTTAAGTAATCTCAAGAAGTGGGTGTGGCAGAGGTGGAGATGCTATGTGAATATTATGTAGCCTGGTCAGTGAGGTGAGATTGTCGTACATTGGGTTGTAAGACTTATACCCTTAATAGAGGCTATGGATAAAACAAGTAGGAAAGCAACCCATTGGATCTAGATAAGCAGCCTCCCAGCAAACACTGGGGGCAATTACAAGATGGTGGTATACTTCTAGCATGAAGTATTTTGCCAGGCTGGGAGCCTGCAGGTCAAAAAGATACTAATCAATGAAAGCCTTTTCAGGAGAAGGTGAGTCAACTGTCAGGAGCTGTCAGGAAGACAGGCTGGCACAGGGAAAGACTCTGCAGAGGAGTCTGAAGGCATCGAGGCCTTCCCCCCAGATCCAAGGAAACACTAAGTCACAGGGAAAGGCTGGCATGCATATTCACTGGTTTATTGCTTTTGAGATCTGTTTTCTCTGAAATGCCTTTGCTTTGAAAAGGCTGCCCGGTTACTGGATACCACTTGCTCCTGGGGGAAAGAGATCCACAAGCACTGATAAGTCAGGCCTGCTGTGATGATCACAGGGGACTGCAGGCAAGGCCTGGTTTGAGAGAATCACATGATACTTTTAAAGACAGGTGATGGCTCACAGCCTGAGAGGGATGCACTCAAAGAAACCAACAGCGGTGAGAGGTGCACTTAGCCCAGTAATTGTGACAGTGGAGTGTCACAAAACACTGCTAAGAGTAACCCTGCTAACTACCAATAACTGGGCACAATTAGAGGAATTTAGAATGGGGGTAAAATTTGCAAGAGCATATTAGTCACTTTGCATGAGGTCAGTCCCACTGAAAGTCCATGGGATGTAGGCTATTAAGTGATTAAGGCTAATTTGAAAATTACTACACTTGATTCGTAACATTTAGAAAGACTGAGTTTCACTTTCTCCCAATTCTTTACAAAAGGCATGGATTTGAATCTTCCTACCTGCATACCATTTTACACGTCATTCTCACCTTCATGCCAAAAGTGAATATGGTGATGAAGACTTTTAGGATAAGGGCCAAAGCCAGCTGCCACATCGCTGTGTAGACTCCTGGGCCAGCGGCTCGGTCTGGCAGATCATCCCCTGTGGTGCTGTTGAAGTCATTCACATACTCGCAGAGCTTGGAGAAATCCAGGAGCCCACAGTCATTGAACAGCTCAGAAATCAGCTCACTGGTGCTCATACGGGTATACTCATTGGGGAAAGCCAGAACAGCCGTGATGGCAGTCACAACAAGCACCTCCAGCACAGGATACTTGCCAAGCTTGGTTGTCTTACGTCTTCTGCACCAGGCAATGTTGCTGCGAATAAAGAAAGATCCCCAAAGACCACCAAAGATTCCCAAAAGGATGAATGGCACAAGCTCCAGAAGATGCCAAGGTGTGTGAAACTCCACGTAAAACAGAACCAGGCGGCTATTTCCAAAAGGGTTGATGGAGCGCAGGGTGAACGCTGCTACCAGGGCGGCAAAGAAAGATCTCCACAGCGTCTTGAGGGGAAAATAATAACTCACCTAAAAGGGGGGGAAGCAGATTCAGTCATTTATTGTAAACTGACATTAATTACTGTCCAATAAGAGCTACCACTGCATAAAGTAGGGTTAAGGACTCTAATGTAGAAGGTTGGTGCAAGATTCCTTACCTATAACACAGTACTGTATATATAAACAGCCATATTATACTCAACGCATTACACACATGCATAGAGTAGTCTTTATACTAGTGTTTCCATACTGTACGCTAAAGATAAATTGTTTTACTCAATGAACCACCAAGCATTATAAAACTTAAAAAAATTGGCTACTTAAAATTCCAAATTGGCCTAGTAGTAAGCCATGGAACAGTCAAGCTACTGCTTCATTCAAAAAGAACACCCTTTTATATAGTAAAGTGACACATGAATGGCATAGTAGCCCTGAGCGCACCATGTGTGTACCCTACTGATACTATCCACTGGAGACTTCAAACTACTTCCACATTTTGGGATTAAGTCATAGGATTTTCAAGCTGTATTTACAACGAACACATGTTAATGAAAGATTATTTCAGAGGTGCAATCGATAGAGATACTAGGCAGAATGGAGAATTCTTTCCAAAACATGGTATAAGGTTCTGGGCTTGAAAATATAAAGGTGGCAATGCTTTTTATTTAGTAAGGGGGAAAAGGGGCATCTAGATGGCCTCACTGATTAATACCTATGTCTTATACCAGGTACCCAGGCCTGATCTGGAGTTCCATTCTTGACTGGTCGCATGGAAGAGAAGTTTTGTGGTCAATCTGATCATTTGTGGGTATTTGCTGCATAGAAAGCCATCCCCATCAGGGTAAGTGAATATTACTTTGAGAATGTTGTGGTACAAACTGCTGACAGCTGGAGCTGAATGACTGGTTACATATCACTGATTAGTTTGGCATGCTGCATCAGAGCTGAGCTGTAAGATAGTTGCTAGAGTGGCTACCACGATCTTACCACTCAGAACAGGAATGAGAGGATTGCTAATCGTAAGATTAAATTCTTAAAAGGGTAGCAATGATCTATTCCATTTATGTGGCTTGTGGCCCCTCCAAAAAACTCAACTAAATTAAAAGTCTCCTTGGAGAGAACCAAGACTGGGTTATCAAGGTGGATATAGATTAAGATTGAGGTACATCATCAGGTTTTTTGGGGGGTGGGAGGTGGGCAGGGGAGTAGTGCGAGACAGTTTGGGAAACAAGACTATGAAAACTGCAGGGGTCACTGGTCAGTACTGGCGTGCAATGGCACAGCTGTGTGGGGGAATTATCAGTATTGCTGTAAAAATAAAGACACTAATTCACATCCTTCAGAAGTAACCTTTCAAGACTCGAAGCATTCAGCTGACACTCACAAGCATTCATGTTGCTTAGCTGACTCATATAAATATTCCAAATGATATTTAATTGTGTATGCTTCAAAACAGCCATGGAGGGGATTGAAATGCTTTATGTTTAAAGAGCAGGAGCAGTTAGTATGAGTGCAACAAAATAACTTGCCAGGAGTAAATACAAAGTTTAGATTACCTCTTCCAGACTAAACAATACCCCTCCAATTGGTGCACCAAAAGCTACGGATACGCCAGCGGCTGCAGCAGCTGACAAAACCTAAATCAAGAGGTTAAAAGTCATACATGGACAATAGTTATATTACTCCTTTGTTCAAGTAGGTACATTTTGTACAACTCAGATTTCTATTGTATAGCTCACCTAACATCTGAATTGATTTAAAATATGACCACAGTAAACAGGTGAAATGACCTAAATAAACTGGATATTATTCCATAATTTACTACAAAAATGTTATCATTAACATTTAAACAGCTCTCTATTCTCAAACTTGGTAGTATCAATGTAGTTTACAATTACCTCCTGCCTCAAATTTCATGTTCTATATTTGTCTTGGAAAAAGGTTCAGTACAAAGTCACAATCACATCTCAATAGCAAACACAAAAAGGTATTTTCTTGTTAATTCTACAATCAACAATCACATGGCTATCTTTTATCTTACACCTTTTATCCAGTTTCCTAGAAATAATTAATTCATGGAATTCTAAACAAGAGACTGCGTGGAGTCATTCATGATGCACCTCTACCTCGATATAACGCGGTCCTCAGGAGACAAAAAGAATCTCACCGTGTTATAGGTGAGACTGCATTATATCGAACTTGATTTGGCCCCCCCGTTCCTTGTTCCCTGACTGCCCCCTCCAGAGACCCCCACCCCTAATCGCCCCCAGGACCCCACCCAACCCCCTTGCTCTCTGTCCCCTGACTGCTCCGACACCTATCCACGCCTCCCACCCCCGACAGGCACTCACCGGCTGCGGCGGGAAGCGGAGTGACGTGGCCCCAGCCCGCTCCACTCCGCCACCTTCCAACCGCGTCGCTCCACTTCCCGCTGCAGGTGAGTGCAGAGAGGTTGGGGGGAAGGATACCCCCCGTACTCACCTGCAGCAGGAAGCGGAGCACCGCAGCTGGGAACTGGAGGAGTGGAGCAGGCTGGGGCCAGGTTGCTCCGCTTCCGCGGAGGGCAGGGGGGATCCCTTCCCCCAAGCGACACGGCTGGGGCCGAGGTGAGGGAAGTGGAGCGGACTGCTCCCAGCCCCCCACTAATCCCCCAGGCCACTCTGGGCCTGTGGGGCCCCCAAAAGTGCCCCCCCACAGCTCCTGCCTCCCAGACCCGGGGGGGGGGGGGGAAGAGACGCCCTGACCGCCCCCGAGACCCTCTGCCCCTTATCCAACCCCTCGGCCCTGGCCCAGCACCCTTAACACGCTGCTCAGAGCACGGTGTCAGAGCTTTACCGTGTTGTATGTGAGGTCGTGTTATATCGGGGTAGAGGTGTACTTAAATTGTGTCCTAAAGGTGTTGTATTTATGGTTGCCAAAAGATAATCCAGACAAGGCGATACTAGGTATCTCAGTCATCACTTTCCAAGAGTTGCCATAAAATGTCATAGGAACTTATGGAATATATCTCCAATTTATTTAGATCAGTTCACCAGTTTACTGTGGTCATATTTTAAATCAATTTAGATCTCAGAATTCTCTCCTGAACTAGTTAGGCTCTTAAAATGCACCTATCTCCATGGTATTTGAGTGTCAGATGGCCCAATACCTCAGCCTGTACTTGGACAGGAGTAGACACTACTTAACCTAAGTCCACAGAGCACTACTTGTGCAAGTATTATAACTCAAGGGCTGCAGAATTGGGCTCAAAGCAAATTTATATCACTTGCGAATACTTATTTCACAAACCAGAAAAATCTCTACCCTATGTACATTGTGGAAAAGTATCATTTCCTGGTAGAAATATTTTCACAGGAGAAGCCAAACACAAATAATTTTTGCCCCAAGTGTTGCGTTATATTAAGAAATTGGTGCTAGATTCCTTACCTATCAGAAAGATATATATTTAAACAGCAATATTATACTCAATACATTACACATGCACAGAATAGCCTTCATACTAGTATGTCTGCATACTGTATGCTAAAGATAATTGTTTTACTCAATGATCTGCAGAACCACCATTCTAAAAATTTAAAAAATTGGCTACTTATATTCCAAATTGGCCTAGAAATAATAGTAAGCCATTCAGCACCCAGTGCAAAGCCCACAAATCTTCCCCTGCAGTTTTTAACAAGATTACAGTATCTTTGTTTTACCTCTCTGCGCTTGGCCTCATTTTTCCTGTATTTAGTGAAAAGGTGACACAAGATGTTTCCACAACAGCAAGCTACATGCACCAAGGGGCCCTCTTTCCCCAAACTCAAGCCAGACGATACTGCCAACACCAAGGTAACAGTTTTGATTATCAGGGTCCACTTGCCCAAATAGCCTCTAATGATGAAACCACTCAAGATCGTTTTGATCTGAAAGTCAAAGCAAAGTTTTACAGCCTTTCATTCAAACATTTGGTCTGCAAACTGACGATCTCTATTTTATCAGAAGCCCACTATGCTGTCAAGGACTTTGTTTTACACCTTTATTAAACACTTTATAGTTGCTAAACAGTTTATTTCTTTCATATTTTCACTGAAAGTGAAACAAAGTTAACTGTTTGGTCACTGACACCAGCTAATCTCTGCTGAGCTGCTGGCTACTATACATTCTAAGTGCTATACAAACAGTAGTGTTTAAGTTCTGTGATGACATGCTGATGGGAAAGGTGCTTTTAAAAATATTTTTGCAGTCATTTCTTGGAGACATGGGAGACTAGTTATATTTTAACACTGCAATTTGAAATGAAACAAAAAGTTGGACCATTCTGTTCTTTTCTAGTTTTACATTTTTTTTAAAAAGTGCAATTTTCCATGGTATTGTCGTCTTCTGATGAACAATTACATCCCTCCTCTATCCCAGAAGCAACCTTTAGCCAAACAATGGGAAATATTTCAGACTGCTTTGTTTGAGGAAAGTGACAGTCAGACTCACCTCTGGGATTCCTGAGCCACAAGCATAAGGTGCAAATCCCCGGACCAGCAACACTGCAAGGAGAGAGAATACCAGGGCCCAGAGAACATACATGAAGTAATTGAGAATGTATGCAAATGCCCCCTGCAATGGAGAAAAAAATTGCTTGATTTAGACTTTCACCCTCAATCACAAGCACGTTGTCTATGAAATATTTAGAGAGATTGACGGGGAGGAAGGGAAGCATGTAGAACGTGTGTTTTATACGGGTGACCGCTTAATACCGGCAAGCCAGTACACAAGCAGTGGGATATCTTGTGAGCATAGAGTACATTGGCTAATAAAGTGGACCATGTGAGGACAGGCTTAACTTATAGGATAAAGATATACACCACTATTTGAACAAATATGAATGTCCTACTTATTAAACAAACTGGTACAGAACACAAGCTCTTAATCCTGTTCTAAAAAAAAAAATCAGCAAATTCTGCATTGCCCTAAAAAGATTTAAAACTATGCAAAAAACCCTTTGCGAGGCCAAGAACTCAAATGTGTGTTAGCACACTGATACCTTTACACAATGTAATAACTTTTCAGCTTCCCTCACTGGATAGAACATAAACATAACTAGGCTTGGAAGGATTCGATTTTTATTGGCAAATGTCGGTAAACATCAATTTCACTATATGCACCCAAACTGACAAAATATTTCTATCAATAATAATCAAAATTTACAGATAGGCAAAGAGAAATACTACTTGAGAAATTTGATCTGAGGATATTTACTTGATATATTTTGCCATGTGATTTTGAAAATTTGCATCTCAACAATTAGCGAGCTTTAAGTTTTGAATCTCAGTGTCTGTCACAAAATAATTGTCTGACATCCAATTGTCTGACACACCCCATAGTTTTATGCAATTGTGAAAATTTAAAAAAATGCTTACAAATAAACATTGATGTTATCCATCAAAATTATTAAAAAAATATTTAAAAAATCAAATTTGCCAAGCCTAAACATAAAGCAGTGGAGTTATTTTTATTCATACAACTGAAAAATGCCAGCATTGGGTGCTAAGATTGATGGACACTTCAGGCTTGAAGTATGCTTGCTTTACAGCAATAAACCCTGTGACTAAGTAAATGTGCAAAAAATAGACCAACAATTCATTCTTTTTACACCTCACCTCTCCATGGCCAATTATAAGCTGTGACCAGCTCTCCCACTCTGGGCACTTATCCCTATCCTCAAAGGTTGTCTCATTGGAGTTCCAGCAGCAGTGTTCATGGTTAAACCAGAAGCCTGACAGACACAGCCCTTCTTTCAAATCTGTCATCCAGTGGGCAGAGATGTCTATCAGACCAGCTAGAGAACCTAATGTGAAAAAGAAGATAAAAAAATTAGGAGTCTCAGAGACTGCTGGGATTTCCTGTACGTTACATCTCCTGTGGCATTCTGGTACATTTACCATAGGGCCAAACACAACCCTTGCAGTATTTACTTACGTACATACAATTTATGTTTGTTTGTTCTTTGAAGAGCTAAAGAGAAGATTCACCTATGGATGTTTTTAAATGTGTGTTGGAGAAAAGTGCCCCAATATTTCAACATTTGACAGACAAAAATTGCACCAAGTCCCACCCCAGGCATCAGAACATAATTCATTTTGTTTAGCAGGTAAGTTTTTCCAACATAAATATGGTGTGGCAGATAATTTTTGAGGTACAGAAGGGATAAGATCACATTTATGGAGCACCTGAACAAAAAAGGTCTCATGCTCTCTACAGCACTTTCGCACTAAATCTACTCTTATACTAACAACATTGACTCTGGGGCACGAGCAATGTAGGACTTGAAAGAAGCCATTTCCAATAGCCACTAGAAACCAAGAAAGTCACAGGTACGTGCCAAATGGAAGTAGGAGAAAGTTGGTAAGGAAACATGGTCTATGTTTTTGGGGTGATATTCCCATGATCCCTAACATCCTTAGAACAGATGCCTTCAGATGAGTTGTCCCCCACTTCCAACACTGCAGGAAACGTCACGTGTTTAATTACCAAGGTGGTGACCATGAATGGAGTCAACCTGATCTATATCAGTAAATCTGGGTACAATATATTCCAGAGGTCATGCTAGATGTTTAGCAATACTCTTCCAATGCACATTAATGAGAAAGGGCCACAACGAAGTATAATTTCCATGTGTCAATAGGTAAATTTTCTATGTAAATATGAATATATCCGCATCATTTCTTGTAAGAGTTTAGCTGCTGCCTGTTGGTTTATCACTGTTCCACTGGCTCCAGTTGCTTCTGATGTAGTTTAAAGCTATCTGCAAATCGGTCTCTCTGAAAGGTCTGGGAACTGGCTACCTGAGAGCCCCTCCTCCTTACCTTTATCCCATTGCAGCAATTAAAAATGAGCAAAAAATCTCCTACTGTCAGTCCCTGGAGTTGGCCTCTCTAGTACTGACAGGAGAGCTCGGGGCCCCAAACTTTGGAACTTGCTCCCTTTGGCTGCTGGCCAGAGCCATTCTTTGGTGACTGACAGGGTATGATGAAGATGACACGTTTCTCTTTGATTTAGGATTTTCTCCTTGTTGGGCTGAGTCTTCTATTTGCAGTGGTAACAGCAGACTTAGTATGCCAGTAAGGGGGATTCTAGCTTGTTTGATTTTTGTATCATGACACGCAGTCACTATGGCTGTAAGCGCTGAAATATAATTTCATATTCCACTACAAAACCATGTAAGCAGAAATGGCAGCACTCATCTCTGGACCAGAAAGTCACAGGCTCTGGTCACACAAGAGTTTGGGTTAGGAGGAATCAATGCAGACACTATAGTGCAGGACTGGGAATTCATTTTAAACTGTATTGTCTTCTCACCTGCTAACAGCCCTATGAGGAGCATCAACAGCCAACCAGAGAAGGCATCGCTCACGCTGTGAATCAGGGCCCATGTTGACTCTTTACTTTTACTAGCAATCTGGAGGAAAGGTTTAAAAAGGCAGACATTAAACATTCTTTAGCAGACACACTGACAGATCTATTTCAGAAGCAGATGTTTTTAATTAATCCTGGAAAAATACTAATAGTAACATCAGGGTCTCTCCCACCAATACAAAAAATTCAGAGTTAAGGTTCAAACACTGTCCTTTAATCACGTGATTGTACCCAGGAAATGCAGGGTTTCCAAAATCAAAACATCCAGTATTGCAAGCAATGCATTATGTAGAGTGGTTCAAGGACAATTAAGCTTCCCAAACCCAGGAAAATCAAAGAAAAGATTAAATCAAACTCTCACCTTAAATGTCTTTTCCCATTTAAACATACAAACTTGCATGTTATTCTTTAGTTCTCTCAAACCCAGCATTTTTACTATTAATAGGACTGTTGTCCTGAGCAGTTTGTGGAAACAGAACTACTTCAGAGCATTCCATGTCCACCTGTCATCATACCATGCACCTTCAATTAGTATACTAATTCCTAGATAGATACATATTTTTCAGCAGGGTACAAATGCTTAGTGTGTTCATTCTAGTCCCTTGACCTGGGAGGAATGACAGAGGATGGGCATTAATTTGAGCACTCAAGTAGACTCTGATCTGTGATAAACTCAATTCCTGAGATTGTCAAGACCTTGCGTGTGTGTATAAATCCCCATTAATGGAAAGGTTCTTTCAACATGGCTTTTCAGGCCACACATTTTGGTTCAGAGGTATTCAACTGTCCTGAGGAGGTCTCTTAATACTTAGACACAGTTCTGAGTCTCAAGATCAAGGTTGATAACTTCTTCTAAGGCTCTGCCCTATAAAGTTTACCTAACATTTGAGACTACTTTAAGTTTGTTCATCTTACTGCTCTTGAAGGCTGTATGAAAGGATCAAATGGGGGGTATTGAGCACACTAACAATTCTGATGCAAGTCCCAGTACATAGTCCATTATTCCTCCTGGGTAAAAGACCCATTGGCCAAACAACAAATCCCCATTACCTGGAATAAAAAAAGGTTAGCAGACACCTTTCTGGCTGAAGGATTTTAATTACTTGTTTCTTTAGATTTTGCCTTTTAGCAGCAAAAACCGAATTGTTTATGAGCATAGCTACTACTGATCCAGTGAGGCTGGGGGAGGGAGTTTTTGGAAAGGATAAATTATCTGCTGTAGGTTTCTTTTTATGGTTGCAATCTGATCTTTTTGGCCAGTTAGTAATTTTTGGTTTGACCTGGTCTGAATTTGTTTGTACAGAGGAGGTAGCACTATTAGCAGCGTGTCTGGGCATTTCTCAACGAGGCTATTCATGCCAATCTCCGATTTTTCATTTTCTTTTCTATGCAATCCCTTTGGTTTAGTTCCCATCATAGACAGCGATGAAGGAGCTGTGAGGGTGGGAGGAATCATGCTTGAAGCATCTACACAGCTGCTTACAGAGTCGTTGAGTACTTGTTCCTCTTTGGGATAGTCTGAGCATCACACAAGATTGTCACCTTTCCCTGTGTTGACTGGCAGTCTTAGATTTGGGAACTCCTCACTTGTTAAGACAGAGGCTACTGTGTCATGCTCAATGTAACTTTCAAAAGAATACTTTGGCAAACAGAGTTACATTTAATATGCTTAGGCCACTCATTGCCCTATAAAAAGCTTGCCAACAAGTGTCTTATGATACAGGAGCATGTCAGTGAGCTTAATTCCCCATTTAAGGCACTCTCTGCCATTCTAAACCAATTCCTTCACCACACACAACCAGAAAGCGCTGGGGAAGGAACTCATGAGTTACTTCACTTTAGTCTTCTCCAACAGAGAACATGTTTTCAAGGCTGAAAATTAATGACTACGTTTTTATTGTTTGATAATAGCCATTATGTGATCAAAAAGAAATCTCTCTCTTCCTTACAAAGAAAACCATGCACATAGTATGTTCGCTATCTTCCTCAGTTCAGATATTATCCCCTAATAATAGTAATGCAGTTCCCAGAAACCTCCCACATCCTGGATGCAGAGAAACTCAGGAAAAGATGGGATAAATTCAGTTGGCTCAATTCCTCAATCCCGCGTGCCATTCCGAGAGACTAACAATCCTTGCACAGAGATGCAGGGCTCATACAGCTGGTACATTTTGATGTCTGGTAAAATTTTGTACCACTTCCTTGGACTAAAAGATCACCTGTGGAATAGTGCTCGGGTCACTCACTGGGAGAAACCCCTCCACCTTCAGATACTCCTGTAAGTGTCCCAAGATTAAAGTATTCAGAGACAAGGAGATAGAGGTTTATATGCAGACAATTCTGCTTTGCACCACCAGCGAAAAGCAAAGCAATTAGAAACAAACTTACCTCTCTGTGCCTGTCCCGGTCTCTGGACTTTTCTCTCACCCAGTCTATAGTATTGAAATCTTCATAGGTACCCACACCAGGCAGAGGTTCCTCCAGAAAATCCATCATCTGGCTTGTGCCATTCATCCCTCCTCCATTGTATAAGGAGAACCCTGAAAATCAAAACGAATGAAAGGTAAGAGCATCTGCATTAATTCCAACATTCTCCACCTCTTAGGATGCCAATAGAGCTGATGAATGCAGTCCTAGGTAAAGGCAGGTAGTTATTCAATCACTCCTTGAGCACACAGATTTGTTGAGAGAACAAGTCAGCCTACCAGTGACTAAGTAGCGCAACGTACTCATGCATTAGATACGCTCGTGTTCTCAAAGACCATAGTGAATAATGGTTCACATCATAAAACCACCCTGTAACGTGACATAACCACAATTGTCTGTCCAAGGATGACCAAGGAACAATACAGAGCGGAGTGGGCTGGCATTAACGTCTGGCAGTAGCCACTGATATTAGTCCCTGGCTTTCATGAGTACGACCGACAATACCCCCTGGAGGGATTCATAACTATACCTTGCTGTATTGGGAAAGTGGAGAGCAACTTAGTCCTATTTAAAACTACAGCAAATATTTTCAAAAAATATCAAAAAATCAAAGTGTTACAGCTGGCAGAGCAGAGGATGAGCAGTCCTGGGAGCAAGTCCTGAGTGAGGCGTTCATTTGGTAGCTACTCCAACAGATTAGAGAGATGCGGGAGGCATAGAAAGCAAAAAGCATTAGCCAAAAGGCTTCAAAAACTTACCCTACAAACCACTAACCCAGGACTCCTCAACAGGCTGATATACACTGGGGTGTCCCAAGCCACTTTGTCTCCTGCAGGCTGGAATGGAAGATCCTGGTCTGCAACCAACTGAACTCTGATCTCCCAGATAAAGCAATCCCTCCCAACACAACTAAATCCATTAATGCTGCACCTCATCACAAAAAGCAGCAGCTCCTAATAAATCAAGTGAAAATGGCCTCTCACCCCACAATAAATTTATTTATAGCAACTCCGCACACAAATCAGCGTTGTGCAGCCCCGTCCTTGCAATAAATCCATTCATCGTAGATCTTCCCTCCTCCCTGCAAGTCTCAGAGCCCTCTGCTCTGGTGGATGGATCCCTGCATAGCGCTCTGCAAACCCCTCTTCCTCCCAAAACACTCATCTGCTAAAAGCAGTACCTAGAGCAGCTGACCCTGAGGAGCAGCCCTGGGTTACGCTTCGCTTACACTTGGAAGAGAATCTCTCTCCTCCCAAATGTAAAGACTAGAATTATTGGGGGGGGGGGGGGGCGGGGAAAGAAAGATGGATTTTTCGAGACCTGGTGTTAAGACATCTTCAACCATCAGTATCACTGACCTATACAGAGTAGCATTTAAGAAAATGCATGCTAAAAACAGGAGGCAAGTAGGGAAAAGAGAAACAGCTCCATAATGAAGATGACAATAGCAGCAAGCAACATAATGCTAGAAAAAACAAAACCAACAAGAGATACTGCTGTGTATGAATTGTATTAGAGCACAGCAAAGAGGTCTCAACTGAGACTGGGACCTTGTTGTAATAGCCACTGTATATACACATACTAAGAGTTCATGCCTCCAGGAGCTGACAACCTAAATAGACAAGGTAAGACAAAGGGTGGGAAGGAAAACAGGCACAGAGGGGAAGTAAAATTATTTGCCCAAGGTGAAAAGATGAGAACACAACCCAGATCTCCTGACACTCGGTCCAGTGGCCTACCCATGTTCTCCCCCAAGAATAAAGCCACTGAACATGAAGCCAAGAGAAGAAAAGTGTGCCCCTTTGTGATGAGTCTGAAATGCATTTTTCTTATGTGATAAAAATGTAACTTCTCCACCTGCAAAATATTCATTAATCCATTGCTGCATTAATATTCTGTTTTAGAGACAATTTAAATCACTTTTAATCCGAAAAAAGCCTTAAAACACATCAACCTAACATTTGTTCTCTGCCCCTTTGAAACGTGCTTCTTAAAGTGCTTTTTCACATGATTTGAAGATATGAAGGGGCTAGAACAAAGGGCGTGGGGAAGTAAAACAAAGGTCTTTTAAACCCTATCCAAGGAAATCAAGCGGCTTTTTTGACAGATTAATATATGTGGAACAAATTCTTCCTGTGTAAATCAGACCAAGCCTTCATTCCTTTATGTATGCAGGCACAAACCTTTGATCCTGGTCAATACCAGTGGATTCCTTTAATACTTACTCCATGTATTTTTTTCTTCTAAAGCCCACAGATGTTCAAGCAGCAAGGACTCCCCAGGTTACAATGAGAATTAAGTTAGTTAATGGAGATTTTACCCATGAATAATGGTGTTGCAGTCAGTTTTGCCTCCTTTAAGGAAGCTTTCATTTTACAGGCATTCCCTCTCATAAGTTTTCTCTACAGACCAAGTAATTCAAGGCTTCCCAATTCTTACTGAGGCCTCAGGTACTAGCTTTTAATCATTAATGAAATGAAAAATGTAATCGCAAGCTAAAGGCAAAAAGCACAATAAAATGTGCTCTTGGAAGGGTTGCTTGAAGAACTGTTACCAGCTAACAAATGCCGCTGAATGGTGGGTGTCAGGAGGCCCTGTAAGATGACTTCATACATGCTGACCTAGTTTTATTGATTGCTAGATTAAGCTCATAAATGAGTATAGAGCATTTTCCTCCGCCCTCTGAAGATCACTTATTGTAGGAGAGAAAATGTTTCTGAAGAAACTTTACCTTAGAACCATGACTTACAGAAATTAATTTATGAACCACACATTCTGGAGCATTCTGTTGGCTGTAAGAGTACCCTTAAGGTGTTAGGACCCCTTGATTTTCTTTTACAGTCCTTACAAGAACATCCAGCAACATTTGTAACTTACAGAAGCACCCAAAGATTCTCAGACAGGTTGTATGGCAGAACATTCCAACACCTTTGCTAAAAGGAGGCATCTCATGCAGTGGAATGTCCAATATGCTGACTCTGGACAGAATGGACAAGGCAGGGACATTAAGAGAAAGCTCTACTGGATGCCAGTGATGGCACTCCAGCTTTACACTCACCTGCAACTCTGCCCCAGGTATGGGGGGATGTAGGGGGTAGATTGGTGATACACTCACTGCACTCTAAATTTGGAGAGTCAGAGCACATGTAAATGTATTATAAAGCAGCAAGAAGTTTCACAAATGAGTCTCCCAGTCACTGGAACACAGAATCTGGAGATCCCTTAAAAATATATAATACAAATTGCTCTTTAGCAGCCCATCAACACCCAGGATTCCCCCAAACTCTGAAGCATTTAACAAAGCAAGTGCCAGTCCATGCAGTCCTCAGAACACAGACTCAGCAGCTAGTAAATCTATTATATGCTCACCCGGCGCAAGTACACTACTGTGATACAGCTCCCTTAAAGAGCTATCCAGAAAGGGTGTACTGCTCTATTATACAAGGAGTTCATAGATTCTGAAACCAAAAGGACCATTTTCATCATCTAGTCCAGGGGTGGGCAAACTTTTTGCCCGAGGGCCACATCGAGATGTGAAACTGTATGGAGGGCCGGGTAGGGAAGGCTGTGCCTCCCCAAACAGCCTGGCCCCTGCCCACTATCCAACCCCTCCCACCTACTGGCCCCCTCAGAACCCCCCACTCATCCAACCTCCCCCCTCCTTGTCCCCTGACCGCCCTGTCCCAGGACTCCCGCCCCTAACTGCCACCCCCGGGACTCCACCCGCTATCTCACTCCCCACCCCCACCCCCGCAGAACCTCTGCCCTATCCAACTGCCTCCTGTTCCCCATCACCTGACCGTCCCCCCGCCAGAACCTCCACCCCATCCAACCACCTCCTGCTCCCTGTCCCCTGACTACCCCCCCGAGATCACCTGCC
The DNA here is from genome assembly GCF_020497125.1 of Mauremys mutica. Taxonomy (NCBI): domain Eukaryota; kingdom Metazoa; phylum Chordata; order Testudines; family Geoemydidae; genus Mauremys; species Mauremys mutica. The sequence continues at coordinate 40,545,642 of NC_059080.1, forward strand.
CCTTAGCCAGCCCCCCAGCCCCATGGCTGCAGGGGAGGGGGAATTGCGAGGAAAGGGCCCAGGGCTAGCCTCCCAGGCCAGGAGCTCAGGGGCCGGGCAAGACCGCTCGCAGGCCGTGGTTTGCCCACCTCTGATCTAGTCTGACCTCCTATATAAACACAGAACAGAGAACTGCCCCAAAATAATTCCTAGAGTGGATCTTTTAGAAGAACATCCAATCTGGATTTAAAAGCTGGTAGTGAAACACCCACCACAGCCCTTGGTAAATTATTCCAATGGTTAAGTACACTCCTCATTTAAAACGTACACCTCATGTCCAGTCTGAGTTTGTCTAGCTTCAACTTCCAGCCATTGTATCGTGTTATACCTTGCTCTGCTAGACTGAAGAGCCCACTATTAAATAGTTGTTCCACATGTCGGTACTCAGACTGTAATAAAGTCACCCCTTAACCATCTATTTGTTATGCTAAATAGATCTTTGATCATCATTCTAAGGCATGTTTTTAATCCTTTAATAATTTCTCGTGGCTCTTCTCTGACCTCTCTTTAATTTAGCAACATCCTTCTTGAACTGTGGGCATCAGAACCAGACAGGATTCCAGCAGCAGTTGCACCAGTGCCAAATACAGAGGTAAAATAACCTCTCTGCTCCTACTTGAGATTCCCCTGCTTATGCATCCCAGAATTGCATTAGCTCTTTTGGATGCAGCATCACATTAGGAGTTCGTATTCTATAGATTATCCACCACTGCTTCCCAGGACAGAGTTCTCCATCCTATAAGTATGGCCTACTTTCTTTGCTCCTAGATGTACACATTTACATTTAGCAGTTATAACATGCATATTGTTAGCTTGCACCCAGTTTACTAAGTGAACTATATCGTGCTGAATCAGTGACCTGTCCTCTTCATTATTTACCACTCCCACAATGTTTGTGTCATCCACAAATGATGAGTGATGAAAGAAAACAAAACCAAGTCATTGATAAAAGTGTTGAATAGTGTAGGGCCAAGAACCAATCCCTGACGGACCCCAAAGGAGAAATACCCACTTGATGATTCACCATTTAGTTACATTTTGAGACCAGCCAGTTTTTAATCCATTTAATGTGTGCTATATGAATTTTATATCATTCGAGTTTATCAAAATGTCATGTGGTACCAAGTCAAACCCCTTACAGAAGTTTAGAGCATATTACATCAACACTATTACCTTTACCAACCAAACTTGTAATCTTTGTCAAAAATAGGTAAATTAGTTTGACAGAATGTATTTTCCATGAACTCATGTTGATTTCTATGAATTACATTACTCTCCTTTAATTTTTTATTTATCGAGTCCTGTTTTAGCCACTCCATTATCTTGCCCAGAATCAATATTAGGCTGACTGGCCTATAATTACCCAAGTCATCCCGTTTAACCTTTTTAAAAAAACTGGCACATTAGCTATCTCCCAGTCTTCTGGAATTTCTCCAGTGCTCCAAGACTTACTGAAAATCAGCATTAATGCTCCAACAAGTTTCTCAGCCAGCTCTTTCAAAACTCTTGGATGCAAGTTATCCAGACCTGCTGATTTTAAAATGTCTAACTTTAGTAGCTTCTGTTTAACATCTTCTAGAGATAGTAGTGGAATGGAAAAATCATCACCACCATATGAGAAGACTAAATCATCTGGTTTTTTCCCCCCAAATTCAGAACAGAAATATTTATTGAACACTTCTGCCTTTTCTACATTATTGCTAATTCTACCATTTCTATCTAGTAATAGACCAGTGCCACTGTCAGGATTCTTTTGTTTCTAAAATATTTAAATATCTCCTTATTGTACTTAACTCAGCTGGTCATCAATTTCATCTTATGTCCCTACATTTCCCTTATCAATTTTCTACAATTCTTAACTTCTGATTAATATTCATTAATATGATCTTCCCCTTTCTTCCATTTGTTATTTTATTTTTTACAGCGACTTTTTCCCTAAAGCAAGTTTTTTTTTTTGGTTTTTTTTTTAAACCAGCACGGCTTTCTTCCTCAGTTGTGGGATTGGGGCTTTTGGGGCACCTAATAAGGTGTTCTTAAATTATTCCCAATTATCATTCACATTTTTCTTATTAAATTCTTCCTCCCAGCTAATTTGGCTCAGAATTGTTTTCAGATTTGTGAAATTGGCCCTATTAAAGCAGTGTGTGTGTGTGTGTGTAATTATATATCTATATCTATGTATCACTATTCTGGACTTTATTCTTCCTGGACATTTTAACTGATCAAGTCATGATCACTTGTACCTAAGCTACGATTACTTTTAGTTCTGTGATCAGTTCCAGAATTCAGAATATAGAACTCCCATGTTGGCTGCCAACACTTTTTAAGTTAAGAAAACATCTAGAACGTTTAGAAACTCCAAGGATGTTTTAGTATTGATGGCATGAGGCCTCCAGCATGTTACTCAAATTGAAGTCCCCCATGATCACAGGGTTTTTTTTCCTTACACATTACAGATAGGTGTACAAGGAGATGGTCATCCTATTCCCTAGTGAGGTCTGTAGCAAACATTGTACTTGATCTGTTATGACATTGATCCATAAGCATTAGGGATAATTTTCTTCAAAGTTATCAGTGACTCGGAAACAAGTAATGCCATTTCTGACAGAGTGCCACTACCCTCCCCATTTCCCACCATCACTAGAGCCTTCCTAAAAGGGTTATATAACCATTGATTTTAACATTCCAATCATGTGAATCATCCCACCAGGTTTCAGTAATATCAACTAGATAGAATTTATGCTCATAAACGAGCAATTTCAATTCCTCGTCTGTTACCCTGAGCATTAGAGTATAGGCAATTAAAGAATTTTCTCTCTTTATGTCCTTCCTTTCCTTGGTTAATTTTGTTCAGCAAGAGTAGCGGTAGGAGAGAATTCACTCCATCTTCCATCAATGTGTGTGTACCAATAGACCAAGCCATGGTTTCAGAAGTCAGTTCAGCTACTTTTCATGGAAAATTATAAATCAAATTAAAAAAAACAAAACTTAGGGGAGGGAGAAGGAGAGGAAAAGGAGAGAATTACAACAGCTGAAATAAGCATTCAAATGTGTTTACTGTACTTATCAGACTGCACTGCAGTTTATACAGAATACTTTAAGAAAAATCATGATCCCCAAACCAGACAAACCTACAGTATCTTCCCAAACTCACTTCCCACAGGTTCTCAAGAAAGCCCCACAATCAATATCCTCCTCCCCAGTAAAAAGACTACCAGGTGAGTCTTGTAGCATACCTGTCCAGCATTGCAGAATGGCCTGTTTAATCTTGCTTCATTTCATTTGGTACAAAACTGACTAGGTTTACAGCCAAATTTTCTGAAAACATTCACAGATTTTGTAAGCCTGATGTGAAACCCCTGTGCCCAATTTTCAAGGGTGCTGAGCACACCCAGTTTCCATTGGAAGCATTCAAGAAATATTTAGCTTTGTCTGTCATCTGTGACACTGTCTTTATACTTGAGGATAGCAGCTTAAAAATAAAGAGTGGGTAAGCTGGTTTCAGCCTGGATAGCCTTTGCTGTTTAAATAACCCCACAAAAATCCCAAGCACTACCCTCTCCTGGAAAATAAAGGACAAAAACTGCTAACATTTGGAGCTCATACACAACTGGTACAGGCCATAACCTTCAGATAACTTTCAATCAGTATGCAGCTACCTGCAGTCGGTATGACCCAAGTATACTTCTACCACAAAAAAAAGAAATACCACCTATAATATACACCAGGGGTCTCAAACATGCGGCCCGCGGGCCGCATGCGGCCCGCGGAGCTCTTCCCTGCGGCCCGCGGAGCTCCCCAGGGGAGCTCCGCAGGGCCCCCCAAGAGAAAAGCGGAGGCTCCCGCCTCCGCCCCTCTCCTGGAGCCTCGGCGCATAGAGCGCCGAGTCTCCGTCCGAGCGCCTGAGCCCCGCCCCGATCCGAGCCGCGTGGGGAGGGGGCGGGGCTGGGAGCTCTGGGCTGAGCGCTGCGCTCGGCGTGGAGCTCCCAGCCCCGCCCCCTCACCACGCGGCTCTGAGCGGGACCGCCGGAGACGCGCTCGGGTAAGGGGGAAGGGGGCCGGGGCCGGGGCCGGAAGCGGGACCCGCCGGGGCCGGGCTGGGGGGGGGGAAGGGAAGCGCTCAGGGCTGGGGCAGAGGATTAGGGTGCGGGGGGATGAGGGGTTCATGATGTGGGGGCGCTCAGGGCTGGGGCAGAGGATTAGGGTGTGGGGGGATGAGGGCTCGGGCGGGGGCTGAGGATTAGGGTGCAGGGTCCTAGTGCCTGCCCTCCGCCAGTACTGGCAAGGCAGGCTTCCCTTACCCTGAGCCTCTCCAACCCCAAACCCTCAGCCCCAGCCAGAGCCCTCATTCCCCCCGCACCCTAATCCTCAGCCCCAGCCCTGAGCACCCCCACATCATGCACCCCTCATCCCTAATCCTCAGCCCCAGCCAGAGCCCTCATCCCCCCACACCCTAATCCTCTGCCCCAGCCCTGAGCGCCCCCACATCATGAACCCTCATCCCCCCGCACCCTAATCCTCTGCCCCAGCCCTGAGCGCCCCCACATCATGAACCCCTCATCCCCCCGCACCCTAATCCTCTGCCCCAGCCCTGAGCGCCCCCACATCATGAACCCCTCATCCACAGCCCTCACCGCACACTCCAAACCTCTGCCCTAGCCCTGAGCCCCCTCCTGCATCATGAACCCCTCATCCACAGCCCTCACCCCACAGCCCAACCCTCTTCCCTAGCCCTGAGCCCCCTCGCATCATGAACCCCTCATCCACAGCCCTCACCCCACAGCCCAACCCTCTTCCCTAGCCCTGAGCCCCCTCGCATCATGAACCCCTCATCCACAGCCCTCACCCCACAGCCCAACCCTCTTCCCTAGCCCTGAGCCCCCTCGCATCATGAACCCCTCATCCACAGCCCTCACCCCACAGCCCAACCCTCTTCCCTAGCCCTGAGCCCCCTCCTGCATCATGTACCCCTCGCCCTCAGCCCCACAACCCTCACCCCTGCACTCCCTCCTATCCCCAAACTCCGTCCCAAAGCCTGCACCCCCACCCCCTGCCGCAGCCTGGAGCCTGCATCGAGCACAGAGCCTGCATCCAGACCCGCTCCCCCACCCAAACTCCCTCCCAGAGCCTTAGGCAGTAAATCTAAGTGCGTGTTTTGTCCTTTGAGTGAGGTGCATTACTGAGTGTATATATTTATTAAAACTGCGCGCGCTTAGGGGAGGAGGTGGAGAAGAGACAGGGCAGGGGCGGGGCCTCATGGAAGGGGTGGATTGGGGGTGGGGCCAGGGGCAGCAAGGGGGCGTGTCAGTGATGCGGCCCTCGGGCCAATGCACTAGTCCTCATGCGGCCCTCGGGGTCATTTGAGTTTGAGACCCCTGATATACACCAAAGAGGAGTATGCCCTCGCCTCTCTCCGGGCACTAACACAAAGATGGAGGAACAAAATGGTAAAATAAGGCAACTTAGGTGACAGATGCAAATGGCTATACTTCCAGTCACAGTAGTAGCTTCAAAACAACAAGGAATAAGACTAGTGCATGCTCTTAAAAGTAGGGAAACCTTGAACTAGAATATTTAATAGCATGTGCTAAATCTTAATAGAAAGACTGTCTCAGGGAAACAGTCTCCCCCTACACAACTGCGTAATATCCCTCTAGCAACTACATCAGTTGCTTAGCTGGAAAAGTAATGTTAGGAAAAATGTATTATTAGCTTTTAATACTATTTAACAACCAGACTAGAGGACAACCTGAACTAAGGATACATCTACACTGCAATAAAAGACCTGCAGCCCAGCTGCAGCTGGCCCGAGTCAGCTGACTCAGGCTCCTGGAGCTATAAAATTGTAGTGTAGATGTTCAGACTCGGGCTGGAGCCTGGGCTTTGAGACGAGGGGGGAAGGGTCTCAGAGCCCTGGCTCCAGCCCAAGCCCAAATGTCTACACTGGTATTTTTAGCTCTGCAGCCGGAGTCAGCTGACCTGGGCTCTGAGACTCGATGCCATGGGCTTTTTATCTCAGTGTAGACATACCCTATGTGACCAGACACCATTTGTGGAGCATCAGAAAACTGTTCTTGCTATGTCCCCAAGGAATGGAATAAGCATTATTTTGCTCTGTTATTAATGATTCAAAGAATGAAACAGCTTCAGATCACGGTTTTAAGAGCAAAGCAACGAGACAGATTTAGGTATGTGCCAGGAAGTGCCCTGATGTACACACTTTGGTATGAGTTTTATGGGGTCACTATGTTCAGCAATAGTGAACAGAGAACTAACTATGCTATCCTTGGGGGACACCAGAGAGGCAGATAAATTAAAATCTCATGGAAACTCTGCTGATTAAAACTTAACACTGCAAGTAAAGGATTAATTCTTGCTCAATGAAAGTGACCCACAGTTTCAAAAGCAGTGCAATAGTCCTTTGGAAAGCTCATCTATTAAACCACAGTATTTTGACTTAGCATAAAGCCCTTCCCAGTGCTGAAGGGTGACTGAAAAGGATCAATAAAATGCTATTATTATTCAGTCTACATCCCTCTAAGACACAATCAGATTTGCTCTCCTGGGATAGCCCCCAGCTCCTAATTGCCACGGAACCTTCTCCCAGCTGAGGATCACCGCAAAGCAGCCAAAGTACAAAAGCACAAAGAATACGCATAGCAAAGCATGCTATGCAGCCTGAACACATTGCAGGAGACCTTAGGTAACAAACTTCAGTTATGATTAAGTCATTCACTTTTTGGAGACTCCTGTGATACCTATGCATCATGGGTAAGTTATAAAGGTCTCACCTACAGAGCAAGTTACTGTGCAGCAAGCCGAGGTGGGAACCTACAGCTCAGCAGCTCACTTCACAGTAACATTCCACGTGGATGCTGCTACTCTGCAGTGAAAGTCCCAAAGCACAGCCTAGCGTACCAAGCCACATGCGCTGTAGCAACATGCACGCAGCAAGCTGGTGTGCTGGAGATTCACACCTCAGCTTGCAACACGGTAACTTGCTGTGTAGACAAGCAGATACCTGCCCATAGAACAGGCACCATCACTATCACCACAATGGGAGTTGGAAGTCTCAGTTAAAAGGCCAAGTAGGAAATTCATTCTTCATAGTCCATTCCATTTGGACCCCTAGAACTAGCCTGTCCAGGTCAGGGATGTGTGTGCACAGTACTGCTCTCCAGGTAGCACCTGTTTGATGGATAGAAAATTTCATTCATCAGAGCATCACTTGAACATCTTTAAGAGATGTATTCATTTTTGCATTGGAAAATGGGATCCAAGAGTCCTGATAAAGCACAGCAAGAACATGAGAATGGACATGTTCATCTTTAAGCACAATATAAAAAGAAACATCCTTACATTTCCAAGAGCAATACAGAACTAGAAGATGGCTGGTAGTAATAAATATTTACCAGGGCTGCATTTCCTGTCCCTGTTCATGACAGATGAAAACACTACGCTAATTACGGACAGATCCAAAATAGAAGGAGGGGCCATAAGACTGGAGGAGCACAGTCCTGCCCTGTCATGGACAAGATGACCAAACAGGTTTTCCCCTTCTCTAATTTGCACAATTAGCTCATCAATTAGTACTTGAGCCTGCAGCCAAATACATGAGCTGACATGAGAACAGGAAGACTCCCTATAGCCAGAAGTTAGGCATTTTAATACAGACATTTTAGCATGTTTACCCTCTTCCCCCATCTGCCAAAAAAAAGGTCAATGCTCCATTTAGATTTTCCTTGATTAAAAATCCTTCAGACAATCTGTGAACAATACTGACAAATCTAATCTAAAATAAAGCAGCATATGCACCTACTCAGTGCATCATTCAGTGTCCATTGCACAACTAATGCAGCAATAAAAAGGTTACTGCACTTGGGAGGGACAGTTCTCTCCAGGATGCCCCAGCCTTCCTCTGTTAGAGGGAATCTGGTAACAGAACTGCTTTACATAAAGGAAAGGAATCACTTGTTTACAGCAATTTGCATGACACAATCAGAGGACAGAAATCCAATACTCATTCTTAGCCCTTTGCAGCCACCCCCCTTTCTTAGGAGCGGAGAAATCAGACCCGCAGCAATTAGCACGATGATCAGCAGTTTACCCATTGCTCCCTAACAGCTGCTGCGGTGTGTTGATACAATTAGCAAAGACATACGCTCCCTTCAGCAGCCTCCTTACCCTCACTTGGATTTTTTCCTCTCCACAGAAGCACCTGAAGCCTGTCTCATGGCCATTTGGCTCCAGGAGATTGGTGAAAGTGACTGTAGGGTAACTTCCTTTACAGTGGCACTTGCTGCATTCTCCTCCCTTTCCAGCACTGCCGGGTTCTCTGCACTGAGCATGTCGTCACCAGCTGACAGTCACATGAGCGGACTCTTGGACCTCCTTTGAAAGAGGGAGGATTGTAGCTGAACAGAGGAAGGTTAAAGATGCAGTATCCCTTCCTTCACAGCAGACAAGCTAGGAATGACAAAAGGAAGCTGGCATCTAGAGAATTTAACTTCCAGTCATTGGAAACAGCCTCTAGATGGAAGCTGCAACTAAAGCTACAGTAGACACAAAACTTTGTTTTGGGGGAGAGGAACAGGGGCACAGAAGAGGTTTGAATGAATGAATGGTTTCATTCCTTTCCTATAGACATTAGATCCTCCATTAAAAAAAACACTGCCTGCACATTTCATTTTCAACCCCATCTCCTAAACAGCTGAAGAGACTGCTCATTGGTTTTAAACTGAGAGCAAGCTAGTGCTTATGAAAGCAAGTGATTAAACTGTGGCAGCTAGTGCCAAGTACATGCTGCATACTTAGGGCAAACTTCCTATACTTCTGTGCCCTTCCATTCCAATTCCCAACATCCCTGTTATTCCAGTCCTAGGAATCTACACACCTCTTCCAATTAATGTCATCATCCATTATCCTTTGGGTCAGAGATGGCCATTTTAACAAAAGCTTATACTGAAGTACTGACTGCTAAGGAGTCCATTATCTGATTTACAGGCCTTTCCACATGTTGGACAGAGCAGGGTAGCTGCATCTCATTCCTGCTATGCTGACTTATGAAGTATCCTCTTCTTGACCAACATATCTTGCTTTTAAGCTGTGTGTGCCATGGCGAACTTTGGCTTAGCACAGAGGTTTTCAAACTGTGGTCTGCGAGCATCATTCAGGTGGTCCACAGATAGTTTCTGCTAAGGTGTGCGCCTGAGTGACCGCACACAACAGAATGAAGGGCCACCCAGCTAATTAGTGGAGCCGCGCAGGTGTGACTCCACTAAGTAGGTGCCTGGATCCTAGAGAAGACGCACAAGTAAGGTGAGGCAGTGGCCTTGGAGGGGGGCGCAATGGGATGAGAAGAGCGGGTGGGGGAAATTGGAATGTGCAGGGCTGTGGCGGCCAGAGAAAGAGGCGACTTTCCCCAGCTCAAGGGCTGCTGCGATGGGGGAAGAGACCCCCCTCCTTCCCAGCCACAGCTCGTGGGCTGCCGCAGAGGGGGAGAGAGGGCACATCTATTGCATTAGAAAGGTAAAACTACTGACACGAAAAATATGAGTTGTGTGCTTATTTGTAGAACAAAGAAGTTTATTAAGGGTTTTTTTTATATAGCGCTTTCATCCAAAGCACTTTACCATAGCTAGCTAATGGTACAAACAACATTTGGAAAGATCATCAAGTGGTCCGCCGAGACCCTCAGCAATTTTCAAGTGATCCGCGAGGAAAAAAAGTTTGAGAACCACTGGCTTCGCGAATGGGATTTATTTGCCACTGGAGTTTTCCCATAGGTTAAAATCTATTTCACAATGACATGCTTTTCAGGACCTCTCTTTTCCTGTCTACCAGTTGATGTTTTGCCCATTAAGAGAGTTAAGGCAACACTCCTTGGGTGCCTGATATATTTCACACAGGAACAGTACCCAGTCCAGTAAAGCTACATGACTATAAGCACTGCTTCAATCCTTTTTGCAACCTCTTTGCAGAGCCTCATGGGTGATCTTATCTTGCCATAAGAAATGCACAGAAAGTGATAACGTTTCTCTAGCTCCGAGATGCTAGTGATAACCTGTGTCATTTCAGCCTTGCTCTATGGCTCTGAAACATTACACCATGGTGAACGTAAACTTTGCTCCTGTGTGATACCATGCTGGTTCCAGGCTCTGTGGGGCACTCTGTTCTCATTGACCCCAAACTAAAAACCAAGCTTTGCATACAGCAGTGTTTGACAAGATAACCAAAATCCATGAATGGAGGCCTGTGATGGTTCTTGGGATACCCAGGACTGAGAGTCATCCTGTTACCCCAGCCTCCAGTGTGAAGACGACACCTGTCAGCCACCTCTGCGCCGTGCCAGTCCTTACTTTGCCCTTCTGGTTAACAGTAGGTGCACCCCAGTCCCTTTCAAGCCTCCTGCTATAGCATCCAGCCCCATATCCACTGAACACTCCCAGAAATACCAGGTCTGCTGTCTCCAAGGGAACAGTGCACACACCAGCTTGTATGATTCAATCCAGCACCTTGCTTAATACCACAGCAGAGAGATATATTCATAGTGACCAACTCCACCACCAGGGAGTTGGGGGCAGGGTGAGTGTACAGGTATTCATGCCCCTTGGTGGGCACAAAGTACTTCTGTTCTGCCCTCTTAGAGATGAGGGGCAAGGAAGCCGGGGTTTCCCACAAGGCATTTGAAATTTTGCCACCCCTTCGTGGAGCGGAAGGGCCACCCTGCCTGGTACCGAGGCCGACAGAACACTGAAGAGGGAGTCTGAGGGTGCTTCCACCAGCTCAGCCTGAAGGTTGAGGCTTGATGCCACCCTTTTCAATAGTTCCTGGTGGGCTTTAGAGTCCTCCTGCGGAACAGAGGAAAGAGGGGCCATAATCGCCTCATCAGGGGAAGGTGAGGATGCAGGCGCAGTACTCTGTGTATCCACCGGTACCGGCGGTCCCACCACTTGGTCGCCCTCCAGGCATGGAACCAAAGATGCACTTCCCACCAACTTCATTCTGAGAGGCTGGGAAAGTGAGGCTGACTGTTGTTCTGAGGCTCCGGCCACCAAGTGAGCCCCCATCGGGGGCTGAGTCAGGGGCGATGGGGCCCATTGGTACCACAGTGCCAGCCAAGGAGCCAGGTGCCACTGCACCTGCTGTGGCACCAGCGGAGCAGGCTGTTCAGCCTGACTAACCTGTCCCATCGACTCACGATTACGAAGGGAAGCCAGGCTGGCGTACAACCTGCCACTATCCCTGGACTGGGAGGAGCGATGGCGTCGGGAACGGTGCCGACAGATGAATAAATATCTTGTCTGACAGGAAACCCATTTCTCCACCTCAATTGTGATACAAAAGTTAACATATTTTCAGTATGCATAACTCCTGACATAGTATCTGTACACTTTAACCTAGACTTTTAAATGTTCCCAATCAGTATTAAACCGTTAAAACTAAGAGTGCAATAAACCAAACTTAGTTCTCAGGGTCAAGCCTCTATGTAGCTTACAGACAATTTAGTTTAGCAGATGACCCTTCAAATGATAGAACCAAACTTTATTTAAAAGAAAGCTCATGGAGGAGAAGTTATTACATCAGTGTAGTAAGGCACCTAGGCCTGGTCTACACTACAAGTTTATATCAAATTTAGCAGCGTTAAACCGCATTAACCCTGCACCTGTCCACACAACGAAGACCTTTATATTGATATAAAGGGCTCTTAATACCGGTATCTGTAATCCTCCCCGACGAGGGGAATAGCACTGAAATCGGTATTGCCATTTCGGATTAGGGTTAGTGTGGCCGCAATTCGACAGTATTGGCCTCCGGGCGCAATCCCACAGTGCACCATTGTAACCGCTCTGGACAGCAATCTGAACTCTGATGCACTGGCCAGGTAGACAGGAAAAGCCCCGCGAACTTTTGAATTTCATTTCCTGTTTGCCCAGAGTGGAGAACTGATCAGCACAGGTGACCACGCAGAGCTCATCAGCACAGGTAAGCATGCAGCCTGAGAATCAAAAAAGAGCTCCAGCATGGACCGTATGGGAGGTACTGGATCTGATCGCTATATGGGGAGATGATTGCATACTAGCAGAACTTCGTTCCAAAAGACGAAATAAAAAAACATTTGAAAAAAATCTCCAAGGCCATGATGGAGAGAGGCCACACTAGGGACTCAGTACAGTGCCGTGTGAAAGTTAAGGAGCTCAGACAAGCCTACTAGAAAACCAAAGAAGCAAACGGAACGTCCGGGGCAGAGCCGCAAACATACCGCTTCTACGCTGAGCTGCATGCAATTCTAGGGGGGGCCGCCACCACTACCCCACCCCTGACCGTGGATTCCGAGGTGGGGGTAATCTCAGCCATGCCTGAGGATTCTGCGGACGGGGAAGATAAGGAGGAGGAGGAGGACAACGAGCTTGCAGAGAGCACACAGCACACTGTTCTCCCCAACAGCCAGGACCTTTTTCTCAGCTTGACAGAAGTACCATCCCAGCCCTCCCAAGGCGGTATGCCAGACAATGAAGCCATGGAAGGGACCTCTGGTGAGTGTACCTTTGTAAATATAAAACATGGTTTAAAAGCAAGCGTTTTTTAATGATTAATTTGCCCTGAGGACTTGGGATGCATTCGCGGTCAGTATAGCTACTGGAAAAGTCTGTTAACGTGTCTGGGGATGGAGCGGAAATCCTCCAGAGACATCTCCATGGTCTCCTGGAGGTACTCCAAAAGCCTTTGCAGAGGGTTTCTGGGCAGCACAGCCTTATTCCATCCTCCGTGGTAGGACACTTGACCACGCCATGCTAGTAGCAAGTAATCTGGTATCCTTGCATGACAAAGCCTGGCAGCGTACGGTCCCGGTGTTTGCTGGCATTCAAGCAACATCCATTCTTTATTTTGCTGTGTTATCCTCAGGAGAGGGATATCGTTCATGGTAACCTGGTTGAAATATGGGAATTCAATTAAGGGGACAGAGGTGGCCATTCCTACTGGGCTGTTTGCCTGTGGCTGGAAAAAAAATCCTTCCCTGCAGTTAGCCAAGCGGAAGGGGAGGGGAGGTGATTGGCGCAGAGCTTTTTCACGTTTGGCTAGCAGGGATCTTCCCTGATACCAGCCACGCGGTGGGGGGAGGGGTAAAGCGATCATCCCAGAGAATTGGATGGGGGCGGGGGGAGAGTTTGGTTTCTGCTGCTGCATGTTAACAGGAAAGACGCAGCACTCAACGGGCTTTGCTTCGTATTTGGGAAAGGAGGGCACTGGATCTATGAAGGCTGCAGAAGCCGACAGACAATGGCTTTCCATGGCCGCATGCAAGCCGAATTGTGTTGCCCAGACCTGCGTCTGTGATCTCTAACACCAAAGCCGCAGGCACTCAATATTATTAAGATGCAAAATGCGACCTTGTACTGAAATCACATGTGCTATGTAATGTGAATAGTGTTGTTCACCGTGAAAGAGTATAACCATTGTTCTGTAAAATGTATCTTTTTAAATACTTCTCTCTCTTTTTTCCCCTCCCTCCTGCAGCTGCAAATTTTTCAAGCCTCTCTCCTCCCTCCTGAAGGCTATCTCAGATAAAGCAGCGGAAAAAAAAAAAAGGACACGAGACGAAATGTTCTCGGAAATCATGGAAGTGACCCGCAATGAAATAGCTCATCTGAATGAGTGGAAGGACGTGGTATCAGGAAAGATGCCAGTGAACATGAGGACAGGAGAGACCAACGTGAGGAGGAGAGGAGAGACGAACATGAGGAGGGTAGAGACGCTCGAGATGAGAGGTGGCGGCAGGAAGATTAGAGGAGGCAGGATGCAACGCTGGGGCTGCTGCGTGATCAAACTGACATGCTCCAGCACCTGGTGGAGCTTCAGGAACGGCAGCAGAATCACAGAGATACAGGTGCTGCAGCGGTAAACTGCCCTCCCCCCTCCCCAAGTTCCATAGCCTCCTCACCCAGACGTGTAAGAACACATGGGGGGAGGCTCCATGCACCCGCCCACTCCACCCCAGTGGACAGCCCAACCAAAAGGCTGTCATTATTTTGAACTTTTTCAGTGGCCTTTTCCTTCCCTCCTATCCTCCTCCCAAACCCCACCCGGGCTACCTTGTCAGTTCTCTCCCTCTTTTTATAATCAATTAATAAAGAATACATGATTTTTAAATCATAGTGACTTTATTTCCTTAGAAAGCAAGCTGTAATCGAAGGGGGAGGGTGGGTTGCTTACAGGGAATGAGTCAATCAAGGGGGCGGGTTTTCATCAAGGAGAAACAAACAACAGTCACACCATACCCAGGCCAGTGATTAAACTGGTTTTCAAAGGTTCTCTGATGCGCACTGCTTCCTGGTGTGCTCTTCTAATCGCCCCGGTGTCTGGCTGCGCGTAATCAGCGGCCAGGTGATTTGCCTCAGCCTCCCTCCCCGCCATAAACGTCTCCCCCTTACTCTCACAGAGATTATGGAGCACACAGCAAGCAGCAATAACAATGGGGATATTGGTTTGGCTGAGGTCTGAGCGAGTCAGTAATGTGCGCCAGCATCCCTTTAAACGTCCAAATGCACATTCTACCACCATTCTGCACTTGCTCAGCCTGTAGTTGAACAGCTCCTGACTACTGTCCAGGCTGCCTGTGTATGGCTTCATGAGCCATGGCATCAAGGGGTAGGCTGAGTCCCCCAGGATAACTATAGGCATTTCAACATCTCCAACTGTTTTCTGGTCTGGGAAGTAATTCCCTTGCTGCAGCTGTTTAAACAGAGTGGTGTTCCTGAAGACGCGAGCGTCATGAACCCTTCCCGGCCATCCCACATGGATGTTGGTGAAACATCCCTTGTGATCCACCAGTGCTTGCAGCACCATGGAAAAGTACCCCTTGCAGTTTATGTACTGGCTGCCCTGGTGCTCTGGTGCCAAGATAGGGATATGGGTTCCATCTATCGCCCCACCACAGTTAGGGAATCCCACTGCAGCAAAGCCATCCACTATGACCTGCACATTTCCCAGAGTCACTACCTATGGTAGCAGCAGCTTAGTGATTGCTTTGGCTACTTGCATCACAGCAGCCCCTACGGTAGATTTGCCCACTCCAAATTGATTCCCGACTGACCGGTAGCTGTCTGGCATTGCAAGCTTCCAGAAGGCTATCGCCACTCGCTTCTCAACTGTGAGGGCTGCTCTCATCTTGGTATTCTGGCATTTCAGGGCAGGGGAAAGCAAGTCACAAAGTTCCATGGAAGTGCCCTTACGCATGCAAAAGTTTCGCAGCACTAGGAATCATCCCAGACCTGCAACACTATGCTGTGCCGCCAGTCTGTGCTTGTTTCCCAGGCCCAAAATCGGCGTTCAATGGCTAGAACCTGCCTCATTACCAATTTTGTGCCCATGTCCTCATCACTCTTGTCGCCGAGCTGCCGTAGCCGCCGCCTCCTCGCCTGGTTTTGCAGGTCCTGGTTCAGCATAGACTGCACGAGGTGTTTACAACGTCCATGATTGCTGTCTTGAGCTGAGCAGGCTCCATGCTTGCTGTAGTATGGCGTCTGCACAGTTCACCCAGGAAAAAAGGCACGAAACGGTTGTCTGCCGCTGCTTTCATGGAGGGAGGGGTGATGCTGTACCCAGAACCACCAGCAACAATGTTTTTTGCCCCATCAGGCACTGGAATCTCAACCCAGAATTCCAATAGGCAGGGGAGACTGCGAGAACTATGGGATAGCTACCCACAGTGCAACGCTCCGGAAATCGACGCTAGCCTCGGTACATGGACGCACATCACCGAATTAATGTGCTTAGTGTGGCCGCATGCACTCGACTTTATACAATCTGTTTTAAAAAATGGTTTCTGTAAAATTGGAATAATCCCGTAGTGTAGACATACCCTTACATTGGCAGGAGGAAGGCTGTAGTGTAGACACTGACATAATTAGGTCGACATAAGCAGCCTTATGTCAATCAAACTGTGTAGTATAGACTAGCCCTTCTTCAGCTCACAGCACCAAGAGCAGTCTTTTCAGCCTGCATCCCAACCCCAAAAACTCCCCTGGTTTCTTCCAGGGCAGCCACAAGCTTTCAGCTGTACCTCCAGGCTCTCTCTCTCTCTCAGCCTGTTCTCAAGTGTGTATGTGTGTGTGCGCGCACTCTCACACCTACTCACCACTCACTATATACCCAGGGAACAGTTTGCCCACCTGGTACTAGTTTTTGGGCAGATTATTAGACTTTGTTTTAGGTGTGGCCCCTGTCTCTTCCAATGCTTAGAGAGCCCCTGTCTCTTCCTGCTTAAAGAGGTTTAATGCAACCCATAACAAGGTTTTGACCAGCTCATAACAGTATTCTACTTCTGAAACATTTTGAACCTAAGTTGTTTTGTTTTTTCCCCCATCAAAATGTTTAGGCCTCAGAGTGAAACTTGCCTTTAAAAACTGCTAGAAATGCCTTGTTCCAATTCAGTATATTGCAAATTAAATAATAAATGAGATACTTAGTGTAGGTCCTACATATAACAAACACCTCTGAGGGAAAAAAGGTGGTTTCCAGTGTTTTTATATGTATAAAAGAAAGGGGAAGGATGACCTAAAGCAGATGTTTGGGACAAGTTCTTCACCATAGGAACTGCCATAGCAAAAATCTCATTACTTGCCAATGTAATTTGCAATAGTAGATCCCTAAAAAGACATGTGGTGTCAGAGAAGATACACCAGTTAGATTCTAAATTAAGAAGCTTTAAAACACAACAGCTCATCACTACAGGCAGCCACACAAAGTGCAGAATAAGTATATTATAATCACCACTGCTCAATTCTGCCCGCAAGCATGCTGCTGCATTCTCCACTATCTGCAAGTGGTGGTTCGTTAAGACAGAGGTTCAATAATTAAGACTCCTAGCTCACAAAGATACATGCTGCTGTTGCAGTTTTAGAGAGTAGGTTATATACCTGGTGCCCAAACATCTCACTCTATTTCTAAACAAAAAAAACCTGAATTCAATGGATAAGCTAGTAAGGTTAACAATCACCAAAATATTTAAAATCCACTCTTGGTGACTGCTTTATTTCTTTCCATGTTAACAACACACTCCAGATTTACGAATTCTTTGTAGTATCTTAGCACCTGATTTCCTGTAGCGATGGTTATATAAGAACCTAAGTAGTTTCATGACAACTATGTGCATTTTATCTATAACAGGGGTCCGCGACCTTTCAGAAGTGGTGTGCCGAGTCTTCATTTATTCACTCTAATTTAAGGTTTCGTGTGCCAGTAATACATTTTAACGTTTTTAGAAGGTCTCTTTCTATAAGTCTATAATATATAACTAAACTATTGTTGTATGTAAAATAAATAAGGTTTTTCAAATGTTTAAGAAACTTCATTTAAAATTAAATTAAAATGCAGATCTCCCCAGACCAGTGGCCAGGACCCGGGCAGTGTGAGTGCCACTGAAAATCAGCTCGCGTGCCGCCTTCGGCACACGTGCCATAGGTTGCCTACCCCGATCTATATATTATTGGGGGAATATATAAATAAATGCACATAGTTTCTATGTATATATGTATTATATATGCTATCCTGGCCTAGAGTTAAAGTTGCTAAACTCCTCATCCCATCTACACAAGCTACAAAATGTTAGAAAAAAAGTAGTTAAAAATCATTCAATGCTCCAGTCAGGTCATACCAAATGAGTGCTAACACCACATTTATACCATATTAAATGTCCTATATTTTCATGTTATATACTCACATCCAAAACTAATATTAAGGATATACCTATGGAAGCTTCAACATTTCACTGGACGTGATTGATCCCATTGAGCTTTCCTCATAGAAGCAGCCATGTTCCCATAAAAAGACAAAACTGGGATGGAAAGTAAATTTCTCTATTAATTAAATAAGGAAGAGGACAATTGAGTGCAACTTGCCTGGAATGGTAAGTATTTGCATAAACTTAGACAATTACATTTACCATCCGAATTAGCTCCGGACTAACAAAAGCTTCCTTATAAAGGATCAACTGAGAACAAAACTGCATTTACCCACTTTCTCCTCCAAAAATATTATTTACTTGCTGAATCTTGCTGCAGAAATAACTCAATATTGAATGTTTCCCCACTTTGAAATCAGTGGGAAAGAAACATTCCATTTCGGTTGCACCTTTTCACAGCACCGTAGCTGCCTTTCTGTTCTGTTTCATTGTTGTTTGTAGTGTTGTTGTACCTGTGTTGGTCCCAGGACATTAAAGAAACAAGGTGGGTGATGTAATATCTTTTTTTGGACCAACTTCTGCTGGTGAAAGACCAGACTGACTGACAAAGGTGCTAAAGAAGCACTCAAGGAAGACAAGGTCATTGCATAGAAGCTAGCTGAGTTCTTTGCATTGATCTTCAGTGCAGAGGATGTGGGGGAGATACCCAGATCAGAGCTATTATTTTTAGGCAACAAATTTGAAGTACTGTCCCAAATGTATGAGTCAATAAGAAGAGGGTTTTAGAACAACTGATGAACTGAACAACAACAGGTCACCAGGACCAGATGCTATTCACCCAAGATTTCTGAAGGAACTCAAATTCGAAACTGCATAACTACTAACGGTGGCATGTAAGCGATCCCTGAAATCAGTCTCTGTAACTACCTTCCAGTCATCTAGTAATGTAATGCCGATTTTTAAAAAGGGCTCCACAGCTGATCCTGGCAATTACAGGCCGATAAGCCTAACTTCAGTACCAGGCAAATTGGTAGAAACTATAGCAAAGAACAGAATTATCAGACACCAAGATAAACATAGTATATCCAGGAAGAGTCAACATAGCTTTTGTAAAGGGAAGTCATACCTCATCAATCTATTACAATTCGTTGAGGGAGTCAATAAGCATGTAGATGAGGGTGATCCAGTCAATATAGTGCACTTGAGTTTTCAGAAAGCCTTTGACAAGGTCCCTCATCAAAAGCTCTTAAGAAAATTACATAGCCCTGGGATAAGATCCCCTCATGGATCAGTAACCGATTGAAAGATAGAAAACAAAGGGTAGGAATAAATTATCGGTTTTCACAATGGAGAGAGGTGAACAGCAAAGCCCCCCAGGGATCTGTACTATTCAACATCATTATTAGTGATGTGGAAAAGAGAGGAGTGAACAGTGAAGTGGCAAAGTTTGCAGACAATACAAAATTAAAGACAGTTAAGTCCAAAGCAGACTCGGGGAGCTACAAAGGGATCTCACAGAACCATGTGACTGGGCAAAAAAATGAGACAAGGCTATAACTTTGTTAGACACTAAAATCATGGTCTTAATAAAGACACTGGATGTATGGGTTATTATAACAATCTGTAACCCACTAGCTCCCCCCCCCTTTTTTTTGTCCTATGACTAGGGGTGTGTTAACTGGCCATTTCACCTTGAATGGTCCCTTAGTTTAGCATAAGTAGTTAGTAATTATTCTATCTGTTCATTCTTGTATTTAGCTGCGACACTCTGAAGAAGAGCTCCGAGTAGCTCGAAAGCTTGTGTCTCTCACCAACAGGTGGTGGTTCAATCAAAGATACTACCTCACACCCACCTTGTGTCTCTAATATCCTGGGACTGCCATGGCTGCAACTCCTCCTCAATGAGCAACAAAACTGGCATATGAAATTCAACACTGATAAGTGCAAAGAAACGCACACTGGAAAAGATAATTCCAACTATACATACACCGTGGGGTTAAATGAGCAGTAAACACCCAAGAAAGATCTTGGAGTCACCACAGATAGTTCTTTGAAAACAACTGCTCAATGGGTCGCAGCATTCAAAAAGACTAACAGTATGTTAGGAACTATTAGGAAAGGGAGAGAAATTAAGACAGAAAATATTGTAATACCATTACATAAATCCATGGTACACTCACATCTTGAATACTGTGGCCAGATCTGGTCGCTCCAGCTTGAAAAAAAATGTAGAAGAAATAGAAAAGGTTCAGAGAAGGACAACAAGGACTATCAAGGGAGGAGAAACTAAAAAGATTAGGGCTGTTCATCTGAAAACAGTTGATTAAAGGAAGATGTGAGAGGTCTATAACAATGAATGGTGCGGAAAAAAGTGCTATTTACCCTTTCACACAATACAAAAACCAGGGGTCACTCAATGGGAATTGGTCCTGCTTTGAGCAGGGGGTTGGACTAGATGACCTCCTGAGGTCCCTTCCAACCCTGATATTCTATGATTCTATGAATGAAATCAACAGGCAGATTTATTACAAACAAGATGAAGAAAATTTTCACACTATGCACAACTAACCAGTGGAATTCATTGCCAGGGGATTTTGTGAAGGCCAAAAGTATAACTGGGTTCAAAAAAGAACTACAGAAGTTCATGGAGGATAGATCCAGCAATGGCTATTAGCCAAGATGGTCAGGGTCGCAACCCCACACAAGGAGACTCTAAACCTCTCTATCAGAAGCTGGGAAGGGAAGACGTGGGTGGATTGTTGTAGAGTTGCCCTATTCAGTACATTCCCCATGAAGCTCTGGTACCAGCCACTGCTGCAGACAGGATACTGGGCAAGAATGTGTGATCTGGTCCAATATGGCAGCTCTCATGTTCTTCCTATTATAAGATTCTCAATAAAATGGTAAGTTCACAACACTACAATTTTATCATGCTGAAGAACTTGTCTACCATCAAACATGGGGTCAGTGCAGACTGGATTCCATGAATTAAAAAATGCTCATTTATTTAATAGGGAAGAAGTGCCCGACAGTGGGTTTCTTTCAGTGGGAAGAGTGAGGAAATCAAGATCTAGATTATCTGACAGATGTAACAAAAAGCAAAACAAGGTGAGGTATTTCTGCTGCTGCCTGAAGATGGCCCTGTTACTAAACAGGTTTTCTGTATCTACTATAAAGCTTATTTTTATGTACATTATCGAAATATCATAAGATTTCTCACCACACCCTTTGGGCCTGTCTACACAAAAACAACTTTTAGTTTGCAACAGGACGGGATTTAAATCCACCTCACATTAGCCTGCCATGCACTAAGCGTCCATGTGGACCATTTTTCCTTGCATTAAAAGTTCCATCGTGTACTTTAATGTGGTTTCCTGCCCAGCTCTAGAAGGGACATTAGCCAAGAAAAATCCAAAGAAGTTTGGCCATACTGCTGTTTGTGTACCCAGACAGCTGCTCCATGGACTGGCGGTTTTTTGTTTTTTTTTAATTAAGAGATCAAAGAAGAAAACAAAATTTATCCACTTCCCCCTGTGTTGCCGTACACTGCTATATGGGAGATGCACAACGGGCAAAATGAGTTGAGGAAAGTACCAGCACACAGAGAAAACACCAGATACTGCTCAATCTGGGATACATGGAAGGAAAAGAAAAGGCTCGCTAAGAAAAACATTTTGGGAACATTAAAGGACATTTTAAAGTTAATCCCAAGCTCTAAGCAAATACACGTCTCAGTGACACCCTCTTTAAAGTGTTTCCATTAACCATCTATGGATCTCTTGTGTGGTTTTCCACCCAGTCATGGTTTGTGTACAAGCCAACTCCTTTAAGTGGAAAAAACAGTTACAGCTGACCATCTCCATCAGTGTGCAGGAAAACAAGGGGAAAAAAAGCTGCTCAGAATACTAATGTATCTCAAGCATTACAATATTTGTATTCCCTCTACCTTCCTTTTTCTGAATTGGACCCAACTGGACAGAATATAATTAGCCCATTGAGAGACACTAAATTAGCTCTGCAAGAGGTAGTTAAAAAAGAGTTACTCATTTTTTAAATCTGCTGAAATCCAAGTATAGACATAGATGGAACAGCACCAAGATATAGGAAAGAAGCAGTGTTTACAAGTCCATTGGCAAATCATGCTGGTTTGTAAATGTTAGTAATCAGTTAAAGGTACCTATAAAGCCACCGCCAACCTCAGTAGAAGATTTTATATTTTAAAATTCTATGTTACCAAAAGCGCATCTAATATACTCCTTCAAGCAAATTTGATAGCCTGAGTTTTTATTCCACATCATTTTTGATGCATTTGAAAACTGACATGTCTGACTGTCTTTTATTTTTGAGAATCAGACTAAGTTACTATATAGTGAGATATTATAGTTCTACACCAGTGGGTGAGATGAAGTCTATGCTGAATGATAAGTGTGCATATCCACCTTGAAGGACAGTAACATTAGACAGATGGTTCTGACCTACACGTTAGGCCTGATCTACATAGAAAAAATTATATTGGCATAGCTACATCAGTAAAAGGGTGTGGAAAAAAAACCCACATCCCTGACCCACAGCTATGCCAACAAAATCCCCCATGTAGACACAGCTATGTTGACAGAAGCCCTCAGCCTTCATTTGGAGGGAGTGTTCCAACACCAACAGAAAAAACCTCTCTGTTGGTAGGTTGTGTCTACACTATGGAGCTATGCCAACACAAGCATGCTATTATAGTCCTCATAATATAGACATATAGTCACGGATTCACGAATAGCACAAAACACATGTAGCCTAGTTCACAGATTTACAGTTTAAGATCAGAAGGGACCACTGTGATTATCTAGTCTGACCTCCTGTATTACACACACCATAAAACCTCCCCAAAATAATTCCTAGAGCAGATCTTTTAGAAACACATCCAATCTCGATTTAAAAATCACCACTGGTAGAAAAATCCACCACGACCCTTGATGAACTGTTCTGATGGTTAATTATTCTCACTGTTAAAAATGTGCCTTATTTCCAGTCTGAATTTGCCTAGCTTCAACTTCCAGACATTGGATCATGTTAGACCTTTCTGTTAGAGTGAAGAGCCCGCTATTAAATATTTGTTCCCCATGTAGAAACTTATAGACTGGTCAAGTCACCCCTTAACCTTCTCTTTGTTAAGCTAAATAGATTGAGCACTGTGAGTCTATCACTATAAGGCAGGTTTTCTAACATTCTTGAGGCTCTTCTCTGAATCCTCTCCAATTTATCAATCTCCTTCTTGAACTGTGGACACCAGACCTGGTTGGGGACCCTAGATCAACGATTCCCGAAGTGGGGGAGGTGGCCCTCGTGAGGGGTTGGGACGCTGCAAACACATTTCAGAAGGGTTGCAGACACCCTCCTTCCTCCCCCGCACAGGGTTGTGGAGATAACGATCTACGCACGTTTTCAAGGTTAACACAATGTAGTAATGCTTGCCTGAATCTGCAGATAGCATGACACCACTGCTCCAGGAGTTGTAAACTGCTCCACTCATCTGAATACAGGCCCTGCATGATCCAACTTTAGATCAAAACCAAAAGAATTCTTCCTTGAGGATGAGGCAAACTGGAGGGAGATTGATTTGAAACCCCTTTGTTGAGCCACACTGCCACCAGATGTGCACGCTGTATTGACTGACTTGTCTTGCAAGGACTCATTGGAGGTACAGTTTGAAAGGGAAGACATTAATCAGTTTTGGTACTCAGTGAAATGTGAATCTCCATCACTTTTTTCATAAGCTCAAAGAGTAATACTTCTGTTTGCTTCCTGTTTTCAGTGTTTTAAGAATTGCTGCCATTAAAAACCAAGCACCACCATCGCAGAATGTTGAGAACTAGCTACTTGTGTCTGACAACATTCATGGTGCATTTACAACTGATTTGCAACTCCTCAGACTCATGCATCTTATTAACAAGAATACAAAAAGTTATTATGCTTAATAAAAACTGAAGTACCTTTTGAATGAAAATGTACACAAATGAGCATTTTTGTGTATGTTAGCAATATGCAGAACAAAAAAATCTTGTCTAGTAATTGTAAGCAGTGTGCCATAGTGAATACAGCACTGGACTGGGTCTCATGAGACTCGGGTTCTATTCCTTACTCTGCCACGCATCTGCTGAGTGACCTTGGGTAAGTCACTTGCCCTTTGTGCCTCAGTTTCCCCATCTATAAAATGAGTTTAACAATATTGACCTCCTTTGTAAAACACTTTGAGATCTACTGATGAAGAGTGCTATATAAGAGCTAAGTAATTATTTGTGGGGTAAGGAATTGGAGATTGAGGATTACAGAAGATTGAAAATATGGAAAATATAATGCCATCACATAAATCAATACTACACCTTCTACTGGAATTCTATTCTGATCACTTCAAGGATATGGCAGAATTAGGAAAGATTCAGAGAAGTGACAAGAATGATTAGAGACATTGAAATATTGATATGAAGAGTGCTTGAAAGAAATTGGCATTATTTACCTTAGTAAGGAGATGAGAGGGGTCATGATAAATGTAAATAAAATAATGGATGGTACAGAGGTGGTGCATCAGACACTTTCTATTCTTCCAGTCTTGCAACAAAAACGAAGGGGGCATTCAATGAAACTAAAGATGGGAAATTCCAAACAAAATGGAATACTTTTTCCACACGATACATGGACTGTGGAACTCATTGCCACTGTATGTTAGAGACAAAGAATTTTGGGGGTTGGACTAGATGACCTCCTGAGGTCCCTTCCAACCCTGAGATTCTATGATTAAAAGATGGACTGAATATTTATATGGAAAACAAGAGTATCCAGAGTTATAGATAATACAAGTTTTGGAAGGAATGTAACATCTCATGCTTCAGAGTTTAACTCTATTAGGGATGATATTTAAATCTTCATAGGGCAGATTATGCCACATCTGCCTACTGTGGGATTTTTAAACCTTCACTCTGAAACATCTGATGCTGAGCAATGTTGGAGATAAGGTATTGGCTTGACAGTCCCTGGATCTAATCTAGTATGGCAATTCTTGGGTTCCCATGGGAGGGAATAATGGAAAACATTGATGGCCTAAAAAGGAAGATGTGGCTGGAAAAGTTTGGAAGTCACTGATCTAGACAACCCCTCTAGTAAGTATCAGTATGGTTCCTACGGTTGTATTTGAGTCTTTTCTTCAGCCCAGTTTTAAAAGACATCAGCAACAGGGATGGCACAAGCTAATAGATTTCCCTGTTCAGATATTTTCTGAAGAACTTAAATTTTCGTTGGCTCAGTCTCCTTACTCTTACTTACATCCCAGTCAACTATCCTTAACAATTTCTCTCCCTCCCTGCCATTTTGCCCCTTAAATACTTTAGACCATTATACCCCATTTCCTTTAGCTTTTGATCAGCCAAGATACATAGAATTAGGTCTTTCAAGTCTCTTTGTCCACTATCATTTTTGTGGCTCTTCTCTAAATCCCCACCAATTTGTGCACATCTTTTTGGTATGAGGTCCCAAGAGTATTCTAAGTGCTCTCTCTAACAAGTCCTCTGTAGACAGGGTCCCTCTCCTCCCTGTTCTTTATTCCGCATTCGATAAATTGATGAACCTCAAAACACCTTTATCTCTTTGCTTTACTGAAGTGGCTGCACTGTAGCAATGCAGACTACTGTTTCAATGAGTCACTTCACCCTGGGTGAAAGGTACGTTGTACTTATCAGTTGAACAAGATAGAGGGGAACTTCCCAATTTTCAACATCTAAAAAACAGTAAACCAGAGCAGATGGCTTTGCTGAGACTGAAGAGCACCTCACATAATAGCTGCCTTATAAAGAAGGGCAGCCAAGATCTTTGGATGGGTGCTGAACAATTATGAGTAATAGAGCTTCTGGGCCATAACTGTCCCAGGGATCATGTTTGCTTTTACTGATACACCAGGCTGCCTCAAGACACTTATTATTTGCCTACTTGCCCCCAGTGATATGTGAAGTGCCTAGAAAGGACTGTGGGGGAGGAAAAACAAGTCCTTGAAGACACAGAAAAAGAGTGCAGGCTAATTTGTTGTATATACTAAAAGATCACACAAACAGAAAAATATATTGAGAAGAGAAAATACTTTCCCTGTATGACAATTCACTAAAAGTGTACAGCCAGGATTAGATAGTTTACGGTGATGGGGAGGCGCCCTGGCTTCTCTCCTACAAATAGTCACTAATCTACCTTCTGTAGTCTATCTTACCTTCTCTTTTAAAGAAACACTCAGCTACTTTGTGCTGCACCCAAGTCCTAATTCAATCACTGTTTACTTATAGTGACAGAAGCCAATGGAAGCAGGTGAGTGCACACTTGGCTGCTATATGGTACTACAGCAGCCTGTACAGAAAGCCACCCTGGTGAAAATAGTGCAGTGTAGAGAATTGTGTTGAGGTCACAATAGGAGTGACACAGCAAAGCATACAGCTCTTACACCACAACCTGGCCACTCCATTGAGAAACTGGCTCTTGCTACAGTCACACGAAGTAGTACACATTAACCTGAAATCTACATAAAGATTTTAGTGATGAGGAATTTAATGGAGATGGCAACATGAGCATTACCTCCCAACATCTCTCTATCCAGCGGGGGATCATCATCTGTGATGGAGAAATCCAGAGCTCCTCCTGCTATCTCCACCATGTCTTCATCACTGGTGCTGCTCTGGAAACTCCCTCGTCGAAAGCCTTTATTATTCATGGCTACAGCTGCTGAACCTAGAATGGAAGGGAAAACAAAGATAGTTTCATAGTATAAGGTTGAAGACACCAATGTGTACACCTACGTTCCACAGTAGTGGATGTCTGGCTATGTGCTAATCCAGTCTGACTAGCTGAATGGAATAAAATCGTAGACCTGGTATCCTACATACCGGAAGGGATTTATTTTTTCAATATGGCAAACCTACATGAAGTATTACAGCTGCTTGTTCTAGCCCAGGGATCTGACTGGATTTTCCACATTTACAAGCTGTTGTTCCTGTGATATATTTCATGCTATCATATGGGCCAGAAACAGTGATTTAGTTACATGAAATAAGAAGACAGCATTTCAAAGAGTTACCTGCAGGGCGCATAAAAATCAGTGATTTATTTAAATCCAGTTTTTAAAACTCTTTACAAATGAATGTATTTAATATTAAATTTGAAATTATAACCACCTATTAAAGCTAAAACTTACTATCATCTATTAAATTAAAAGCAATATTCAAGCACTACAAGTCTGCTGCCAAAGTTCAAAAGAAAGTCAAACCATTGAACTGGTGGAAGTCACTGGCTACGAACCAGAGTTTTGTAAAGTGCTAAACCAACTTTTGACAACAGTAGTCCTTTGTGCAGGTGCAGAGACAATACTTTCTTCATCTTTAGTTTGACTAGTTCAGTTCAATGACTGGGTCTCAAAATTGAGAAACAGATTGGGAGCTGAAAAAGCAGGAAAGCTTGTTTTCCTTTTCCACTCTACAAAGAAAAATGAGATGTGAGTGGATGAGACCTACTCATTCTAAAATTTTAAAGGACTCAGTGACCGTAAACAATCAGTTCAATTCACTAACCGTTAATATTTCTGTTTAATAAATCGATTTTATATACAAAACATGTTGATAGAAATAAGTTTATGTACCCAATACATTTGAAGTAGTTTTATTTTAGCTATTAAAAACAAATTTGAAAATGTTATTGGGCATTTTGAATTGAATTTCAGTTACCATCCAAACGTAGCATGAGGAATGATGAGTAAAAAAAAAAAAAAAATCATTTAGTAATGTTGTGATGCGTCATTCGTTTTCTAACCAAAAAATGAACAAATTAAGAATCTGAATAAATGTATGTTAAACTATTATATAGCTTTAAATAAATGTGCACAGATATAATGTACACTCCTAGTTAGCAAAGAACCAAATTTAGTGTAAAGGCTATATTCGCTTACATGTCAGCATGTTTTAACCATACAAAGACTAAGCCTCTTTAGAAAATCAACAACATAGCACAAATGCAAAACAAGATTGATTTAAATTAACAATTGATTTTAATCCACCCTGGTTACTTGTAGAGATGCCATGAAAGTATAATACTAAAATGCTCATGTTTTTAAAATGGATTTTGAAAACCACACACCCCCCAAACTCAGAGGGAACCAGCTTCAACAACAGAAATTAAGATACACCGCTACCTCGATATAACGCCACCCGATATAACACAAATTTGGATATAACGTGGTAAAGCAGTGCTCCAGGGGGGGTGGGGCTGTCCGGTGGATCAAAGCAAGTTCAGTATAACATGGTTTCACCTATAACACGGTAAGATTTTTTGGCTCCCAAGGACAGCATTATATCAAGCAGGGGCAGCTCCAGGCACCAACACGCCAAGCGCATGCCTGGGGCAGCAAGCCACGGAGGACGCTCTGCCGGTCACCGCAAGGGCGGCAGGCAGGTTGCCTTCAGTGGCATGCCTGCGGAGGGTCCATTAGTCCCACGGCTTTGGCGGACCTCCCGCAGGTGTGCCGCCGAATCCGCGGGACCGGGGACCTCCTGCAGGCAAGCCGCCAAAGGGAGCCTGCCTGCCGTGCTTGGGGTGGCAAAATACCTAGAGCCGCCCCTGATATCAAGGTAGAGGTGTATTATGAACATGCACCTAACTCAAGAAACTACAGCCACCAGTGCACTACATATCAAAATTCAATATTAAATTCCCCTAAAATGAGTTCAAATCTTGAAGTAGGTGGGGTTAAAACCCACATACAGTCATGTAGAGGGATTTAAAAGGTAATGCATGAAGTACACAACAGACCAGAGAAGGATTTTTAAAAACCTGGCAAGCAGTCATGTCAGAAAGGTTTTTAAATCCAGGCTACAGAGCTGGTATACTGAAAAAAAAATTTTTTTTCAAACAGCCAAACGTCTTTGAACTAGCTCTAGAATTTCTGTATTGCCCATAATCATTTACAGAATCCTAAACCCTTCACTTCACCTGAATCAGACAGCTCAGTAGCAGAAGTTAATACATAGTGTATTTCATTTTCAAAGTTCTGGCTAGGGTGACAAGGAACATTTGCACTGTAACTCAGAAGCCGCACATGGTGGCTGAACATTCCCAAGCAAAGAGAAGTTAAACCACTACTGTTATCAGCGGGTGAAAGATAGCAGGTTCCTTAGCCTGGTGTTTCCAGACAAGGAAGACAGCAAAGAAATTCATTTGCCAGTAATTTTCCTGTCTTCACCTCCCTAGATTATTCTTCTTTTGCAAAAAGATTACTATGTAACATGTTGCTCATTAGCCGCTCTAACACGAAAAACAGACGTTGGGCTTTTCTTCTCTCAAGTGTTTTTACAACACTGGATTCTTTCTTCCATTGTGAATTCTTCATGCTGCTCCAACTGCATAAAGGTGTTGTAAGCCCAGCAGAAATGGCACAAGGAAGTACATGCTAGAAGGCGATTCCCCTTGCAAATGCTGGCAGAATGGCACTACTGCACCCTTTGCTGAGTTCGCCTGTCCCGGCGGCCTGTCTGCCATATGACCAGATATGCAGCTCAGCCTTGTTTTAGGAAAAACAGCACTTCCAAACAGCATGAATTATGCTCTGCAAAAGCATTTCCTACTGCTAAGGAAAACAATCCTGGCATTGCAAAATAAGATGACAAACAACTTCTCTCAGAAAAATACCCCTAAAACCACAGTACACTGGTTAGCCTTTAAACTGTGTTTAAACTTTAAACACATTAAACTGATGCAGAGTGCAAGAGAAAAGAAAATGCTATGGGTACATTCGCTTTAGTTGAACACAATGTTCAGTACAGCCAGTAAGCAGCTGTACTCTAACCCTAACCTAATGCACAGAGTGCCTTTATATTCATAGCCCTCTGAACGCCCACAGATGGAACAACTTCCAGTATTTTATATAACGTGCATAGAGGAGGTTGGCTATAAGTTTTATTTTATCCATGTAACTGAAAGTGACTTGTTGAGGATTTGTGACCCATTGTGTGTTCTCTTTGGCCAAAAGATTTACAAGACAGTAAAATAAAGTCTAATGTTAATCAAGTGGAATCCTCTTGTGGCACAGTGTTTACTTAATATATCCAAAAAGTATTTCTGATTTCCACCAGATATGGAACTCTATTTCCTGACCGAAACTGATCCGCACTGTTGTTCTTTAAGAGCTGACATGTTTCAAGCCAGTAGAGGCTGCATACAAGTGATAAGCAAAGATATCCCTATATGTATGCCCCTTACCTCTTAGACACAAGACATCAAGAGCCTCAATTAGGATGATATAAATGCGACAAACTTTATTTAAAAAAAATACATGAATTTCATGCTGGACTAATAGCCCTCTGAAAGCTGAAGTCCAATGTATTTAAAGAAAAGGAACAGCACAGACTGGAGTGTAGATGTCCCGACACATTAATCTCTGCTAGTGAGATTCATCTCTGATCTGCAGGAACCACCTCTGGGGGGAGAACATTGCAGTCTGAATAGATCTCCGATAAGCCTGCTGGCAAGGGGACAACTCTAATGATGGTTGTATTATGTGGCTATCTAGCCACCACGAAGTGGACTACGAAATATCAACTTGCTTCAAACAGGCATCTCACAGCTGATAGAGAAATGACTGTCACAACCACCCTGGGAGACAGACTAATAACCTTGAGGTCAAAGACTCATTCTCCTAACTATCCAGGTCCCCATTTAATGAAATTTTCATTACTTGTACATATGTTTTTTGGAGAAGTATTATTTTTAACTTCTGTTATTAAGTGTCTTATAAGTATGAAAAATGAGTATCCCAAATGGTTGGAAAACTGTTCTCAGAACGTAGTTATCAGTGGTTCACAATCAAGCTGGAAGGGAATATTGAGAGGGGTCCTGCAGGGATCAGCCCTGGGTCCAGTTCTGTTCAATATCTTCATCAATGATTTAGACAATGGCATAAAAAAAAATACACTTAAGTTTGCAGACAATACCAAGCTGGAAGGAGTTGCAAGTGCTTTATAGGATAGGATTAAAATTCAAAATGATCTGGACAAACTGGAGAAACGGTCTGATGTAAATAGGTGAAATTCAATAAGGACAAATGCAAAGTACTCCACTTAGGAAAGAACAATAAATTGCACACATACAAAATGGGAAATGACTGTGTAGGAAGTACTGCGGAAAGTAATCTGGGGGTTATAGTAGATCACAAGCTAAATACTGTATGAGTCAACAGCGTCACATTGTTGCAAAAAAAGCAATCATTATTCGGGGATGCATTAGCAGGAGTGTTGTAAGCAAGACACGAGATGCACTGCTAAGGCCTGAACTGGAGTAGTGTGTCCAGCTCTGGGTGTCACATTTTAGAAAAGATGTGGAGAAAGTCCAGAGGAAGCAACAGAAATGATTAATGGTCTAGAAAACATGCCCTATGAGGGGAGTTTGAAAAAATTGGGTTTGTTTAGTCTGGAGAAGATTAGACTTGGGGGGGACATGATAACAGTTTTCAAGTACATAAAAAGTTGTTTGTTACAAGGAGAAGGGTGAAAAATTGTTCTCCTTAACCTTTGAGAATAGGGCAAGAAGCAATGGGCTTAAACTGAAGCAAGGGAGGTTTAAGTTGGACAGTAAGAAAAAGTCCTAACTTTCAAGGTGGTTAAGCACTCAAACAAATTGCCTAGGGAGGTTGTGCCCTCTGTCACTGGAGGATTTTAAGAACAGTTTAGGCAAACACCTTTCAGGACTGGTCTAGTTATTACATAGTCCTGCCTTGAGTGCAGGGGACTGGACTAAAAGACCTACTGAGGTCCCTTCTAGTCCTACACTTCTATGACTCTATCCCAAGTTTCTAGCCATCAAATGTAATCTCAATGTTTACTGAAAGCCTTGTGCTTCCCAAACACAAAGCAACTCGCCCTGTGTCTCAGGATGAAATCAAAAGGCCAGATGCCTCCAAGAGCAGACATGTATGTTTCTATGTTCCACCACATAAACCAAAATTGCTATTGTTCAACAATTCTGTCTGAAATTCATACCGGGTAATTTCTGCTAATTAAATATACCTCCCAGAATATTACACTAGAAAAAGTACACTCCTTGTTCTTCTGATAGCTCTGAGAATAGCTTTGAGTGGACTGGTACTGATCTTTCAACCAATGGCTGCAGCCTATGGATAGCTCCTCTTTTCTATCATTCTTGTTATTTAGAATTTTAGCTGCCGAACATCAATCCCTTCATCCGCAAGAACTTACTTGTACCTTTTGAACGGGTATTGAACTTATGCTATAAAGAGACTTGGATATGAACTTTCCTGTCTTTAGATGTGTACATGTGGCTCCTAGCTGAATTGCTCCCATTCACTGACACTGCATAAGAAAACTTCCTGATAGTCCAATAATAAATGCTGCGCAACAGCCTCTGTGCATGCTGTATGGAAGCAAGCGGCTGACTTAATATTTACTGTAAAATACAACTGAACGCTTCTTTCAGGGATGAATCTTGAAGTCCCCAGTTACAGAAAATACAGCAGTAGGTTGTTGAAACTAACAACCATGCTTGTTTTTTGCCTTATTTTGAGAGACTAGTCCCTCAGCAGGTGAGCAGTAAGGCTATGCCTACACTGCAAAAGACACCTGCAGCTGACCCGGGCCAACTGACGCAGGCTTGGGCTAAGGGGCTGTTTAATTATGGTGTAGATATTTGGGCTTGGGCTGCAGTCCAAGCCCTGGGACTCTCTCCCCTCGCAGGGCCCTAGAGCTCAGGCTGAAGCCTGAACCTGAACTCCTACACTACAATTAAACAGCCTCTTAGCCTGAGTCAGATGGCAGGGGCCAGCTGTGCGTTTTTAATTGCAGCGTAGACATACCCTAAGTTTCCAAACTAAGACTCCTGGGTCCTCCTGTGCACAAAAGAAGTGTGCCACATGCTTCGTCCCTACATAACGACCTTGTGACCATACATGAATGAGAGCAGCTCTTCCTTCCCCCCTCCACAAATCCATACACCCCACAGCTCCTTTATGGCATAAGGTAAAAAAATCACTGGAAGAGATACAACTTGACTTTCCCTCATGCCCCATGGTGAGCATACATACCAAGAGATTGCTGGCCTAGCCAGGGGGAAGCCATCTTCCTAAAGACTCTCCAATCAGCCTCTTCCACCTCTTTCAGCCACAAGATGCCATTTTCTCCATATCAATCAGCCACAGTGCTGAAGCACTGGATTAAAAACCCCAGCAGATCCACCCTTCTGGTGGCTGGAAGTGACTCAGAAGATAGGAACCCTAATAACAAAGCTAGACTGAGTACTGCCCAATAGGAATTTGCATTTCCAGAATGATGTTCTAGTCCTTTTGTATCTCCATCATGACGTTAACCAGGCCCCTTTGAGTACTTTTAAGTCAGAAAACAATTCCCAGGGCTCCCGGTCTCTTTCTCCTTCCCATTTCATACTTAGTCATGTGCCAAGCGCTAAAATAAATTTGTTTCCCATCCCTACTCAACTGTTTTACTCTAACTGCCACCTCATTCTGAGGGCTGCTACTCCTTTTCTTTCTTTACCCGAAGCCCAACAGAGCTGTTTGGTAGGAGTGAAGGAAGTAGCTGCCAATTCAAGCTCACACCAGTCAATCCACTTCTGTAAAGCCAATCTTAAAGGGCCAATGCTCTAAACAAAGGAGTATGTTGAAACAGCTCTGTTGACTACGAACATTTCAAATGCAGCTCCCAAACACATTTTGTCCATCTGATAGAAGGTTTGGCTTTGGCTCCAGAGCTAGTACACAGAAATTATACCAGAGAAGAAATAAATCTTTCAAGAGAACTGAACAATTCTAATCCTGATCAGCTGCTTTCATGAGACATTCTGGTGGAGAAAGGAGTGACAGTTTACCACCCGCGGTTCTCTTCACTTGAAAATCCAGATAATTAGAGAGACAGTACTTTTCTTATAGTCCAAGACAATTCAAATGCAAGTTTCCAAACCAACCATCAGAGCACCTGAGAAGCAATTCTTGATTCCCCCCCAGTTTGGCTCGTCCCTGAATCCTGTATTCTTCTCTTGCTCCCTCATCTCAAAGCTCACACCACAAATAGTTAGAATTACTTTGAAACCCTATACAAACACTAAGAAGGAAAAATATCAACAGCACAGAAATCTGTTCTAACTGCAAATAGTTAGAAAAATTTACAATACAATCATTGGATTGTTGTGCCAATACTTACAAGACCTGGCCTGAAGCCAACAGAGCAAAGATTTATAGCAACACATTCACATTGCTACTTACACTTGTGCTGTGGTTTCAAACATAATTTTTTTATTTTCAGAGCTGAAAACTTACTCATTACAAAAGGACCCCAAAGAATAAGCTAGTTCATCAAAATAAGTTATTTTGGACTCTCTTGTATAACAGGAGGAAAACACACACGTTAGAATTTCAGATCCTTATATGCAACCTTAATTTAGATATTGCCTTTGATTTAAAAAATGAAATTTGACAAAGAAGCAATGACCCACAACAGAATTAAAGGTATATAAAAAACATTAAAATAAATTAGCCATACTTGTGATCACAGCAACCTGGTAGCGCTACATAGTTGTCACTGTTTATGATACATTCTGCCCTTGGCTCAGTTTGGGAAACAAAACTAGACTAGTATCAGAGGGTTAGCCGTGTTAGTCTGGATGCATCCGACGAAGTAGGTATTCACCCACGAAAGCTCATGCTCCAAAAACTAGACTAGTCACTTGTATTGGGGCCAATCCAAAGCCTATATAACTCAATGGGAGCTGGCATAAGTGGGCGCTGGATCAGGTCCTTTCTGTTTATAGTCAGATTCACTCCCTGGTTCTCAATTGGATGAAGCTGTTCTATGTATATTGGCAACAGTGCCGAGGGGAATGACAACAGGAAAAAGATGGATTTCTTCAAATTCAGTCACAGCTTTTAAAAAAATTCTTAGAGCATCCTAAATTGCTCCTAAACTACTTCATAATGCCTTTACTTGATATATAGTTAACTCTTCCCAAAGCACTAATCAATTAAACCCTGTGCATACAGGTTGCAGCAAGCAGTAACCGGAGAACAGTGCCTCACTGTAACTTAATTGATATTATTAAAGCAGAGTACAAATATAATTCCAAGATACTGATCTAGTTGAGTGTCTTAAAATAATGTGGGTTACACTCTGCAGCACACAAACACTACCAGACTAGTTTTATAGCAAGATTCAGACTAAAGGGCTCTATGTACTGTATCACTGCCAAGTCAAACAAAAGCCTCTTAGCCTTAGGACTGAGACAAGTGCTCTCTTTTGCTACTACTCTGATCATTAGAAAAGTAGAACAGATCACACAGCAAATTCTTGTGACAGTACAGACCCCAGAATTTCCAAGAAATAAGACTATTCTTTGTGAAGCTTATCTACCACCCTCACACATACACCTCCTCAGTCAAGAGCAGGGGTCTCAAACATGCGGCCCGCGGGCCGCATGCGGCCCGCGGAGCTCTTCCCTGCGGCCCGCGGAGCTCCCCAGGGGAGCTCCGCAGGGGCCCCCAAGAGAAAAGCGGAGGCTCCCGCCTCCGCCCCTCTCCTGGAGCCTCGGCGCATAGAGCGCCGAGTCTCCGTCCGAGCGCCTGAGCCCCGCCCCGATCCGAGCCGCGTGGGGAGGGGGCGGGGCTGGGAGCTCTGGGCTGAGCGCTGCGCTCGGCGTGGAGCTCCCAGCCCCACCCCCTCACCACGCGGCTCTGAGCGGGACCGCCGGAGACGCGCTCGGGTAAGGGGGGGGGGAAGCGGACCCGCCGGGGCCGGGGCCGGGCCCGGGCCGGGGGAGGGAAGCGGGACCCGCCGGGGCCGGGCCGGGGGGTGGGTAGGGGGGGGGAAGGGAAGCGCTCAGGGCTGGGGCAGAGGATTAGGGTGCGGGGGGATGAGGGGTTCATGATGTGGGGGCGCTCAGGGCTGGGGCAGAGGATTAGGGTGTGGGGGGATGAGGGCTCTGGCTGGGGCTGAGGATTAGGGTGCAGGGTCCTAGTGCCTGCCCTCCGCCAGTACTGGCAAGGCAGGCTTCCCTTACCCTGAGCCTCTCCAACCCCTAATCCTCAGCCCCAGCCAGAGCCCTCATCCCCCCACACCCTAATCCTCTGCCCCAGCCCTGAGCGCCCCCACATCATGAACCCCTCATCCCCCCGCACCCTAATCCTCTGCCCCAGCCCTGAGTGCCCCCACATCATGAACCCCTCATCCACAGCCCTCACCCCACACTCCAAACCTCTTCCCTAGCCCTGAGCCCCCTCGCATCATGAACCCCTCATCCACAGCCCTCACCCCACAGCCCAACCCTCTTCCCTAGCCCTGAGCCCCCTCGCATCATGAACCCCTCATCCACAGCCCTCACCCCACAGCCCAACCCTCTTCCCTAGCCCTGAGCCCCCTCCTGCATCATGTACCCCTCGCCCTCAGCCCTCACCCCTGCACTCCCTCCTATCCCCAAACTCCATCCCAAAGCCTGCATCCCCACCCCCTGCCGCAGCCTGGAGCCTGCATCGAGCACAGAGCCTGCATCCAGACCCCCTCCCCCACCCAAACTCCCTCCCAGAGCCTTAGGCAGTAAATCTAAGTGCGTGTTTTGTCCTTTGAGTGAGGTGCATTACTGAGTGTATATATTTATTAAAACTGCGCGCGCTTAGGGGAGGAGGTGGAGAAGAGACAGGGCAGGGGCGGGGCCTCATGGAAGGGGTGGATTGGGGGTGGGGCCAGGGGCAGCAAGGGGGCGTGTCAGTGATGCGGCCCTCAGGCCAATGCACTAGTCCTCATGCGGCCCTCGGGGTCATTTGAGTTTGAGACCCCTGGTCAAGAGGAACTGTACTACAAATATCTTCTGGTGTAGCAAAAACATGAAGATACTGTATACTAGAGGGACAACATAGTATGAAACATTCATTCTTAAAGGGACTCGGTCAACTTGAAATCTAGCCAGTTTCAAAATACAAGTTAAAGTCATTTCAAATATTAGACCTTCGTGGTTTTATAATCCCATTAACCCGCACTGGAAAAAGTTTTTCTCCCCTCCCCACCACTACTCTGCACACAGAGGAAATTGACTATACAGAGGAAACAGGGAAGGTTGCTGGACAGAAAGAAACTGAAAAGAGAAATGTTACTTCTAATTATAGTACAGTATGGGCAAAAAAATCTGAAGTGATTTTTAAGACAAAATTGTCCCTTTAATACATAAAATGTGTTGCAATTGATTAAGTTTCTTTAAGAATAAACCAATTGACCATGGAGGTTTAGTGGTTTGTTCAACACTGGCACCATACATGTTTCTCTTCTATTGTATTTTAAGTTCATAGCTACAAAGAGCATTTAACCTGCCACCCATTAGCCACCCAGATTTTCCTGTTCTGGAAAGCAGAACCACCCCTTCATCTATTAGTGTAACAAGTCTGTCCATCACATCCCTTCTTTCCATTGCGAAATTAAGGTTGCTTACTTTCAAATTCAGACGAGCGAAATGGAGTTTGGTGGCCTCTCCTGATTGAGCTCTGTCCATAGGGGAAAAGGAAGCTCTCAGCCTGGGCTCAGATACTATGAAAACCTGACTGACAGTGCTCCGAATGGTGGTAAGTCAAGTCTGAAATGTGAGGCCACCAATCTACATCTCCAAGTGGCTTCAAGCGTTGTCCTGCACTTTCCACAAGGCAGCTGATTTAGCAACCCTTGGGGCTGCCCAGAGTGGACAGACAGATAGAGGAGACATAGTTAAAAAAGGCAAGTATCAGTTGTGTAACCAAAATGAAGGTAAAAAGTTCAATCAATTTTGTTTTGCACTTGAACAGGTTCAGTGCAAGTCATTACAAACTGTGGCACTTTAAAATATATGCACGGGTCACACTGCAAAGATTAACAGTAATTACACTAGAATACCCCAGGTCATGTGAGATGTGGCTTTGTTCCATCAAGACAACACACACCTCTGTGCTTTCCTGATCAATGCTACAAAGTGATACATGTGTATGCACAACTGCTGAGCCCCATGGTTCTACAGCATTTGAGACAGCTTTACCTCTATGTGGCTAACCTAATGTGCAACATTTTAATTTTGTAGTATATACTAATCGGATACTTAAGCATGTGTGCCATCCCAGGGACATTAATAAGTAGGACAAATTCTACTGCACATGTGATGGACAGTGATTTCTCTATTTGCATCCTAGTTTCAGCTCCTCTTGAATAATTCATCACTGCTTCTCACAGCCTTGTGCCATTCAGCCCCAGTAGCAACAAACTTGAGCAGAAGCAACCATCACCATGAGAGCTGTTTTCATCCTCATTCGTGTTTAACAATGCTTGGCTTCTGCCTATGATTTATATTTTTCAATAAATTCCCTTTGTTTTATTAGGTATTTGTTACTCATTAAATATGACGGAAGACTGGATCTTTAGCTGCAACATATCTTGGTGTCTTTTTTATTATTTTAATTTAAGACACCATACCAATTCTCCAGGTGCAGTACAGAATAAACATACGTGGGGGGAGGGGAGGGAAGTAAGGTAGAATCCAAAATCTAACTGCCCTGCCAGGAATTTCCACGACTCATGTCGCCCATATCGTTCAATGACTAAAAGAGGGTAATTAGAAGATACACTGAAGGGCCAAAATAGACCTTAAGCTACTTTGCAGGAGAGCACTCTAGTCTGGAGGACACGGAGAGGGAGAAAAGAAGAAGTGCAGTTGCCCCAAATCTGCTTCTCATAAAGAGTAGCGCCACTCCACAGCAACTACCTCCACATTAAGGATGCAATTATGTCACTAAACCTTACAAGTCAGTAGTATCAAAAGCTGCTGACTGATCATTTTTACATCTATATAGACACTTACTTATTATTTGTATTAGCATAGTGCCTAGACCAGGGCCCCACATTTCTAGGCAATCAGACACTGATGGGAAAAAAAAAGTTGCAGTCTTGTACACAGGCCAAAAACAATTACTTAGAGTGGGTTGAGGAAATCTGAGGACTAAGAAGTGCGGGAGTTGCTCCACTGCACCTCTCTCAAAAACTGACATCCCCAACCCCAACCCAATACACACCACATTACTGGACAATTTTATTTGAGAGAGAGAGAGAGAGAGAGGGGAAGGATCACACACACAACCAGTTTCCCAACAATGCATCTGAATGGTCAGCTGGAGTTTTTGCCTCCAAAGTTTAGTAAGCTATCCAATGCCTTTAAGAAAAGTTCTGGCAGTTTTCCCAACCACAACTACTTGACGTGGGCTGCTTTTAATCCCCAGATATGAGCACATTTAAACAAAAATCAAGTGGGAATTCATTTTCCAAGTGCTTAAAGAAAACAAATGACAGCAGAGAGAACAGAAAGGGTTGTTCAGATGGAAGAATGAGGGGAAAAGGACAAATAAATATCAGAGCTTGGTGGTTCCCCTACAAATACATCAAGAGGTGGTTATCTTATGGAGATCCTTTACCCACTGACCACAGTTAAATGCAACTCAAGATTCACCTGGAGCCCTATGGATTTTAGCAGGATCAGAGTTTTCAGAAAAATTTATCACCAGGGACTAGAGCTGCTTCTATGAAAGAGGCATTTCAAAAAACTTGTTACTATTCTCTCTTGCATACTCCTACATTAAAGTTGTAATGAAAGCAAAGACATTTGCCATTGTGTGAAATGTGCCGTTACCTCATTCAGGATCTACAGTAGAACAGAAAGATTAGGAAAATTAAG
The DNA here is from genome assembly GCF_020497125.1 of Mauremys mutica. Lineage (NCBI taxonomy): Eukaryota > Metazoa > Chordata > Testudines > Geoemydidae > Mauremys > Mauremys mutica. The sequence continues at coordinate 40,585,117 of NC_059080.1, forward strand.
GCAGCACTGTCAGCAGAGTGTAGAGAATTTGGGACTAGGAGACAGAACGCTTGAGTTCTATTCCTAGCTGTGAAAATGACTCCTTTTGTGGCTTTGGGCAATTCGTAATTTCTCCATCTCAGTTTCTCCATGGGTAAAATGGGAATAACGCTTATTGCTTCACACAAAAGTGCCAAGGATGAGTTGTTCTTAAACTATGCACTGGTATTAAAGAGATCATCCTGACCACACTAAAATGAATTGTTTCACCAATTCAGGTAGTCCATGTTAAAATCAGAGTGCTTTCCAAACTCGTTTGCTATAGCTGCACTCCCCCTCCAGGAACGGTGGAGGAGTTCTACACTGGGATAGAGCCTTGCTTGTGGTTAGACCTAACAGTAATAATTCTGACAAGCAATGACATTTTGCAATATCTACCAGTAGTCTCTAGACACAGAAATTAAGCCAAAGTCATTGAGCTTCTGACCTCATTAAGGATCTGAGCCTGCCCCTTTAGAAGTGAATGGCTTAAAGGAACATTCAATTTAGTCACATTTTGTCTAAAATGTACCTATTATTCTTCAGATTAAAACCATTAGTACACCTGAGATTAGGAGATTAGAAAACCCATCTTTCCTCCTCACCACCATCCATCTTATTTACGCTGTGCCTAGTCATAGAATCATAGAATCTCAGGATTGGAAGGGACCTCAGGAGGTCATCTAGTCCAACCCCCTGCTCAAAGCAGGACCAAACCCAACTAAATCATCCCAGCCAGGGCTTTGTCAAGCCTGACCTTAAAAACCTCTAAGGAAGGAGATTCCACCACCTCCCTAGGTAACCCATTCCAGTTCTTTACCACCCTACTAGTGAAAAAGTTTTTCCTAATGTCCAACCTAAACCTCCCCCTCTGCAACTTGAGACCATTACTCCTTGTTCTGTCATCTTCTACCACTGAGAACAGTCTAGATCCATCCTCTTTGGAACCCCCTTTCAGGTAGTTGAAAGCAGCTATCAAATCCCCCCTCATTCTTCTCTTCTGCAGGCTAAACAATCTCAGTTCCCTCAGCCTCTCCTCATAAGTCATGTGCTCCAGCCCCCTAATCATTTTTGTTGCCCTCCGCTGGACTCTCTCCAATTTATCCACATCCTTCTTGTAGTGTGGGGCCCAAAACTGGACACAGTACTCCAAATGAGGCCTCACCAGTGCTGAGTAGAGGAGAATGATCACATCCCTCGATCTGCTGGAAATGCCCCTACTTATACAACCCAAAATGCCATTAGCCTTCTTGGCAATAAGGGCACACTGTTGACTCATATTCAGCTTTTCGTCCACCGTAACCCCTAGGTCCTTTTCTGCAGAACTGCTGCCCAGCCATTCGGTCCCCAGTCTGTAGCAGTGCATGGGATTCTTCCGTCCTAAGTGCAGGACTCTGCACTTGTCCTTGTTGAACCTCATCATATTTCTTTTGGCCCAATCCTCTAATTTGTCTAGGTCCCTCTGTTTCCTATCCCTACCCTCCAGCGTATCAACCACTCCTCCCAGTTTAGTGTCATCTGCAACCTTGCTAAGGGTGCAGTCCACACCATCCTCCAGATCGTTAATGAAGATATTGAACAAAACCGGCCCCAGCACCGACCCCTGGGGCACTCCACTTGATACCGGCTGCCAACTAGTCAGTTACATCATTTAACATGTGACCTGAATATGGGTCAATTCTATTGGCAAATTGTTAAACAATGGTCCCAATTTTCACTGGCTGCAATGTCATGTTTAACATCATGTTAGTTAAGGTGACTTCTCATGGCTGTGTTGTAGTCTAATAGGATCGAATTTTCTTGCAAAGGTGAGCTCTAGCTGGGCCTTTCATACATGCACAGGGGAAAACACACTGCAAGTAGTGGTTTGTTTTTTTTAAGCACAAAAACCGATAGGGATATTCAAAGAAAGACATAGGGCTTGGCTATACTGGAGAGCTGCAGCGCTGGTGGTGGCTTTACAGCGCTGCAACTCACTCACCGTCCACACTTGCAAGGCACATACAGCGCTGTATCTCCCTGGCTACAGCGCTGGCTGTACTCCACGTCTGCAGCGCTGGTGCTGCAGCGCTGGAGTGCCAGTGTAAACAGTGATTAATCTTACTACGCTGTAACTGACCTCTAGAATTTTCCCATAATGCTTTTAACTAAACTCTTTGTTTTGTTGTGATGCCTCTCTTTGTTTTGTTGTGAACTCGGGGCTCCCGGAGCTGCTTATCTAAAAAACAAAACACAGCTACTGTTTGCTGTGAATGAGGCAGGCAGGGGGATGAATGTCCACAGCCTAGTGTTTGCTTGAGGAGAGAAACAGCACCGTGGGGGGAAGGGAGTCTGTCAGAGCAGCTGCTTATCTGGTCTGCAGGCTATTTGCATTTAAGAGTGAATGAGGGGTCGGGGAAGTGGTCAGAATTTGCAAGGCAGGGAGCATGAACGAGGAGGTGAGAGGAGCCGAGGGTTGCACTGATATTGCCTTGGGCAAACTTAAAAGAAAGGAAGGGATCGGAACTTGCAAGGCAGGGAGCTGACACACAGCATCAGCTCCAAAAATCCACTCTCTCTCCCCCCCACGCTCCCTGTCACACTCCACCCCACCCCACCCCCTCTTTTGAAAAGCACGTTGCAGCCACTTGAACGCTGGGATAGCTGCCCATAATGCACCACTCCCAACACCGCTGCAAATGCTGCAAATGTGGCCACACTGCAGGGCTGGTAGCTGTCAGTGTAGCCACACTCCAGCGCTTTCCCTACACAGCTGTACGAAGACAGCTGTAACTCCCAGCACTGCACACCTGCAAGTGTAGCCAACCCCCAGTCCCTAAAATGCCAACTCTTCCCCCTCCCCCCCCGCCACTGACTAGAGTTCAAATTGAAGGCATCTTTCTAACTACTATGCCAATAGTGCCAATTCTTACAAGTTAAAAAGCCAAGGTTCTTACAGCTATATACTGAAATGCAAACACACAAAACATCAAATTGAGAGCTGTGAACTACCAACATTCATAGCAATCCTTTTCTGCGGAGTACATTTATACCCACTTTACTTACAATCTGTGTACATATCCAATTTGTAAATCTGTTGGAAATTTAGTTCAAAGTTTTTACTCTTTGGTTCTTAAAGCTAAGCATCCATATAAAAATGTTCTACTTTGTAGAGGTGCAGAGCACCCCTGAGAGGCTGAGTGCTGAGCCCCTTTAAATAAAAGTAGCCCAATTTTCAAATGGCTAGATTTAGCTGCTCATATTTTGAGTATAATCTTTTTGTTTGAAAGAGATTGTGTATGCACTATTTTTAACTGAAGTTAGAAATTACAGGCTCTAGATTATATCTTTTCTGCTCCAAATCACTCTTTCCTCCTCCTCCTCGTCTGGAGGGGGAGATACTTAAGTACTCCCTAAAAAAAAAAACCCACCACACTCAAGAAGATGAACAAACAACAGAACTTGTACTATGAATTCCTAGTCTGGCTAATAAAATGAACTGCAGAAATAGCCATGACAATATTGATTCAGGGTACTGGCTCAGACAGAGCCTGACGTTTTTACTGTACTTAGGAACATTTCACAATGCTTTCATTTTTTCTCAACATCCACTCTCTCTCATGTTTAATAACCTGTGAGAAAGATGGGATATTGTAGATGATTTTCTTAGGCTGCTTCCTGTTCACTGACTGGGACTTGGAAACAGACTTTTCTAGCCAATTAAAAAGCATGGAAGCTTTCTGGTTCACCAACCTGCCCGGCAAGTTCTGGAACTCTTATTTCAGAAAGGCAGAAAACCTACTGAATCTCTGAGGACTAAGAGTTGATCATTTTTTGCTTTATATCCACACAGAAGAAAGTTTCCTGGCTACAGCAGACACAACATCAGACTGTCTTAAACAGAAGACTGTATTTGCTTCCTGACTTAGCCTGATCAGGGGTCAAATTATACTGGTTTCTGCTGGCTCTGAACAGGGTTTTTTGTTGCTGTTTGGTTTGTATTTGGGGGAGGGGGGGTGCCACCATCATGAACTCTAGAATCTGAGCAGTCACTATAAAAAAAAAGTTAAATCCACAACTCTTATGGGATTCGTCTAGACTACAGTTTTTGGTCATGCTGTAATTTGAGTTTTAATTAAGTGGAGCTACAATACAACCAAGAACTAGACAAATCCATGGCTGTGAAGAGAACCTTCAAATTAGGAACAGATTGCAAACTGATATTCAACTCCATACCCAGCCAGCCTACAAGAGTACAAAGATGGAAAACGCTCCTGTTCATCTCATTTGGCTGTTAATTCTGAAGCCTAATGATTTACTTGCAAATGTCATTAACTATTTCACTGCTGATCAAAACACACAAGACAGAGGCACAACAGTTAGCTGATATCACTGCCTGAAGCACATACCAAATAAGAAAAGGGATGACCATATTGCGACAGTCTGCAGAATCTACTGAGGGGGCCATTTCAAATCACTAACGTTTGGTTTATGGGCAGCGCTTGGTAGATTACAACTGCTTTCCCTACCCCTGATTTGAATCCTGACCTACATTTCCTCTAGTATGTCACAGAAAGTTTGCTAGATTTAATATTTAGATACTAAGAAGTTTTAAGCTGAAGTAAATATTTAATATTATGCAAGAGTCTACTCTACAAAACACATCATTCCTTTTTTTCCCTTCATGTTTAATTTTCTTTTGTAACTCCCCTTACTTCCAGGCAGAACTATGATCAATGGACCTTTTGTTTCGTTAGCAAGTATTGTGTAAACAACGACCATTCTTGGCTAATACTGTAATTGAGAACCCTGGATAACTGGAAATGACTGTATCTTAAAACTAATTTAAAAATACTCCTCTCCCATTTTATGAAGTTTAAAAGTAGAGGTCCTGTTTGCTCTCCACAGACAACAAAGTTCCCGTGCTAGAAGATTTTGTCCTAGTGATCCAGCTAAAATTTCTTCTACCTGCAACACTGTGCATTGTTCTGTGTTGTAGCTGGCTGCTGCCCTCCATATTTATTAGATCAGACTAGTCAACAGCCTTCTAAAATCACGAACATTGGCCAGTTTAGGCACAAAATTTGCTCACCACAATGATGAAAGAAATAATATTTTGCTCACACATCGAAGTTAGCTATAAGACTAGCGTGTTGCAAGGCTGCCATACATAAGTAGTTTGCAAACCATTATGGGATTGTTTGAGAGCACAGGCACTGCAACCCAGGTCTGATCAAGTATTACAGCTCATAATGTACACATACGAATCGGACCTCTTGCAATAGCTAAGGTCAATGGGAAAGGAGGAGAAAAGGTAAAGGGAGTTTAATTGTGAAATGTCCACTGTGAGTTAAAGTTTGTCTCTGAACATTAAATATTTTCTACACCTAAAATTTCAAATGTACCACAAAGTTTTTTTCCTGCAGATTCACTTTCTTTGCATTAATATCCAGCATCAGTTGGCAAGATTCACTTGTATTTAGCAGATGCATATGCAGATTAGATCCGACATCAGTTTCCTGACAAGTTGCCAATGTGCTTTTGGTGTGTCTAAGTTTTATTACGCCAACCCAAGTAAATCATTGACATTAAAGACCAAGTGACAAGGACCTATGTGAGTTTAAAAACGCCAGCCTTTACTAGTCTAAACAATAAAAAAAGATCCAATGTAACTTATTTTAGGCCTCATACCTAACAAGGTAGAACAGAGTTGCTAGGTGACATTTCTTTAACATTTTCAGTCACACCTGGGATTCATTTGGCCGCAATAGTATTGATTTAATACTGAACTTCCAGGTTCAAACACATTCACCTGGAGCAGGGGGGTTCCCAAACCTGGTTCGCGGCTTGTTCAGGATAAGCCTCTGGTGGGCTGCGAGACGCTTTGTTTACCTGAGCGTCCAAAGGTACAGCTGCTCACAGCTCCCAGTGGCCACAGTTCACTGTTCTTGGCCAATGGGAGCTGCGGGAAGTGGTGGCCTGGCCTGCACCGTTTCCCGAGGCTCCCGTTGGCTGGGAACGGTGAACCACAGCCACTGGGAGCTGCGAGCAGCTGTACCTGTGGACATTCAGGTAAATGCACCATTTCCCACAGCTCCCATTGGCCAGGAACAGTGAACCGCGGCCACTGGGAACTGCAAGCAGTCGTACCTGCAAACGCTCAGGTAAACAAAGCGTCCCACAGCCCACCAAGGGCTTACCCTGAACAAGCCACGAACCACATTTGGGAACCCCTGACCTGGAGCATTTCTCACCACCTAGTGGAGAGTCTCTTGTCCAATAGCCCCAGGCAACCAAAATATAATTCTTGTGACCTGGTTCTACCAATGTGGACTGATGAACTGGCTCCTCCTCCTCTTCAGTCAAACACGACAGAAATCAATGAGATTTCTCAAGTGTTTTTCAGAGCTGTTACTCGTATTATCACACTCTCCATTTGAAGACATCAACTTTTTGTCTTTAGTGAAGGGCAGGCGCCTACGTTGCTCAAACTGGGTCACTGCAAAAAATTAAACAGATTATTTTCCATGAACTGAATGTCACCAACACAGACTGATAGGATGTGGCTGGCATTCCTCAATAGGCTGAAAAATACACTGAAAGCAGGGACTGAAAGACAATGGCCCCCAAGACAGTCCAGAGGTAACCACAGGCAGACCCTCCCATATAGCTTCGCTCCACCCATCACCCAAACTGAAAGTACTTCTCCCACATGCAACATACACTGAAGACCTTAAAAGATCTGGCATGTGATCTGGAGTGAATTAGCCAATTTTGGGAGACCAGAATCTCTTATGCTACTTAGTTTTGTGGGCATTTTTGGAAGGAAGGCACTGATTACCTTGTGCCCTGTCCACAAAGCTAAGTAACATAATAGATTCTGGTCTCTTAGGAGAATGATAGTTTAATATATATATTTTAAACTATGCCAAGAAGTAGGTGGCTGGAGCTAGAAAACGTGTATGGTTGAAACACTGAATAAGTGTGCCAAATAAAAAAAGAGCAACCAGTCTGGGGCAGCATCCCACTCAGCTCTTTCCTGGCCCTGCATCTACATTGCTACATTGACAATATCTGTCTCCCATGTCTAAATGCTTTTACTCCCACTTCAAACCCACTTTCTAAGCTGCTAACGACTTGCAAAAAAAAAATCCAGTTTGCTGGACAATTCCAAAAATGATTCTAATTGAGTATCTGGCGGCCAAACACTTTATCAAGGCTTGTAAAAATGTATTTCAGATTAGTTTTTATATTTTTCTGGCTAAATCCTCTTGTTTGTAATGAAGTTTCCATTCTAAAAGGACACAACCAATAGCTTCTCTCCCCCATGTAGGCAGTGATGGCAATCATGGAAGTCACTCCTGACAATCACAACAACTATTTGTAACATTCACACACAGAAGAAAGATAACAACTTTGCCGATGATGTCTCAAAACTCTACAATTACATGAAGATTAGTAGTTTCTTGTTTATCAAGTTTCCAGGGAAGATGAGAACTTACTTCCTTGACTTTATCCTGTTGTTCATTTAATTCCTATTGCAAAAGGAGTAATAGTTTCTGAAGACTGGTTATTCCTCTCCAGTTCACATGCCAGAAAAAAAGTAGTCATTTTCCATTAAAATAATTGCATCAGCATTAATGTACTAAGACAAGATCAGAGACAAAATTATTCATCTTCACAACATCAAAGTCTTGGAAGAAGGTCTCAAATTGCCTCTTTCTACTTCTGAAGGCAAAGTTTATTAAAGTAGCTCTCAACTGAAATTGCACTAGTGAACCAAGAGAACCCTAAAGACCAAGATAATATTTATTGGAAGTACATAGGCTGCTTTCTCCCTTTATTAGAATGGCACATAGTAGTGAAAGTATCACAGGTCCACAACAATGACGCTGTAGTCTAGGTTGAACAGTGTTATATCTGTGTTTCTATGACAACTAAATTTCAGGAGTTTGCAACTCTGCAGTCAATTTGGCCTGAACTGAAATTAACGTGTCACTCCTGTGTATTGCATGAAACAGATGAGTCACTATGAAATAAATCAACGAGAATAAAAATGTTCCTGTTTCATTTAATTGCTCAAAGATATTCAATTTGACCATAAATCCATTACCAGGTTCACTAATCATAGCAATGTGTGTTTTTAAATCAAAGCTTACTCCCTTCCCTACAACCCAGTTTCACTTGATACATTCAACTATGATGTCCCAGCAGGGGTTCATCACAATACTATCTGATGCAACATACTGAGATTATAAACAAGGTGATGATGGCTTTGCTATAAGCAGAAAGAATCTTGGGATGCAGGAGAGGACGCTCTTAAAACTGAACAGTCTTCAAGCAGCAAAAAGGAAGAAAAAATAATAATACTGGCCAAGTACGCTTTCCATACAAGTTATTTTTTTCAGAATTACTGCGGTCTGAAAATGCCCTTTAAGTATTTTTATTAGCTCTGTTGAAATCTAAGCTTCGAGTTTCAAGTGTCAAGGCTCACTATGTATGTTTAAATAAACTTTTTTAAAAAAAACCACACACTCTTGTTAAATTTAAAGAACCTTGGAATTCTAGTTATCGAGGGTTTCCCATTTCCAAAATACATCACTGCAATGTAAAATGACATGCTGCTGCTTTGCAAATTCAGTCATGCAGAGAACTGTTTCCAGCCAACCACTAGGAACAGCAAAGGTTGAAGATTACTACTTAAGTATTTGTTTTACAGCATCTTCCATGAACTGCAATCAGGATTGGGATGGAGCTCCATTGTACCATACACTGTAAACAGTTATATGATAGGGTCTGTGCCCCAAAGATGAAGGATAAATTGCAAGCCTAAGAGATGATATTTTTCCCTCTTCAAAATCAAGGAAATCAATAATTTTGACTATGGAATCATAGTTTTAAAGTCAAGAAATGCAAAGGTGCTACAGCCATGATAACTCAGATGTGTTGCACATGTATATTTCTCTGTTTAGATGTGATTCTGACTGTATTCCTGTTAGTAAAGAAGTATACCACAAAATATACTGGAAGTGCAACGAGGCAGAGTTAACTGCTGTAGGAACCTTAACTTTTGCATTCCCTGGCTTAAGATTGCATAATTAGAAATCTTAAATGTTACATTTAAAGTTTGTTGCATTAAATTATTCTGTTGGCAGTGGAAAGGGGCAGGTACACTTGGCATGCTGGAGTTGAGAGTTGCCAGGACTTCCATGAACATCTTAGAAGTTTAGGTCAGTACCATAAAATACCACCTGGTCTTAATTTTGTACAAAATATCAGCTTGGAGGCAAAACATTTTATGCATGTATCTGCTTCAGTAAAATAACCATTAAGATCATCCTCTCTGGATTCTTCACATGACCAGCATATTTTGAAATTCATAATGATCACAGACAACATATACAGCAGGCTCAATTAGGTCTTTTAACCCTTAGAAGACCGTAAACATGCCCTTTGGCTGGCAGTCAGCAAGCACTTGTTGATGCAATATGGGATAGGAGAGAATTTAAGAGGGATATTTTCAAAGGCACAAAGGGAAATTAGGCATCCAATTCTCATGGAATTGTCAATAGGAACTGGGTGCCAAATTCCCATGTTTTCCTTTGCAACTAGAAATATGGTTGTAGGGGGAGATTTCCAGACGGTTGGCAAGAACCAGTGAGTATTAATAGAATTTCTCTCATAGGGATGGGATGGCTAACTATTTTAAGGAGAACTGCCAAGTGGAAATGAGAATTAAGTACAGACTTTTGCTGAATGCTGCTAACTAACCAGGCCTTGGGAGTGTTCTTTGCAAAAAAACATTAAAATTAGGGCTGTCAAGCGATTTAAAAAGTTAATCTCGATTAATTGCGCTCTTAAACAATAATAGAATACAATTTTAAAATATTTTTGGATGTTTTCTACATTTTCTACAGTGTCAAACTTTAGAGCCTACAAATCAAATCAGTCCTACTTCTTGTTCAGCCAATGGCTCAGACAAACAGGTTTGTTTATAGTTGCAGAAGATAATGTTGCCAGCTTCTTGTTTACAATGTCACCTGAAATGACACAGGCATTTGCATAGCACTATTGTAGCTGGAACCACAAGATATTTACATGATGTCCCTTGAGGCTTCAACCACCATTCCAGAGGACATGTGTCCATGCTGATGATGGTTCTACTCAATAACCATCCAAAGCAGTGCAGACCAATGCATGTTCATTTTCATAATCTGAATCAGATGCTACCTGCAGAAGGTTGACTCTCTTTTTTGGTGGTTAGTATTCTGCAGTTTCCGCTTCGGAGTGTTGCTCTTTCAAGACTTCTGAAAGCATGCTCTACACCTTGTCCCGCTCAGATTTTAGAAGGCACTTTAGATTTTTAAATCTTGGGTCGAGTGCTGTAGCTATCTTTAGAAATCTCACATTGGTACCTTCTTTGCATTTTGTGAAATCTGCAGTGAAAGTGTTCTTAAAACAAACAACATTTGCTGGATCATCCTCCGAGACTGCTATAACATGAAATATATGGCAGAATGAGGGTGTAACAGAGCAGGAGACATACAATTCTCCCCCCAGGAGTTCAGTCACAAGTTTAATTAACGCATTATTATTTTTATGAGCATCATCAGCATGGAAGCATGTCCTCTGGAACGATGACTGAAGCATGAAGAATATGAATCTTTAATGCATCTGGCACATAAATATCTTGCGACAACAGCTACAACAGTGTCATGCGAACACCTGTTCTCACTTTCAGGTGACATTGTAAATAAGAAGCGTGCAGCATTATCTCCCATCAATGTAAACAAACTTGTTTCTCTTAGCGCCTGACTGAACAAGAAGTAGGATTTAGTGGACTTGTAGGCTCTAAAGTTTTACATTGTTTTGTTTTGAGTGCAATTATGTAACAAAAAAATCTACATTTGTAAATTGCACTTTCATGATAAAGAGATTGCAGGACAGTACTTGTATGAGGTGAATTGAAAAAATACTCTTATTTTTACAGTGCAAATATTATTTGTACTAAAAATATAAAGTGAGCACTGTACATTTTGTATTCTGGGATGTAACTGAAATAGATATATATGAAAAATGTAGAAAAACATCCACAAATATTTAATAAATGTCAACTGATATTCTATTCTTTAACAGTGCGATTAATCGTGATACTTTTTAAAAATTGTGATTCTTTTTTTTTTTTTAGTTAATCACGTGAGTTAACTGCAATTAAATGACAGCCTTAATTAAAATATTTTCCTCACTCTGAAATCCCTTTGGGACTACTTGATTTGCTAAAGACACCCAGAAATGCATCAGATCAGTCACACCTTCAGCAAACCAGCAGATTTCATGGTAGAAGATAATTTGCGGGAGAAAAGTAAAACATTCAGATCTGCACTGCCTCCTCACAAATAGGTTAGTTACATATCACTGCACACTTCCAGGGCACACCACAAACGCTGTTCTTGCTCACAGATATTAGGGGTTGCCCATGCAACCAGAGGTCCCCAGCCCTCACCAGAGCATATTTTATGGGAAATAACACTTTGTAGGCAAACGACATTAAGAATAGTGAGACAACTGATTGAAACAAAATGTGCTGTATGGGTAACAGAGTTTTAAACTCTGCAAACTGACCAGTCCACATCTTTCCATTTAAGCAAGATCTTACACCCTAAAAGCACACAGTCTCCACCACCTGTTATCCCAGGCCATGTGTCTGAGATCGACTTTCTGTATTCTAGTACATAGATGATATCCTCTCTTCATTCACTTATACCAATTATACTTTTCAGGTTACTTTGATGTGCCTGTTTTATCCGCCTGCCAAGCTCTCTTCTTCACACACATCCAGTTATGCACCTCCATATGTCTATAGAAACCTGTACTGCAGTCTGTCATGCTGTGCTCACTGTATGCCTTTTGAGTCATTCACTTGGCTTCACATGTCTAGACTATGACCCAGGGACGCCTTGATACCCACTGAAGGGCACAGGGGATGCATAGGGTCGTACAGGAATCCCCTGGGTTGGAGAGCTGCATAATAGTTCAAAGGATGGCAGATGAGGTCTCTGCTAACAGCCAGTAGCCCACTGGTAACCATAATCATTGTGAAATGTCTATATAGACAATATTTAAGGAGTTCTGTGTCTATACTGAAAATTATGCTCTTAAGATCTTGGAGTTAGGACAGGTCACCAGGAGGCGACATACCTCAGAGATGTTCCTTTCAAGCAGAAGATAATGGATAGCTATCTCCTTGTCTGTCCATTTGAGTATGGTGTATTGTACACCTCACACTGTATGTCTATTTGATACTGAGCCAGGTGTGTATTGAGAAATTGCAAAATGGTCTGACAGATCTTGGAGCGCAAAGAGACTGAATCCTTCACCTAGGAGGCAAAGTAACAGCATGCTTGTCTCATGAAAGAAGGGTCACAACCTGCCTGGCTGTAAAGTGCTGCAGGGATTTTGAGAGTATTAGTCATGAGAGTATCTTGTTTATTAGTGTAGGCTCTAGAATGCACATTATGATTTTATTTTATATGTAAATCATTTGTTTCCAATACATGTACTTGCTGCTGCTTGAATCGCTGTGATTTGTTAAATAAATTTATCTCTGATTTCACAATAAACCAATCTAAGCACTATGAGTTCAGCAAAGCGGTGATCTGAGATGAAAATGGTCAACTGGGGTATTCCGCTTCTTTGGAAGCAGAGACTCTGCGTATACTGTAGCTGTAAAGTGGCACAGGGGTTGGGCACTCCAGGCAGATACAAGGAGGGCTTGAGGGTTGGAGTGTGCCTATCGTTCACCCGCAGAATGACAGCAGGGCCTCTGAGGTCTGGAGGGGCAGGCTTGCATTGCCCGTAGCCACTGGAGATGGAGAGGTGACCCCAGCAAGCACAAACAAGGATGCCTCATGCTAAGGGCAGGGAGTAGCATGGTGCCTCATAACCCTGGGTGCCCCCAGGAAGCATGTCTGTTTCGTCTGTGCCCCCCTCACTTACAGGACAAGAAGAGAGTTCTAAGAGGAATTTGAATGAGAAGACAGTGGCTCAGCAGACCACAACTGGAAGGGCATGCTACGGGAAGGGAGCAGTGAGGAAGGTTCAGGGGTATAGTGCAGTAAGAGACTAAGGGCTTGGTCTTCACTACTGGGAGACTGATGCTGCTGCAATCGATGCAGAGGATGTCTATTTAGTGGGTCTAATCATGCTTGGAAGTGCCCCTCTGTTATGGATTTGCTGGTAACTTTGTGTCTCTTACTACACACACTGTAGTATTTGATACTGGTGGTAAATATGTGCAATATGCGAGATTTTTACAAAAAAAATCTTTGGTACAGTCTAGGAGCGGTAACAAGAAAATCCTATGAGATTTCTCAACTAGTACCTGTAGACAGGCTTAAAGCTTGGCACAGCAGAGAAAGCATAACCAATCTAGACTGCTGTGGCCATTCTCCAGATTATCCAGATTTTTAATCATTTGATTTGACCTCAGTCCCAATTAGACTGGATAAATGTGGTTCCATTGTATTAAAAGTAATTCCAAATCTTAAAAGGGGATCAATAAGATGCATATTCAGTATAAATCACATTTCATAATGTTTCACTGCTGCACTATGGTAATCCTTATCTGTTATTCCTTACTGAATTATATCCAGCTTAAATGCAGGCTTTTTGGGGGGGGGGGGGGACACCAGTCTTTTTTTTTTTTACTATAAAGCACCATACAGACCATAATGCTGTTTAAAAAATAAAAAATTTAAAAAAAATAGCAAAGGATTTTCCCTTCACCAACACCACACTCTCACCCTTTTCTGTCACAGAAAAGCCTATTGATCTACTGACCCCACCAATATTCTCACCTCTTCTGTAATCTACTGTAAACAGGTATTTCTGGATGCAGTTCTAGGCTGCCTGAAACTGCCCAAAGCGCTGCATTAATCCAGAAAAGACTTAGTCCTATGGTGCAAAAAATGGGTAAGTCCTGAGCACGGTATGTGGTTCATTTACTATGCTTATTTCTCTTAAAGAGCTTGCTACTAAAACTTAAGAAACCAATAAAGGGAAAACTGGACTGAGAACACGACTGTAGTAAGAACTTGATACAAGGAACACAGATTGAATAAAACCCTTCAAATATAGCGATACAGGAAGTTACCTATTTCCAACCAGCCAGATGTAGATATAGGTATGTACGGGTATGTCTACACTGCAGCAGGGAGTGAGTCTCTCAATCCAGGTACATAAACCTGCACAAGCAGGGCTCCAGCTAGCTAGCTAAAAATAGCAGTGTGGACATTGCAGCTCTGATGGAGACTCGGAGTCAGGTAGACTTCAGAGCCCCAGCTGCTGCCCGAATGGTGACATCCACATGATTATGTTTAGCCCACTAGCTCAAGCTAAGCTAGCATGAGTCTGCTACCCAGGCTGGGAGGCTCGCTTCCCACTGCAGTGGGGGATGTACCCCAAATGGCTTCCATTGCTGTAGTATCTGGTGCAATCGGTGGCACCCTTCTTTTGACTGCAACGGAAATACTGAGGCACTGTTATGCAAGTGAATTAAATCCAGTCAATTGGCTTTTAAAACTGGACTTCTGGCACAGACAAAGCAAGCTCCATAGAACAAGGATACAAAGTATTAAAAGCAGAAGTGCTGTACAAGCCTTGGGGAAGAAAGGAAGGCATTGCTTCATCTTGCTCTTTAGCACACCTCCCTCCCTCAAGCCAATTACAGAGGCATCCAGTCCTTGGTCAGAAGACCAGAGGCTGCTATATGGAACAGTGGTGGGCAACTTGTGGCCCACATACAGCCCAACAGATAATCTGATTGCGGGCCATGAGACATTTTGCTGACATTGACCACAGGGACATGCTGACCGCCGCTTCCCGCAGCTCCCATTGGCCGGGAATGGTGAACCGTGGCCACTGGGAGCTGTGGGGGGCCGTGCCTGCGGACAGTCAACATAAGCAAAATATCTCGCGTCCTGCAATCAGATTACCCCGATGACCTGCATGCGGCCCACGGGCCACAGGTTGCCCACCACTGATATGGATCCTTGAAGGTTTAAGGCTTGGGGGCAAGAAGCTATGCACGCACCCCAATGTCACAAACAACCAGGTGTTCAAAATCAAACCAGATATATTTCAAAGAAAATCTGACGTTACTTGCGATGACTGATGGTGGCTCGGTACTGCCCACCTCACTACAGCAAGCACTGAGAAGTATTAATGCTTAAGATCTTAATTTATTTTAGTTCTGTTTGACACTTATAAGAGGTTTGCCTACAGAACTGTTTAAGAACTGTACAAACTTCCACACTGTGACAATAATGGGCCCATAATATATTCCAGTAAAACAGATTATGAGATTTCCAATTCCCTGTATTAACTTTTTTTTTTTTTTAAATATAATGGAGATATACCTGTCTCCTAGAACTAGAAGGGACCCTGAAGGGTCATCAAGTCCAGCCCCCTGACTTCACTAGCAGGACCAAGTACTGATTTTGCCCCAGATCCTTAAGTTGCCCCCTCATGGATTGAACTCACAACCCTGGGTTTAGCAGGCCAGTGCTCAAACCACTGAGCTATCCCTTGCCCCCCACCCCCATTACATGCCAAATGCCCAAGTTTACCTTATTGTGATTAGTTTGTATCAAGTAGTATACTCACAGGCAGTGGCAACTCCAGGCACCAGCGCTCCAAGCGAGTGCCTGGGGCGGCAAGTCGAGGGGGGCGCTCTGCCGGTCCCTGCAAGAGCAGCAGTCAGGCTGCCTTCGGCGGCATGCCTGCGGGAGGGGAGGTCCACCAGTCCCATGGATTCGGCAGCAATTCGGCGGCGGGTATGCCGAAACCGCGGGACCGGCGGACCTCCCGCAGGCATGCCACCGAAGGCCGCGGGACCGGGGACCTCCCGCAGGCATGCCGCCGAAGGCAGCCTGCTTGCTATGCTTGAGGTGGCAAAAAAGCTAGAGCCTCCCCTGCTCACAGGGGTCTTTTTAGAAACTGCCTCATCTGTTTTGTCTTTGATCACTTTCCAAACTACGTTTGAGAAATTGAAAAACTCCATGAAGTACTGGGTCACGGAATGGAAGACACTGGGTTGCAGTGGCTCTGGTCAGCACCACTGACTGGGTCATTAAAAGTGCCATCGGTGGTGCTGCATGGTTAAGACAGGCTAGTTCCTTCGTGTTCCGACACCACGCTGCTCCTCAGAAGCAGCCAGCAGCAGGTCCAGCTCCGGAGGGGGGGGAGAGGGTGGGCGCGTGGGGGTAATGGGACTCCGCATGCTGCTCCCACCCCGACTATGAATCCACTCTGCACTATGAAAGGCCTGCCAATCAACATTTCAAAGGTGAATAATTAAGAGCATGGTGCAAAATAATTATACACATTGTGTATCCCATTCCAAGACTTGCCATTAGACAATGAAATCTAACTACCAACAGTTGATAAGTCTGTCCCCAAATGTGTCACCTTCTACTCTACCAATGGCCTGTTACTACTTAATCCAAGATACTGCCACTCTGACCTTGCAAATATAAATTCTTGCTGTCTCTGCCAGGCCTCCCATACATTGACCCACATCTCGGACACTGCTGAATGCAAAATAGGAGATTACAAAGAGGTATTAAGGAGAGTGGGTGGTTTGGCATATGATGTATGGGAATAAGCAAGACTCCTAGCCGGAGCTAAAAAGTTTGGCTTCTGCTGTAGTCTGGCACCTGGTTTATTGGTGGTTTTGAGGGAGAAGGAAACCAGCTGGATTAGTTTTAAAACCAGCCTGATGGTAACATCAACTGCTATAAAACTTTTTCTTGCATTCCAGACTGAATATATACAAAGAACAGCATAATGAGAGAACATAGCAAAGATGGATTTTTAAATGAAAAGTTAGAATTTACTTTACCCATTTCCTTCAAGACTCCTTCCAAGACACCCACAAGAAGCTGCCCAGATAGTAATGGCTAGGTAGTGGGGCAACTGGGTATATGGGATGTATATATATTAAGCTATGCATATTAATTGTATCCCTGTCTTACAGCCTTAATATGGCACACTGTGATGTTTCACTCCATATTCTTTATTAAAATATGCTTATGATAAGAATGACATAACAGATGTACTTTATGCAAGATAGGTCTTGTAAAATATCATTGAAAAGGTTATAATTTACTGAATGTGATTATCTAATTTGTATACCTGTATCATTTCTGTATCTGAAGTTAGGAATATTAATTATGTATCTGAGGGTATGGCTACACTGGCGAGTTGCAGCGCTGGAAAGCCTCCACCAGCGCTGCAATTAGTAAGTGGCCACACCTGCAGGGCACTTCCAGCGCTGCAACTCCCTGGCTGCAGCGCTGGCCGTACACCTCACTCAGCATGGGGAATAAGGATTCCAGCGCTGGTGCTGCAGCACTGGTCATCAAGTGTGGCCACACACCAGCGCTGTGATTGGCCTCCAGGGTATAAGGATGTATCCCAGAATGTTTTTATAAATTACTCTCTTTGTTTTGTTATGCAGCCTCTCTTTGTTTTGTTGTGAACTCCAAGCTCCGTAGCTCCGTTGATCCCGGAGCTGTTTATCTACAAACACAGCTCCTGTTTGCTGTGATCAATCTGTGAACAATCAAATGAGATAATGAGGCAGGCAGGGAGTGAGTGTAGGCTTGACAGAAACAGCGGGGGCAGAGGGGAGAAAGGGAGTCGTGTTGGCTGCAGGCTGTTTGCAGTTAAGAGTTAAGGGTAAGGGATCGGGAACATGTTCTGATTTTTCAAGTCAGGAAGCTAACACACAGTGTTGGCTCCAAAAATCCACTCTCTCTCTCTCCCCCGCTCCCTGTCACACTACGCCCCACCCCACCCCCCTCTTTTGAAAAGCACCGTTGCTGCCACTTGAATGCTGGGATAGCTGCCCATAATGCATCACTCCCAACAGCGCTGCAAATGCTGCAAATGTGGCCACACACCAGCGCTGGTAGCTGTGAGTGTGGCCACACACCAGCACTGGCCCTGCACAGCTGGACGACCAGCGCTGCAACTACCAGCGCTGCAGATTTGTAAGTGTAGCCATACCCTGTATTTCAACTATGCTACTTCGGGTGACGCCCCACTGCTAAGACTTCAGGTACAACAATGACAGAGCTAGACAGGGCTGATGACCCATCAGTGAGGACAATGGACCGTGAAAAGGCTTGGCCTTCCCACAGACCTCCATACTGCCACTGTGGGCTTGGCTACACTTGAGAGTTGCGGCGCTGGTGGTGGCTTTACAGCGTTGCAACTCATTCACCGTCCACACTGGCAAGGCACATACAGCGCTGTATCTCCCTGGCTACAGCACTGGTTGTACTCCACCTTGACAAGAGGAATAAAGACTATAGAGCTGCTGATGCAGTGCTGCCCATGCAGCGCTGCCCCACCAGTGTGGCCACCAAAAGCGCTGTTATTGGCCTCCAGAAGTATTCGGAGGTATCCCAGAATGCCTGTGTAAGAGGTTCGTGCCGGGGCTCTACCCTTCTGGGCAGGAGGGGAGCCACACCGGCTCACTACACATCCTCAGTTCAACAGTTCAGGAAAGCTCAGGCCCTCTGGTGCAGGGGCTAAGTAGCAATTAACAGTACAAAAGGGGCTCAGGCCCTTTGGTGCAGGGGCTGAGCAGCAAACCGTATACAGGCCCAGGTCCTTACACCTGAGCGTTGGGTGAGGGGGAGACTGCCACCCGTGAGTGGGGTGGCAGGGGGGACGCAGGCCCACCCACTCCACTGCGTCCCAGCCCGGGGCCCTAGCAGCAGCTATCACCGTTGCAGGTCAGTGGGGTCCTGACCGCAACACACTGACATAGGCTCGTATGTGTCTGTAGCCTGACTGGGGTCGGCTACCCCCGGGCTACTTCCACTTTCCCCCTCAGGGCCTACCTCGTCCGTGGCACCGGTTCCAGGCCAGTCAACGAGCATGGGCTCCTCTCGACCCGGGCTTGGTGGCAGGTCCGGCAGCTCCTCGGGGAAGTCCAGCCAGGCGTGCTCGGGCGGCTCCTCCGGGTAACAGCAGGGACGGGGAGGCTCTGACAGCTCCTCCTCATAGCAGGCACGGGGGAGTTCCAACGGCTCCTCCCAGTAACGGGTGCGGGGGGGCTCCGGCGGCTCCTCCTCATAGCGGGCGCAGGGAAGCTCCAGCCGGTCAGGGCAACTGCCTCGAATCCTGGAGGGTTCCTGGTCGCGAGCTCCCGGCGGCACGTCTGCTCCCTGCGGCGGCTGGGCCCTGACTGAGCTCTGGCGGCCGGCTTTTATACTTCCTGTCCTGCCCCTTGACTTCCGGGGGGCGGGAACAGGCGGCAGTGGCTCCGCCCACTTGGGTGTCTGCAGGGGCACTCCCTCTGCTGGGTAGGAGGGGAGCCACACCGACTCACTACAGCCTGTTCTAGCAACTCTGCTCATCAGTTCGAACTCTACTGCCCTGGCCTCAAGTGACCAACCGTCAGACCGGCCCTTTAAATTCCCCAGGAATTTTAAAAATCCCCTTCCTGTTTGCTCAGCCAGGTGTGGAGTGCAAACAGTGAATCTTTCCAGGTGACCATGCCTCCACGCGGCAAACGAGCCTCAGCATGGAGCAATGGCAAGTTGCTGGACCTCATCAGTGTTTGGGGGGAGGAAGCTGTGCAGTCCCAGTTGCGCTCTAGCCGTAGGAATTATGATACCTTTGGGCAGGTATCAAGGGCCATGCTGGAAAGAGGCCATGACTGGGACGCGCTGCAGTGCAGGGTTAAAGTGAAGGAGCTGCGGAGTGCCTACTGCAAAGCCCGCGAAGGAAACCACCACTCCAGTGCTGCCCCACAACCTGTCGTTTCTACAAAGAGCTGGACGCGATACTTGGGGGTGACCCCACCTCCACTCCGAGGACCACCATGGACACTTCAGAGCAGGGGGAGGAGGAGAAGGAGGAAAGCGAGAGTGAGGGTACTGGGATGGGGGGGAGACACCCCGAAGTCCTTGGAGGCATGCAGCCAGGAGCTCTTAAGCCAGGAGGAAGGTAGCCAGTCGCAGCAGCCGGTACTTGGTGGAGGACAAACAGAAGAGTGGGTTCCCAGTAAACGGCTTTTATTTTCAGGATGGAAATTTTTCGGGAGAGGAGGGAGGGTTAGGGCTGCATGCCTAGATGCGGAATAGCGCATTGATGTGGTCTATCATGTCGCGGTAATCGGCCTCTGTAATATCTTCGAAAGTCTCATCCAGAGCGTGGGCAATGCGCTTGCGCAGGTTTACTGGGAGAGCCGCTGTGGTCCTTGTCCCAGTCAGGCTAACATGTCCGCATCACTGTGCCGCAAGGGGTGGGGGGACCATTGCTGCACACAGGCAAGCTGCATAGGGGCCAGGGCAGAAGCCGCATTGCAGTAGAAGACCCTCCCATGCTTCCCAGGTGACCCGCAGCAGCGAGATATCTTGCAGGATAAACTCCTGTGGAAAATGTTGGGATAGTGTTCAGTGTAGGTGCCCCCTGCAGCTGTTTGCTCTCCTCAAGGCTCAGAAACCCAGAGGACAGTACAGCCCTGAAACAATCAGTCCCCCTTACTCACCATTTCAGGGCTCCCGTGGGTTATGTGTGCTCTCTTTGGGATGGGAAAATCATGCTATTGTGAAGACTGTATGTGCCCTCCTTAAGTGCGGGGGAATTACTCTGTCTGGTATAAACAATGCTGCCTATGTTAAGTGTTGCATTTTGCCTTTACAGATGCAACCTCGAGATCTTGGCTGTCCGTGTTATCACCGGCTGAGAGACTACAAAACCTCCGGAAGAAACCGCGAAAAAGCAAAGACGACATGCTGCACGAAGTGATGCACCAATCTCTCACAGAGAATCAAAAAGTGCAGGACTGGAGGGAGAGGGAAAGCAGGATCTGCAAGGAAAACACAGCGCACCGGAAGCAAAGCACGGAGCGGCTGGTAAGCATCCTGGAGCACCAAGCGGACTCTATCCAAGCGCTCGTAGCCATGCAGGCAGAGTACTACCGCCTCCGCGCGCGCCCCCCCCCCGCACCCTTTGTCCCAAAGCTCTTTCCCTTGTGCCCCCATGTCAGCTCCAAACTCTCTTCCCCAACATCCGGGTTCTTACCGCCACCAGCTGCCTCCAACACCTGTATGTTCACCAACCAGCCCTGAGAACTACGACCTTTACCCTCTGCACTCAACCCCCATCACCATGCAGTATAGCCATCCTGAAGTGCAGCAGTCATTGCACAGCACTCCAGACAAGACATATGCAAATCTGTGATTGTACAGTTCTCCACCTCACCCCCTTGCCCTTTCAGATTCCAAAAAAGAAATTTTCTTTTCAATACATGAATTTTTGGCTTTGAAAACAGTCTAACTTTATGCAATAATAAAAAGATACCTTAGCCCAGGAAAGAAACAGGCACTGCAAATCAGCTTAGCAAACACAGATTCCTGCTAACATTATTAACCACTGCACTTCACTCCCATGCAAGGCACCAAACATTACTGTTGGTTTTCAGCCTCAAATTCCTCCCTCAAGGCATCCCTAATCCTTGCAGCCCTGTGCTGGGCCTCTCTAGCAGCCCTGCTCTCTGGCTGTGCAAATTCAGCCTCCAGGTGTTGAACCTCAGAGGTCCATGCCTGACTGAATCTTTCACCCTTCCCTTCACAAATATTATGGGAGGTACAGCACGCGGATATAACCACGGGGATGCTGCTTTCCCCCAAGTCCAGCCTCCCATACAGAGATCGCCAGCGCCCCTTTAAATGGCCAAAAGCACACTCCACGGTCATTCGGCACCGGCTCAGCCTGTAGTTGAACCATTTCTTGCTGCTGTCAAGGCTGCCTGTGTACAGTTTCATGAGCCATGGCATTAACAGGTAAGCAGGGTCTCCAAGGATCACAATGGGCATTTCGACATTCCCTACTGTGATCTTCCGCTCTGGGAAAAAAGTCCCGGCCTGCAGCTTCCTGAACAGGCCCGTGTTCTGAAAGATGCATGCATCATACACCTTTCCAGGCCAGCCCATGTTAATGTCAATGAAACACGCACAGTGATCCACAAGCGCCTGGAGAACCATAGAGAAATACCCCTTCCGATTAACGTACTTCCGATTAACGATGCTAGGTGGGGTGGTGCCAGAATAGGAATATGCATCCCATCTATCGCCCCTCCACAGTTAGGGAAACCCATTTGTGCAAAGCCATCTACAATGTCCTGCACGTTCCCCAGAGTCATGGTTCTTCTTAGCAGGATGCGATTAATGGCCCTGCAAACTTGCATCAACACGATTCCAATGGTTGACTTTCCCACTCCAAACTGGTTCGCGACCGATCAGTAGCTGTCTGGAGTTGCCAGCTTCCAGATTGCAATAGCCACCCGCTTCTCCACTGGCAGGGCAGCTCTCAATCTCGTGTCCTTGCGCCACAGGGTGGGGGCAAGCTCCTCACACAGTCCCATGAAAGTGGCTTTTCTCATCCAAAAGTTCTGCAGCCACTGCTCGTCATCCCAGACTTCCATGACAATGTGATCCCACCACTCACTGCTTGTTTCCCAAGCCCAAAAGCGGCATTCCACGGTGCTGAACATGTCTGTGAATGCCACAAGCAATTTTGTGTCGTACACATTACGCGACTCGCTATCATTGTTGGACTCCTCACTGTCACTTTGGATCTTAAGGAATAGCTCAACTGCCAAAAGTGATGTGCTGGCGAGACTCGTCAGCATACTCCTCAGCAGTTCGGGCTCCATTTCCCACAGACCGAAACGGAACACAGAATCACGCTGCACAGAAACTGTGGAAAGATGGCGCCAAATGTGGACAGAAACACAGGGATTGCTGGGATGTGAAGCGATACATCACGGGGCATTGGGACAGGAACCAGAATGACTCGCACCCTCCGTCCCCTTCCCACAACCCACGGCGCCAGAATGGGAAGAGGTGCTCTGTGGGATAGCTGCCCATAATGCACCACTCCCAACACCGCTGCAAATGCTGCAAATGTGGCCACACTGCAGTGCTGGTAGCAG
The DNA here is from genome assembly GCF_020497125.1 of Mauremys mutica. Classification (NCBI taxonomy): domain Eukaryota; kingdom Metazoa; phylum Chordata; order Testudines; family Geoemydidae; genus Mauremys; species Mauremys mutica. The sequence goes on from NC_059080.1 coordinate 40,608,128, forward strand.
TCAGTGTGGCCACACTGCAGCGCTTTCCCTACACAGCTGTACAAAGACAGCTTTAACTCTCAGCGCTGTACAGCTGCAAGTGTAGCCAAACCCTGTCTCATGGACACTGTAATACTACAGTGTCAGGTGGTCTTGTCACCTGATACTAAATATTACCTGGGACTTGTAAAATACCACGGGAAGGGAAGGGGGGTAAAGTTTGGGAAACAGAGGATTCCCACTTTATGTAAATCCTATTTAAGGGTTGGGAGGAAAGCAAACAGGACTCCTCCTCTCCATGGCCTGTCTACCCAAGAAGAAAGACTGCTAGAGCCACCCAAAGGGAAGGCGAGGGAGGGGGAGGAGGGGAAGGGGTCCAGACTGAGACAGGGGTCCAGTCTGAAAAGGAATATAACTGGAACTCGGAACCACAGTAACTTTGCATCCTGCCTAAAAATAACATTTAGGGTGAGAATTTACATCTTGTAACCTGTTTCTTAAATATATTCAGCTTAGCTTGCGTATTTTGCTTTATTTGGTCAGTAATCTGCTTTATGTCATGTCATTTCTTATATTTACTTAAAATTCACCTTTGTTGTTAATAAACTTATTTCTTGTTTACAATATAACCCAGTTTATGTAATTTCTGACTGGGGGGAGAGGCAAGAAGTTGTGCACATCTCCCTCCACATTGAGGGAGACAGCGAATCTCATAAAACCTTTGGGTTTGTACCTCTTAAGGGGAGTGTTGGGGAAAGCCCCTAAGGTTGAATCTTTCCAGAGCGGATCTCTGTCTCTCTGTGCAGCTGGGTGTGGCCCTATCCTTGTGTTTGGCTGGAAGAGGCTTGTGAGCCTAGCCCAGCAAGGCCAGGTAAAGGGGATCCAAACTGGCAGAATAGGCTGAGTCAGTGGCATCCCAGCACCTCAGGTGATAGCCCAAAGGGCCCAAACCTGTCACACACGTATCGTATATTATAAATTTTTTGAAGGAGGAACTGTGTCTTGCTATGCATGCCCCTAGACTCAGATAGCAGGGGAGTCAGAATAAGAGAGAACGGCAGCTTCTCTCCGGCCGCACAAGGAAAAGAGGAATTGCTTGTTTCCTCCCAACACCTGGATCAGGGGTTAGGAACGGAGACATACCCATGGGTCAGGAGAGGCCTGGCAAACAAGAGTAGTGTTGCGACAGAGAAAGACCTTCACTAATAGAAAGCAGGGAAACGGGGAGGAGGGGATGTTGGGGTGATGGGGAAGAGATGACAAGAGACTTGAGGGGTACAAGGGTTGGGGAAGGCACATCAATTTGCTGAGATGGAGGAGGAGTTTCCCCAGATAGTTAATGCCTTTGAAATGTCCATGAAGTACAATCTCCCAATAACTTGCTACAAGTAGTACTTCCAATATGAGACAATAGAAATTAAGTTTGGTAATGGAGAGACAATGGTGGTTTACTAACTTTTTTTATTCCACTACTTTTTGTTATAGGAAATAAGCACACCACTCACTGGCACAGGGGAAAAAATTCCTCGTTTACAATTACATCATCCAATAAGCTTTTTTTTTTTTTTAAATTAAAACTGCCCAGAGAACTGTTCTTGGTTCAATGCTATTCCAGCTCTATCAATTATCTGGGGGGAAAAAACTACAAAATCATTGCTGGTGAAGTTTGTAAGTAATACAGTTCTACAGAGCAGTCAAAATTGCTTGGAAAACTGGACTCTTCTTAACACCATGTTTTAACACATCCAGATGTACATTGTACAGCTAGAAGCCAAGAATGTAGTTCACGCTTAGTGGAGAGTATTTTGGAAAGCTGAGATTCTGAAGTGAACTTAGGGTCACGGTGGATAAGCGATTCATCACGAGTGTGATGTGGTGGCTACGATATGGTGATTATTTTTGTAACTCAACTATTGCTCAAGCAATAAGAGTATTCATTACACTTATTTACAAACAGAAGATATGTAAATTTTACTTTTAGTGCTCACTTCACTAAGTTAAGTGGCCACAGGAAGCACAGTAATCTTATGCCCAACCTACCAGGCAGTAGTGCAGGACGTTATAACCAGGGCTTGAAAAATTTGCCAGGTGCTTCCTAGAGAAAGGACTTATTAGCCCAAATGCAGATACAGAAGACTAGGGAGAGGGCATGCTACAACGAGGTACAGGCTCCTTGCCATCAGCTGCTGGGAATTCTACCGGAGAGAACCCTAGATCTGCTTGGGAGCTCCACCAGTAGCAGAACCTAGCTAGTAGACATTTTATCAACCTGAAGCTTCACCCCTCTTTCAATGCTGAAAATGAGAAAAAGCTTTCTGCCTCTTTCACCCCAGCAAGAGCCCCTACCTGCTTTGAAGGGAAGGTCCTAGCCACGAATTTCTACCACTCTCATCTAAATGCATTTACACATTCCATCAGTAAACAAAAGGATCAGTCTACTCTTCATCCTCTACTCCCAGGTCAGTCTATTTTGCTATTTTGTGAAGGTACGGTCAAAGAAATACAGTTTATATTTCAAAAGGTGGTGAGATTTGTGGTGATTCTAATAACTTTCAGGTGAAAGTTCCAGGCATGGGCCAGTTACAGATAAAGCCATCTCATCTGCAAAGAATGGCTGCTGCAGGGATGAAAGTGGGAGGAAAAGAGGTCTCTGCTACGCTACCCCATCCCAATCTGTTTTTGGGTCCTCCTTCCACTCCTTCTGATGCTGTTGCTCAGAGGTTTCTCAAGGAGAACCAGAATCAGCTGGATGTTCCACTGCTGCCAAAAAGGTTCTGAGAAGTAACAGTAAAATAGATTAGAGTTTTGTTAATTTCACTCTACTTGGCAAAGCTATGAGCAGCAGTAGCAGCACCAGCACTGTGCACAGACTCAGGAAAACATTGAAATCTCTGTTTATATTTCTTCCATATGCAGGTGAAGATATATGATGATGTTACAGACAATAAGTTGCGTACAGAAACACAAGTCAACTACAAAGAGAAAACTCAGTGGAAAATTGTGTAATTTGAAACGTGGCCTGGTATTCACAGATGGGCCAATTTCTTTGTAGCCCTCATAAAAGATAGCCTTCTGGGTCCAAAATAGTGCATCACCACATGGGTACATTAGGATTCTTTGTTGATATCTATTCCCCGCTTTTCCTTGGACATTGGGAGCTATACAAAAGAGTAGACAATAAACTGTATTGTAAGTGCTACCTACATTACAACTTTGGAGCACAGCCTGGTGATCATATTTTGCATTAGAATATTAGGTGAAATGCTTTATTCATTTGATATAGCAACAGTCCTGATAAAATCCAAGAAATCTGATTTTCTACTTCACATATTAAATTACAATTGTAATTTACTGTTCGCTAAAAAGAGGTCAGGAAAGTCCCCGATCTTGCAACAAAAATTCTTGGGTCAGCATCACGTTAAGGAAAGTTTTAAAGATAGGAACTTCAACAGCATAAAATGTCAGATTCTACAGTATCAGTTTCACTTCCTTTTAAAACGACCTCCTCAAATATGCACACTTAAGGGCTTTCAGAGCGTCCCCACTCCCCACGCAAAAGATTATCCCTGATTTTTTGGTACTTGGTCCCATGACATTTGAATTTTGTCCCTGAGTGCTTGCACAGAGATTTGAATTATGTGCTTTGAGATTAGTCAGTCTGCCATGTAAGAAGTTTTATAGCCTTTAATGAGACAGCCACACTATCCAAAGCTTGATGGGTGAACCTTACTCACTCATACCCCCCAAATACTGCTAAGTAAACCAACATCTTTCAACCTAGCTACTACCTACATGCTCCCTTTTCAGAGGGATTTTCTCTTCAGACAGCTGATCTTACAAGACCACCAGTACTACCATTATTGCACATCCATCAGGATCAGAGAAACTGAGAACAGAATGTTCTTCTCTGCTGCTGAGATGCACTCTGACACTGATTTGTAATGCAGGATCAGATGTAAATGTTTACTCTGAAAGTCCACATCACAGGGGGCTGTTTGATCTAATTGTTACTCCAAGTTTTCTAGTCTGACAGCCAGTGTTCACCTGGAACATTTACACTGAAGAGAGGTTAATGTATTAAAAAAGGGGCATTTACCACACTTCATTTGCTTCAGATTCCCTTATGCTATCACTGTAGCATAAAAATAAAAGTGAACTTGCTTAAAAGAGAACAAGGGGAACTGAAAGGCTTCCGGGATGGGTTTCGGGTAAGGCATTTGCTTTTTGGTTTTAACCAATAACACCAATAAAAGACCCACAATACAAAAAATGATATTGACATTTATCCAATCAACGCCAGGAAAAACATCAAAAATGGTTATTTGTATCTAAGGGCTTGTCTACACCGACAGTAATGCGCACTAATGGGTGTGATTTCTGAAGTGCACCAACATTTTGCATATTAACTGTTCCACACAGACCCTGCTGGTGAAACAGAACTACATTAGAGAGCACTCAGGCAAATTAAAGCAATTACTCATTACTGTATATACAAAGAGAAAGCTCCCAAAAAAAACACACCAAAAAAAAACAACCACCAAGTTTTGGACATCTACCTAGAACTCAAAAATTGGTAAAAATAACCACCTTTGCCCCACAAAATTAAATATACCCTGAAAAACAGAAGCCCTGGTTATGGGACACAAAGTCTTTCACCTCTAGGTCACTACATGAAATACAACCCAAGTCAATAAGTGAAAATCATTACCTTTTAAAGGATGGTTGATAGCCTTTGTGAATGACTTGATAACATTCAGGAACCAGCCTTAGGCCAAGACTCTACATCACAATTTGCTACATTGTTGGTAAGGTCATCCCCACATATGGCCCCTCCAAGTCAGACATGATGCACAATGTGGGGCAGGAGAGATGACAACACAGAGAGTGGTGGTACTGTTTGTCCTGGTACTCAGGGAATTCTATGATTCTATGTTTTTCCCTTAAGCTCTTTGGCCATCATTTTTCCCCCATGTAGGGCAGTGAAGATTCTTACACTGAAACCACAGTTCTGGAGGTGATTGATTTTATTTTAGGAAAAATAAGCAAGAATAATCAGTGTATATTCGCTGGGAGATGGGGGGAAAAAAAATCACTGTCAGGGTTATAGTCCAAACCTAATGATCAGTTTATATTTTGAAAACTATTTTATCATGTAGAGGTACTGACACTTAAAGCGGAGATTAAGGGTCCAGCTACACAATGGGGTAATTTCTCTGGGGGGGGTATGCACTACAAGGGTGTGATTTCTAAAGCATACTGATGTGTTACCTATTAATTGGTCCACATAGACCTTTCTGGTGTGCATTAAAGGTTCCAGAGCACACTTTCACATAGCACTGTTATCAAAAAGCACTATGTGAAAGTGCACTAGGGAACCTGTAATGCACACCAGAAAGGTCTATTCATTGGTCCATGTAAAAAGGTTAGTGTGTTTTAGAAATCATACTCCATAGCATGCACTCCGCTATGTAGAGAAGCCCTAAGTGGAGCAGAGAGGGTGATATTTGCCAGGCTTCCAATTGAAATTTAAAATGTGGAGACTATAGAAAAGTCAACTTGTAATAAATTAAAACTGTTTGTATTCCAACAGGGCAAAAAATATCCTGTTTGTTAGTTCCCATTGTGGTAAAGTGCATAAAGCAAGAGTTGATATCAAGCAGTCTGAATTATCAGAGGACAAGAGATTTTTAAACTTTCAGGATACAGCACGTACGTATTCAAAGTCCCATAACAGAACTCCTTATCTGATTGACCAACTTTTAACAAAATTTCCTCTGGGAAAAGACTGAATGTGAGAACTTGTATACAGAAAGTGACCTGTCCCAAAGAGGCGTGTATGTGTTTAAAAAAAATCTTTAAAGGAAAGTTCTGTCAAAACTTTAACTGATGAGTCAACATATTACTGTTTAGTTTAAACTTACCTCTTCACCCTGTTATGTAGGCTGAAGTCTTTAATTGCCCTCGTTCCCTGAATAAAGCCTGGCTTAGAAACAGCTTCACTACCTAAAGTTCTACAATAGCTTTAAGTACTTGTCTGGGGGTGAAGGAAGGGAAGTACTCAATTTTCACACCACTTATTGTGATGCCAATGCTTAGGCAAGAAGCTAAAAGGAGGAAGTTTTAAATCCTTTCTTGCTACAATCTGTCATCCCACAGCCCAGAAGAGGCAAATGGTGAAATATTTAACAGCAAAGGAAAAGCGCGACCTAGAAACTTATAAACCCATGAAGGGTTTAGCAGCTCAAACTGCATTTTCATAGCAATTAGAGTACATTCTGCAGCCAGCCATACACAAACCTAAAAGTCTTTATGATATCCCTTACTTAAGTCACTTCAGTTTCCTCTGCTAATGCCACCTCTACAGAAGACTTACACACTCTCCAGGGTGCAGAAAAATAAGGAAATCGGGGCTGCTTTAAAAAGAAACATCAATTGAAAGGCTGTTTCCAATTTCAGAGTGGTAGCCATGTTAGTCTGGCATAAGCTTTCGTGGGCTAAAACCCACTTCATCGGATGCATGCAGTTGAAAATACAGTAGGAAGATATATATACACAGAGAACATGAAAAAAATGGGTGTTGCCATACCAGCTATAATGAGACTAATCAATTGACAAGAAGGTGTGAGTAACAAACTGTTAACTGTTGGAAATGGGCCAACCTGATCACTACAAAAAAGTTTTTTTCCCCTCCTGCTGATAATAGCCCACCTTAATTAATTAGTCTCATTATAGCTGGTATGGCAACACCCATTTTTTCATGTTCTCTGTGTATATATTGTTGTCAGACACTACCGGTGTGGTGCTCTGCTCTGTTCAATGTTGATATCAATCGGCTGCGTGCATGTGCTCCCTCTGTGTGCTGTCTCAGCTCTACGCAGATAGCTAACACAGCAGACCCCGAGAGAACCCCCAATGACCACACACTCTAGTAAGGTACGAAGGCACTTCGGCCAGGTTTATTGTCAAACGAAGCACAATGATAGTTCCCTCTAGACTTTACTCTACAGGACATACTACAAATATGTGCCCCCTGGCAATGGACTCAGCTCAGTCAGTGGTAGGACTTTCCACTGCCCCCTAGGCTGGGCAAAGATATCCACTCAGGGATGCATTCTTATACAGAGGTACAAACAAGTTACACATCACTCCTGACGTATTGAGGTACAACTCCTCTACGTAGTAAGGTGCCGCCTCTCACCTTGTACATGTTGGTTCGAACAAAACAACTCTATCCATCATATTACCCTTTTGGCCCTGACATTGGGATGGGTCAGCTTGTTCCCTGTTATCTGTGTGGAGTGTAAAAGTATGCAAATGTCCTGATATCTGGTGTCCAGTACCTTTTAGTGTAGTAAGAGGAGGCCCTGAGATATAAACCTTGGTATCAGAGGCCCGGTATATCTTCCTACTGTATTTTCCACTGCATTCATCCGATGAAGTGGGGTTTAGCCCACGAAAGCTTATGCCCAAATAAATTTGTTAGTCTTTAAGGTGCCACAAGAACTCCTCGTTCTTTTTGCTGTTTCCAATGTTTCATACAAAACCCAGGTCACGTTTGCAAAACAAAGGATCTCTTGCTGTATTGCTATCGTTGTTCAAAGCACCAGGCATATGGTAGTCTTCTCTACCACTGCCTCTCTGTTACCTAATGACATTGACTGGTTGTTTTTTTTTTCCTGAAGTTAAAGATGCATAGATAAATGTAACATGTGTCTAAGTTACAAATTCATTACATTGTTTAAGCAAGCTATTGTTCCACACCACTGCATATTATTATATTTATAAACTAATTTACATTCAGTGTAAACTAGTAACCTCTGCTTACCATACAAGGAAATCTACCTTGTCAAAACAAGAACAAAAAATGTGGCTACACATTTAGCTCTCAATAAATGCTAATTGAATCTCAACACACTGTACTTCAACTCACTCAGGATCTAATACCACAGTGCTTAAAGTACAACTCGCCTTAAATTCCATGAAATATTTGCCAGAAGCTATAAGAGCGGTCCCTTGGTGATGCTTGCACTTGGAAGTAGTAGTGATGCTTGCACTTGGATTAGCAAACCACGATGCTTTGATGTAACATCAGTAGTATAACTTGCAAATACCAGTTCACAGCACTTCCAAATGCAAGCATCATTACTAGATGTTGAACCCCTGAGTTTTCAGAGCTGCAGCTATTGATTACCAAAGACTTGCTGAAGCACATTGGTGGTTTAGAGTTCTACTTTTACACAAGTTGGACAATCAGGCAGCATAAGTGACTAAAAAGTCTTTTATTTTGCTGGCAAACTCTGCCCTTTCCTTCCAGATGAGGAACTGGTCACAGCTATGTATGTATTTGTCCTCTCTAAACTGAATTATTGCAATTCATCACACCTGAACCTGAACATGAAAACAGCATGAAGGCTCATGCTGGTGCAAATTGCAGCTGTCAGCCTCCTCCAGGATTTAGGCCAGAAGTGTGCAAACTTTTTGGCCCGAGGGCCGCATCTGGGTATAGAAATTGTATGGCGAGCCATGAATGCTCACAGAATTGAGGTTGAGGTGCAGGAGGGGGTGAGGGCTCTGGCTGGGGGTACAGCTCTGGGGTGGGGCCAGAAATGAGGAGTTCAGGATGTAGGAGGGGAATTCAGGCTGGGGCACGGGGGTGGAGAGCTAGGAGGTGGTGAGGACTGCAGCTCGGGGTGCGGGCTCTGGGGTGCAGGAAGGTGCTCTGGGCTGGGACCGAGGGGTTCAGAAGGCAGGAGAGGGATCAGGGCTGGGGCAGGGGGGTTGGGCACCAGGGTGCGGCTCAGGGGTGCAGGCTCCAGGCAGCGCTTACCTCAAGTGGCTCCCGGAAGCAGCAGTATGTTCCTCACTCCAGATCCTACGTGGAGGCATGGCCAGGCTGCTCTGCTGCACGCTGCCCTGTTCGCAGGCGCCGCCCCTGCAGCTCCCATTGGCCATAGTTCCTGGCCAATGGGAGCTGCGGGGGCAGCGCTTGGGACGGGGACAGCGTGCAGAGCCCCCTGGCTGCCCCTACATGTAGGAGCTGGAGGGGGGACATGCCGCTGCTTCCGGGAGCGATGTGGAGCAGCCCCTGACACTGCTCTCCGGCTAGAATGCTGGAGCAGGGCAAGCCCCAAACTCTGCTCCCCAGTGGGAGCTCAACGGCTGGATTAAGACAGCTGGCGGGCCGGATTCAGCCTGCGGGCCGCAGTTTGCCCACCCGATTTAGGCTGTAAACACATCAAGCCTGTGCCTCAGTGTCTCCACGGGGCTCCCACCCTGCCTCTACAGCCTCAGTGGTAACCTTCAAAGAAATGAACGTATTTGGACCCTGTTAGAGACCACATCTCTGTATATGAGCCAGACCGTTGCAGACCACAAAGCCTTGAAGGCATCTTGAGGCAGGTAGGGACAAAGCACTCAGCTGAAGGAATTCAGATATGAAATGAGCTTCCAAGGGACATTAAATGAGTGACTACCTTTAGGAAGGTTTTGCAGTGTTTCCTAGTTGGTAAAGCTCTCCACCAGAACGATATTCATAACTGACTCCCTGCCCTAACTTTTATTTATTTTTTTAAATACAGCCCACCAGAAGCTGAGCTTTCTGTGTCCTGAGAAGACTGTGAGACAGAGTCCCCATGAATTCCACAAGGATGTTCACTACTGCTGATCAGTTTCATGTGGCAAACACACAGTTATTACAGGGATGGGAGCAGGCAGTAAATAACCCTAAGATATAGGTCTAGGTATGTATTAAATGAAGGATACTATATTACACATTGAGACAAATGAAAAAAGGTTTCTTAAATGACCTTTTTGCTGCTTTGCTCAACACCTGACCAAGGAACTTGGGAACCTATCACAAGACCCCATAGTCTCATTTACAGCTAAAACTTTCCATCCTAGAAGCAGTTACCCGGTTCCTGTAAGAATTCACACAAGAGCCACACCTTGTCTGACACACTATATGGAGTCTGAACTGTAAATGCAAAATGTTTCCTATGTCCAGACAAACCAGAAAGCTGCTGCAGGTCTTATATTTTTAAGAGGACTTCGAAGTATGTACAAGACAGGCGGGCCCCCAAGCTTTTCAGTAATAGGGACTTTAAGGGGGTTGCCAATAGGATCATGAACAAACAGGTAGGTGGTCTGCAAAACAATCTACTTGCCCATATGTGATCCCATAACAACACTGTGGCAACTACAATGGCTGCTTACATTGGAAAAGAACATTAGGAGAGTGATGCATCCATAGCTGTTTAGTTAACACCCTTTAATGAATAGCCAGCACCATGTGACAAGACAATTTTCCACAGGCCACCACAAAAGGCTCTGCAGAGCACCAGTGTCCATGGTCCACTGTATGGGAACTGCTGGTTTTGCCTCAGGCACCCCACCTGCAGCAGCCTAAGCCAAGCCCTTGTGCAAAGCAGCACCGAAGTTCCCACACACACACACTCCTGCCCCGGGGGGGCCCTCCGGCTTCCCCCCCCCCTCACTCCTGCCCCGGGGGGACCCTCCGGCTTCCCCCCACACACACACACACTCACTCCTGCCCCGGGGGGCCCTCCGGCTTCCCCCCCACACACACACACACACTCACTCCTGCCCCGGGGGGCCCTCCGGCTTCCTCCTCCCAACACACACACACACCCACTCCTGCCCGGGGGGCCCTCCGGCTTCCCCCCCCCTCACTCCGGCCCCGGGGGGACCCTCCGGCTTCCCCCCCCCCACACACACACACACTCACTCCTGCCCCGGGGGGACCCTCCGGCTTCCCCCCCCCCAACACACACACACACACACACACACTCACTCCTGCCCCGGGGGGCCCTCCGGCTTCCCCCCCCCAACACACACACACACACTCACTCCTGCCCCGGGGGGCCCTCCGGCTTCCCCCCCCCCCAACACACACACACACTCACTCCTGCCCCGGGGGGCCCTCCGGCTTCCCCCCCAACACACACACACACACTCACTCCTGCCCCGGGGGGCCTCCGGCTTCCCCTCCCCAACTCCTGCCCCGGGCCCCTCCCCGCAATGCCCAGCACCCTGCCGGGGCCAGCGGCCGGTTGGGGTCTCCCCGGGGGCTGCTCGGAGGCCGGGAGCAGCGGGGCGCTCACCTCTCGGGAGACCAACGGCCCCGCTCCCGGGTGGGCGCGTCTCAGCGGGCCGCCTGGCTCCCCGCAGCGCTGCACCTGAGGGAGGGAGACTCCATTCGCGGCGGGGATGGGAAGCGGCTCAAGTGACCGTCGCAGCCGCCCCCATCCCGGGCGCTACCACCCACCTTCCCTTCTCAGGAAGCCTGCGCGCTACCGCCAGCTCCCGGGGGGAGGAAGGGAAGGGCGCTGGCGCAGCAGCAGTGCGCCCCGTGAAGCCGCTGTGCCGCCATCTTTGGTGCTGGCAGGCGCGGCGCCGTGCTTAGGCACCTTGTGCAGCCTCCCCGGTGTATAGCAGAGAGGTCAGCTATCTGATCCCCCATCCCATCCTCTCCTCAAGCATGGGGCAAAGGGTTTGGGGGGCAGGAGTTTGGGGGTGTTATGGACACAGGCAAAGGGGGGATAATTGTACTGATCCCCGGGCTCAGGGTGCCCCCCAAACATACCATCCATGTAAATAAAGTGAAATGGTGGGAGAGCAGCTTACCTGAGCTACCAGGGTCCCAACTGTCTCTCATCAGGGATCAGGCCTAGCACAGGGCAGAAGGGGTGGAAGCTAGACCTCAGCCAAGTTTCACAGCTGGATTCTAGCTTTATAAAGAGCTAAATCCAGACACACCCACACCCTCCCAACATCTGCATTCTGCTGATGTAGCATAGGTCCATCTCCAGGTTAAATGAGACACTACATCTCACCCGCTGTCCCACCTGTCCACATAGCCCCAGCCTCACCCTACCCTGGAATGGTTAAAAATCAATCGCTCTGCCAGAGTTACACTCAGGGCTGCTGTAACAATTTGTATAGTGAGGGTGCTGAGAGCCACCGAACTAAACTATAAACCCTGTATATAAGGGAAACTACTTCAAGCAGAGGGTGTGGCAGTACCCCCAGCACCCCTAGTTTCAGCACCCCAGTTTCCAGAGAAATTCCACTGTCTCCAGAGCTTCTTCCCAGACACCTGAACTCTCTCAGATTTTCTTTACATCACTCAGAGTGCTTTGGCATTGCAATAACTACTCACCAGGGCCTCTGAGATTCACTGCCACTCATCCTCCTTTGCATGCTTGGTGCACTGCTGTGCATGCTCATTACACAGTGAGCACGTGTGCCAGACCAACACCTGTCACAACTTGTCAGGCAACTACAGTGTAGTACAAAAATGATGCACTGATAACTCAGGCCTGGTCTACACCTAAAACTTACCGTATATCGACTTAGCTACATCACTCAAGGCTGTGAAAAATGTCATACTCCATGCAACAGTAGTTAGGCTGACCTAAGCCCCACTGCAGAGGGTACTGTCCCTGGCAGCAAGCTCTTTGGGGCAGGGACTGTCTAGTACTACCTGTGTGCAAAGCACCCAGCACAATGAGGCCCTGATCTCAGCTGAGGCCTCTAGGTATCACTATAATAATAAAAGTTTGCACATAGTCTCACAGTTCCCATCCTATGCCTTCCATGTAGACCCTCTATCTGAGCTTCCTTTGCCCAGCTAGAAGCAACTTATGGCTCTGGCCTGCATGCTTAGGTGCCCTGACTACAGCTGGGCAAATAGATTTTTCAGTTTACTAGCAATTCCAAAAAATTGGGGGGTCAAAGAAAACATTTCATTTCCATTTTGAGCGTGTTTTCATATTACAAAGAATAAAAGTAATGGAAATTTTGCAACAAAAAGTAATCTCAAATCAAAAAATCAAAACATTTCATTTTGAAAGTGTCAAAATGAAACACTGATTTGTGTTAGAAGCTTTTTTTAATTTTTAAATTAAACTATTTGGTGAAACTGACCCAAATTTGCTACATTTGCACCAAATCTGCTTTTTTCACTGGAGAAAAGTTATGGTGCAAAAATTTTGTCAGGCTCTACTTGCATCCACCCGTCTAGTGCCTTATTCACTAGATCACACTGCTTAGTTTGGGCCAGAAAATGTAAATGGAAGGATGATCTTTTGTTTAAGGCACAGGCCTAGGAGTCATGAGAGCTGGGTTCCATGCTTAACTCTGCCTCTGGCTTACTATAAGAATGTGGGTAGCCACTCTGTGCCTCAGTTTCCCAGTCTGATAAATGGGAATTATAATACCCAAGAGGGAGGGAGAGTAAATTCATTAATGCATTTAAAGTGTTTTGAGATGCCTGTAGGAAAGATGCTAGAGAAGAGCAAAATACTGTTATATACATTAAAAGGTTCCAAATGGTCTTGTCTGTCCCATAGAATAGAACAGAATTACCTTTCATATTTCTGAGATCCTAAAGCATTTGTCAAATGTTAAATACTTCAGGTACAGGGACTGTTCACAGAGTGATCAGCCATTGTGCACTCTGCATCAGGTGTTGCCTTTTGAAGATTTGTTCTGGAAGACCAAACATGGTCTATATAGCAGGAGGTGCATCAGGTCAGGACTGAGGTGAATTGGCAGAGCTGTGGGTCAGGGGGAAGCTCAGGGCTGGATAGCAGGGTGGGCTACAGGCTGAGTTTGAGGGGGTATCAGGAGAACAGTGTGGGGGGGAACCCCAGACTGGAATAGCAGAGGATGGCTGCAGAACAGAATGGATGGAAACTGCCAGAGCTGTGCATGGTGACTTGCAAAGAGCCTACCTATAGCATACCTGTTTCTTTCCAATGCTTTTTGTCCGTTTTATGAGCACTTTGGGAGGCAGGAGAGAGGATCAAAGAAAAAAATATTATAAAGAAAAGAGGAGGGAAATATAATAATCTTCTGGGTCAGGTTTTTAGGACTCCTAACATCACTGAATGTGAATTTGGACCAGACTTACTATACTGTCTGAGAATAAGCAGGCAACTCAGAGCAATCAGTCAGATGCTTTATAGTAAGTCTAGGGTATAAAATAAACCCGTTAAGTGCTGCAAATTAGTGCATGTTTCTTCTTGTAACTAGCTGCTAGGAGATATAGGGGTGTCTGACAATAGAAGACTTTAAAACTGGAACCCTGACTTGAATAGATGTGTTTGTTATTCAATAATGTTGCAGCACATACAAGTTACACAGATTTTCTCTTTAACTCACTGACACTGAAAGTAGAGAGGCTATTGTATGAAACGGATAGTTACCAGTACAGTGAGGTAAAGGCAACAAAGAGGGTTATGCAGAGTCTAATATGTAATTAACTTCAGCTTTCATAGGACCAGATTGTCAGAAAATTGGGTGTCATGTATTAAAGTTCACACACACACACACACTCTGGAGCAGGACTGTACTGTAATTTGCATAGTAGCATTTAGCCACTAGAGGGAGACTCCACACTTGGTTGAATAGCTTTGACATTTTTTGTGGTTGTGATGATGAAACATGATCAACTGTGATGGCGAGTTCCTCTTTCCAACGGGAACTGAATGGAAGCTCCCAGCTGCCTGTTCTACATGGGTCTCGTTTGAATGAGTTGAATGAGCTGCAGTTATAGGACTTCATACTGGACGCAGCCGAAGCAGTTGGATTTCTCTCCATTTCCTCTGATTTCGGGAAATTTCTCTCCAGTTCCTCAGCTTCTTCAGGTCGGTGGCTGGGGAGGTGGGTTTCCAAGCATCACAGTGCATTCTCCGGTCTCCATGACTTTCTCAAATATCCTCTTCCCTTCTGTGTTGCTGGTGTTCTTTTCCTTATAATTATTGTTAGTCTCAGTGACTGGAATGCCATGAAGTAGTAGCCATCCCAGGTGCTTTCTGCAGGACCCATAGATCCAGGGCCTTGTGGACTGTGTGGCAAGCTGGATCTAAATTCTGTAGCAAGGCCTGTGATTTCTCTAGCACAACAGACTGAAAATCCAGCAGGAGCTTCACAGAAGCCAGTGAAGGTTTGTATGGACAGGGCAATGAAACCATAAGCAGCACAGTAGCTCCTGTGTTAGTTTGATTGCTATGAAATTCCCCTGTATTTGTATATTATCCCCACATTTTGGGTGGGGAGCAGCTGGGGCTTGTGGCTCCTAGGAAGGCATGGAAGGGGTGCTTGGGATTAATCAGGCTGGCACATTATTTGGATGGGTCTGCTAAAATGGTCAGCCATGAAATAGTTAATGATGTTGACCCAGAGCTCCCAGCTGGGGTGCAGCTGTTTAACACTCCCCACTGTGGCAGACCACTGGCAGAGCTGCCGATGGGAGATCACCCCAGTGTAGAGGGATCTTCTATGATGTAGAGCTGGCACTGCACTTCCTATGCCACCCTTCTCTTGGTCTGTGTCAGGGGCATGGCTGGGATGCTGATCTCCAAGGGCTGTATCAGCCGCTTGAGGCCTTTGGAAACTGGCATGACAGAGCAGCCTGAGGGCTGCACTAAGTTACACTAGGAAATAGAGCAGTACAGAATGGATTCTGGAGAGAGGAAGGCAAAGGCCACCTGAGCACATACCTGTTCTGAGCTAAGCTATGAGCCACTCAGCTGTAGCCAAGGATCTGAGCCACTGACTTTTAAACCTGTCAGTCTGCAGACTTGTTGTCTAGTATCTGGGGCATTCACCTGAGACCTACTGATCTAGGTGCTACTCCTGCTGCTACCATTAATCTGTTTGGGCAAGTCATCCCTCCTGTTTCCCCTCCCCTCCTTCATTCTGTATAGACCAGTGGTTCTCAACCAGAGGTACACGTACCCCTGGGGCTATGCAAAGGTCTTCCAGGGGGTACATCAACTCATTTAGATATTATCTAGTTTTACAACAGGCTACATAAAAAGCATTAGTGAAGTCAGTACAAACTAAAATTTCATACAGACAATGACTTGTTTATACTGCTCTATATACTATACACTGAAATGTAAGTACAACATTAATATTCAAATCAATTTATTTTATAATTATATGGTAAAAATAAGAAAGTCAGCAATTTCTCAGTAACTGCATGCTGTGACACTTGCATTTTTGTGTCTGATTTTGAAAGCAAGTCATTTTTAAATGAGGTGAAACGTGGGGGTACGCAAGACAAATCAGACTCTTGAAAGGGGTACAGTTGTCTGGAAAGGTTGACAGCCATTGGTGTAGACCAGGGGTCTCAAACTCAAATGACCCCGAGGGCCGCATGAGGACTAGTGCATTGGCCCGAGGGCCGCATCACTGACACGCCCCCTTGCTGCCCCTGGCCCCACCCCCAATCCACCCCTTCCATGAGGCCCCGCCCCTGCCCTGTCTCTTCTCCACCTCCTCCCCTAAGCGCGCGCAGTTTTAATAAATATATACACTCAGTAATGCACCTCACTCAAAGGACAAAACACGCACTTAGATTTACTGCCTAAGGCTCTGGGAGGGAGTTTGGGTGGGGGAGGGGGTCTGGATGCAGGCTCTGTGCTCGATGCAGGCTCCAGGCTGCGGCAGGGGGTGGGGGTGCAGGCTTTGGGACGGAGTTTGGGGATAGGAGGGAGTGCAGGGGTGAGGGCTGTGGGGCTGAGGGCGAGGGGTACATGATGCAGGAGGGGGCTCAGGGCTAGGGAAGAGGGTTGGGCTGTGGGGTGAGGGCTGTGGATGAGGGGTTCATGATGCGAGGGGGCTCAGGGCTAGGGAAGAGGGTTGGGCTGTGGGGTGAGGGCTGTGGATGAGGGGTTCATGATGCGAGGGGGCTCAGGGCTAGGGAAGAGGTTTGGAGTGTGGGGTGAGGGCTGTGGATGAGGGGTTCATGATGTGGGGGCGCTCAGGGCTGGGGCAGAGGATTAGGGTGCGGGGGGATGAGGGGTTCATGATGTGGGGGCACTCAGGGCTGGGGCAGAGGATTAGGGTGTGGGGGGATGAGGGCTCTGGCTGGGGCTGAGGATTAGGGTGCGGAGGGATGAGGGCTCTGGCTGGGGCTGAGGATTAGGGTGCGGAGGGATGAGGGGTTCATGATGTGGGGGTGCTCAGGGCTGGGGCTGAGGATTAGGGTGCGGGGGGAATGAGGGCTCTGGCTGGGGCTGAGGGTTTGGGATTGGAGAGGCTCAGGGTAAGGGAAGCCTGCCTTGCCAGTACTGGCGGAGGGCAGGCACTAGGACCCTGCACCCTAATCCTCAGCCCCAGCCAGAGCCCTCATCCCCCCACACCCTAATCCTCTGCCCCAGCCCTGAGCGCCCCCCCCTCATGAACCCCTCATCCCCCCGCACCCTAATCCTCTGCCCCAGCCCTGAGCGCTTCCCTTCCCCCCCCCCCCAGCCCGGCCCCGGCGGGTCCCGCTTCCCCCCGTTACCCGAGCGCGTCTCCGGCGGTCCCGCTCAGAGCCGCGTGGTGAGGGGGCGGGGCTGGGAGCTCTACGCCGAGCGCAGCACTCAGCCCAGAGCTCCCAGCCCCGCCCCCTCCCCACGCGGCTCGGAGCGGGCGGGGCTCAGGCGCTCGGACGGAGACTCGGCGCTCTATGCGCCGAGGCTCCAGGAGAGGGGCGGAGGCGGGAGCCTCCGCTTTTCTCTTGGGGGCCCCTGCGGAGCTCCCCTGGGGAGCTCCGCGGGCCGCAGGGAAGAGCTCCGCGGGCCGCATGCGGCCCGCGGGCCGCATGTTTGAGACCCCTGGTGTAGACTGTACACTGTCTCGCTATGTGTATATGCAGCACCCAGACCAGTGGGGCCTCTAACGGCTACTGTAATATAAATGTATTCAAGACATGGGGCAGTAACTGTTGTCTGTTATATGATGTGTGTACAGCACCTAGCGCAACGGGGCTCCATTAGCTGATTGAGGTCTGTAGGCGCAAGAGCAATAAAAAAAGTAAATAACCATCATAATACAGTTCAGATGCTTCTTGCTGCCAAGCTTTTTGGGCTCCAGCAGACTTTTATTGTGGGCATGATGGGAAGCACGTATGTAGGAGTTCCCAACCAGCATAGCTCATCCTCCAGATCTCCTGGCAGGAGAAGGCAGCACTAACCCAAATATATTTTCCTGGCACTAGAGGGCAGCTGTAACACAGCTAAGGCAAATCACATCTTATCATGTATTTATACCTGCTCCTGTACTTTCCACTCCATGCATCTAATGAAGTGGGTTTTAGCCCAGAAAAACTTATGCCCAAATAAATGTGTTAGTCTCTAAGGTGCCACAAGGACTCCTCATTGTTTTTGCTGATACAGACTAACACGGCTACAACTCTGAAACAGAAACAAACCTCTCTCTGGGCCTGTCTCGTTAGCAACATGGCTTTCAACACAAGATCTGGTTTGCTGCAGTTGAGGCTTGGACAGTTTCCCTTTTATTGGAGCAAGCACTTGTCTGAACTTACAGCTTGTCCCCAGAGAGAGATCAGAGGAAAATACCTTTAAACTCTGGCTGCCTACCAGCTGCAGAGGTCGCAGCATGTTATATAACTAAGCAGCAGTGGTAAAGGACAGTCAAAAAAGTGACTGTGTATATAGGTCATCAAGGGGCTCTGTCTTTATCCTCCCCCCTCAGTGATTCCAGAGGAAATCAGCTCTGTTTACAAGTCAAAGTGTTTTTTCTTACTCTTCCTGGGGACTGAAAATCCAGCTGGGTTCTGCCTCTTACAGCATCAGTCATAATAAAAATCAGCAATTGGAATTCAGTCAGTTGATGAAGCATGAACTAGGGACGTAAAATGTTAACCAGTTAAACCACCTTAACTGTTAACTTCTGGGCTGGCCAGCCAGCCCCACACAGGTCAGAGCAGCCCCAGCCGTGCCACCTGGCCAGATCAGCCCCAGCCTGTTAACTGTTTAAACAAAATATTTGTTAATCGTTTGAACAGTTAACTTTTTAAATGGTATTTACATCCCTAGCATGAACCAGAAAAACATCAGGTCTTTTTCTCTTAAAGCTGTGTTGCTCCCTACAGGGATAACTTGTGTGTGCATGGTGCTGTGGTTGTGTGTGTTGACTGGGGTAGAATTGGGTCAGGGCACCTATCTTATCTGCTGCTTTCTTTTCTCTCTGTGCAATCAGACCCAGCTTGCTGCAGTTTTTTTGGTGACACTCATTGCTCCCCCAGGTCACCTCAATAGCATAATTGCTCCTGAGAGAGAATGATGTGCTGGTGCAACTGTTTCTGCTCTAATGCCATGTGCCTTTGAAAAGCCCCAAGATTCAGAATGTAAGGGTCTTAACCTACTGCTCATTACCATAGCATCTGAGCACCTTTCACGTATGATAAATAGCAGTAAGTCCCTAGTGGATTTCATGGAGTCTCTGGCTCTGTTCCCTTTTCATGGTCAAAACTCTGCTCAGGCTAGGGTTTAGACGGTTGAGATTTAGGGGCAGAAGGGGGTGTCAGTGCTGGAAGTGTTATATGATGTAAAGGCCTTTTCAAAGAGGAGAGTTTTGCCTCATTTACTAAATATAGTCACAATCTGGATTTGCCTCCTCTCCTCTGGAAGTTCATTCCCTAGCTGGATCCCCCTGAATGGGGAGGAGTGGTGAATGGTGACTGTCAGGAAATAAACACCACCTGTTCTTCACTCCCACCCCAGAACCCTCTTAGAACCAGCCAGCCTGATACCAGCTTGCTGGTTTCCAGTACACATTACTTGCATTCCCCCCTGCATGATCTCAGGCTGCCATATAATTATGTAGCAGACTGTACAACCCCCTGTTCTGATCTCTCTCTGTTGAGCTGGTTCTACTTCTGATGTGCATTCCCCCCAGACAGCTGCTACGTACTGACTCAATCATTCCTGCAAAACTGATTAATTGTCAGTGAATCTGTGTGGGCAAGAGATGCTGGACTGGTAGCTCTAGCAGACTGATGGGGGTGAGTCATCTCCACAACAGCTACCCCCTAGACAACAGCAAGGCATGCTCAGCCCTGAGCTGGACGGACCACGCTTAAGAGGGAGAGAGGACTCAGTAGTCACCGTAACCCATTCAGCCGTTGGCCTGTGTGCTGCTATCAGCGACAGTCAGCTGGAACGGTGATGTTTGTAAAGGGGACACCTATCCACCAGGAAATAGACAGACATGCACACGCACCCCACTCATTTCACAGAGACTGCCAGGCAGTCAGCTGGTAAAAACTGGGCCTACTAAACTGAGCTGGGTTTGAGCTGGTGCTCTAAGGGTGAAAGATTTAGGGTTGCATGGACAGTCCGGTTTTTGGCTTCTGTGTCCAGCTGCCATAGGGTTGCCAGGTGCCTGGTTTTTTTTACCAGAAAGTCCGGTTGAAAAGGGGACCTGGCAACGCTAAATGGCACCCAAACCAAAAGTCTGGTTACCACGGGGTGGGGGGAGGCACCAGGTCATTAACCCACGCCGCCCCTGCCTAGCCAGGGCTGCCTCCTACCTGCAGGCAGGCTCCTTGAGTTGATCCAGCAAGTGATGGGAGGAAGGGGGGAAAGGAGCGAGCGACAGGGGATGGCACCTTGGGGAAAGAGGCAGAGTAGGGGTGGGGCCTCGGGGGAAGAAGCGGAGGAGGGGCAGGGCCTTAGGAGTCCAGTTACCAGCAATTAGAAAGGTGGCAACCCTAGAAAGGTTCCATAGCCCTTCCCAGGCCCCGTGCACAATTGGTTTCCATGCCATCTATCCTAGCAGCCCCAGTTTTGTGCTAGCCAGGAATTCCTGTCAAGTTGCACAGGTACTCAGCTAGGGACCTGGGGGTATGAGGAATGCTGAGTGAGGAGGCTAATATGGACTGTGCCTGTAACCTTGTACTGTCACAAAAGGGCCATTCTTCTGCCTAGGAAATCGCTGCCTTCAACTCATTAGGGCTAATTCCTGATCTAGAGGGACTGACAACTAACCTCCCTGCAACCCTGCCGGAAACAATAGCTCAGAGATGTAAACTGCCCCAATCACTGGAGTAGAGTGTTAACCCTGAAACCTAATTATGGCTATTTAAATACTTGTGAGCTATTTGACTGCCGTTGATTTTAGCAGAAACCTGCAGCTTTTCTGGAATTTGCTGAGAGCTTGGACTTGTGAGCAGAGCACTACTTTTTCACACAACATTTAATTTGACTCTGGAGATTATGGCCACAGGAAATTGTCGAGGCAAAACACCTGGCAAAATTCAAGATGGAATTGAACACTTATGCACATACAATATCCAAAATTATAATAGTTCTTGCCAACAACAATTTTGGAAAGGATACTAAACCTCATGATGCGGGGCTTCAACCAGCCTCTGACAATCAGAGATTAGGAAGAGACCTAATGCAGAGGCAGATTATCCCATATCTACCTATTATAGTATTCTTACACCTTCCGCTAAAACTTCCAGTGTTGGCCACTGTCAGAGACAGGATACTGGGTTAAATGGGCCACCCTAGCTATTCCCACCTGCCATCATGGTCCCGCCAGGCTGTTGGCAGCTGGCACGAGTTAGAGTCACCCTCTGGCTTGCCCTGCAGGACCAAAGGCTCAAGAGCACAGAAGGATGGCTTAAAGCCCCTCCCAAGATGTGGTGCATGCAGCTTGGCTGCAGGAGAGACTGGCATTCCAGGATCTGTGGGGGACAAAGAACACCAAGGAATTCACACCCAGGACGAATTTGGCCCAAACAATCAAGCCCTGGTGAGAAGCAGTGGGTCTCTTCTGCTCTGGTTTCCATTTCAGTAACCAAGTGACCCGCAGGCCCATTCAGTTTCTTTATTTACCCTAGTTGTTGTCTCCCCTCAGTGGAAATTCCAGGCGCTTTGTGGGAGGAACATGCAAGAGAAGTGAGACATGCTGCAAAGACTTCCGCTGAGATCCTGTTTTGTAACTTCCCACAGTGCAGCCCTGATGCCACTGACACTCATTACAGAGAAGCAGGTGACTTCTCCCAGGAACCGGGGGCAGAACTGGATTACTTCATAACAATGTGATCCTCAGAAGCTGCTTGGTTAGTTCTGGCCTGAATAATAGCTTGGATCCCAGCCCACTTATGAACCACGAGCTTAAGGGACTCAGTGTCAACATCCTCCCTTCAAAACTCACTTTTGCTACACAGAAATGATTGGCGAGCTGTCACTGGGGTGAGGGATCTGGACAGTGGGCAGCAGGGGTGTTACTTTTCAGATCCATTCTCTCCCCCAAACTAACTTTAACAAGCTTCTTGTCACAGGGCCACTGGCCCTTTAAGAGCCTAGTCCCACCTGGGAGGCCAGGGATCAGCCAATGCCTTTGATTTCAATGGGAGTGAAGCACCTAAATACCTTTGAGGACCTAGGCCCTGATTCTTAGATGAAAGGCCAAAAAGCAGCCCCATTGACAGAGGCCTGCAGGAGCCTCTGGGTCAGGGGAAAGGAGCTGTTGTGGTGTCTGAGAAATAAACCCATCCCTGAAGAAAGAGATTGAGGTTCGGCCTCCGCAGGGAGCTTTATCTGTTGCACTGGCAAGTGAGTCAGCCAATCAGCTTTCACCAGCTTCACCATTGGAGAAGGAGGAAATAGACCTAGTAATGTCCTGTTGCAGTAAAAGAGGGAGTAGGGATATCACTGGGGAGAAATGAGGTGTAAGATGGAACCATGCAGCCTGTATCAACATGCCAGCCCTCTCTTCTAAGGGCCTGATCCTGCCATGCGGTGAGCACCCTCAACTCCCATTGTCTCCCATGCCCCTCATATCAGGCCCCACCCTTAAAATGCAATGCTAAAATAAAGTTGCCTTTTGAGAGGTCTTTCATCTCTTGCCCCAGCAGCTACTGAGGGGGGAGGCGGGGGTTGCCGTTACCTTGGAGGATGCAGTGAGCAACGCTGCCTCCCAGAACTGATTGGAAAAATTCCAATGAAATGTTTTCTTGAAATTGAAAGGTTCTGCAGGGAGGGTTCGATTTTGACAACATTCCTCCAGAAATGGGCTGAGGACCCCAGGGAAGCTCCACCATGCAGACTGTCACTGAGTCTGGGGCCCGTGGGCTGTCCCTCTGGTGGAAAACTTTGAATTTGTTCTGAAATCAATGTCAAAATATCGAAATCCTCCACGAACCAGAAATACCTTTGTCTGCACAGCTCTGTTGCTGACAGCCCACACCCAGCATTCACTTCTGAGATCTGGCAGGTCTACTGAATCCATCCAGCTCCTCTGGAGTCTGCCTAGAATAGACATCCTCAATGGCACAGCATGCACTGGGTTTCCTGCAATTGTTTGGGAGACATTTCTATTTGATGGTTCTGAAGTCTTCATCAGGAACATGGAGAGGATCTTCCTAGAATACTGAAGGCATCATTGCAGCCAGCATGGACATGCCAGTGGAGAATGTTACAGGAGCCAGAGTTTCCTAGCTCAAGATTGTATCACCACCAGAACATTCCTGATCTCCAGCAAAAGGCAATGTGTCAGAGGTCAGTCCTGGCCTCCACCCAACTCCATAGCAAACAAAATTAGCTTTGGTTCACCAACGCCCTGAACAACACATTCACAAGTGGCAGAATGACAAGGCTTTACCTCATCAGAGGCCACACCCTGCTGCTGCCTCAGTTTCCTCACTGTCACAGCCAAACAAAACCACCACAGCTGGTACTTTGTCATTACTCTCCCCTTCTGGGGACTGATTTACTAACATGCAAAAAGTTTAACTCAATAGACATGCTCAGCCTTCTTCTCCAGGCTCACCAGTCTATCACACACTCCGCTGGCTCCTAATGTCCTCTCAAGGGGTTTCCTCCAACCCCTCCCTCCAGGCAGCTCCAGTCTAGCCTTTCCTCTGGGTGGTAAGAAGAGCTTCTGCCCTGGGATAATCTGAACTTGCATCTCCTCTAGGTCTCTCCCTGCTTTACCCTTGAATCAGGTCCCATCTCACGCTCAGATCTAAGCAGATGCACTCTACCAGCTCCATCACAAGACTCTCAAGCTAGACCTTCCCTAGCGCTGGATCTCCCCTTTTCTTCTCCTCATATAGGAAGCCCCTCCCTGGGGCTACCATCACATGATGGCTGGTCACCTGACCCAACCCCCTGCCCAATCCCAAACCCAAACCCATCACCTGGGAGGCAGATACCTAGGCACAGGTGAGGATGAGCCCAACTTTCCTTAAAGGGCAAGGCCACACTGTGATAGGCATCCACTCCCAAAAGCTGTTGGGGCAGTGGTCAGCGCATCTGAAGCAAACAACCGGCAGTGTGCATGAGCATTAATACCGTTCACCGTAAACAGGGGGCAGCTCTTCGCCATTTGCTTTTCAGGAACAATAGGCACCCAGAGGAAAAGCATGGAAATGGACAGTGATCAGTGTCAATATTTGTCATGCAATTGTGGTCTGTGTGCATGGTGGGGGGAGCTGGAATTACTGGAGCTGGCTGGTGTGGCAAAGTACCCGCTTCTCCTCGGCTGGCTCAGTCCCTTTTTGCCTTGGAGACACAGGCTTGGGCAAAGCAAGGACCTTCCCAGCCACGCAGGGTCTGGCTGATCCTTTTCTCAGTCAATCCCTTGCTGTTTTTTCTCCCCTTCTGGGGACAGTGTGCAGTCTTCCTTACTGGAAGAGTTCAGAGTCTTGCTGCACCTACTCGCTCTCAGCTTCTCTCTCCCCCACACTGCTTCCCTGCCAGGGAAGGTTTTAAAAGGTCTCCAGCAATTGGGGCCAGCTGATCGTAATTAGTTCCCTGGTAACCCCTGTTCCAGCTGAACCTAATTTCTCCATGGCTATCTCCCCTCAATGGATAGGGAGAGGCCTTTTAACCCCTCTGGGACTAATTACTACCCCTCCCTTGGTAGCTATTTGTCCTGGGTTTGCCACATATCCCCCCCCACCCCTGCTCAACACTACGGGGTTGGGCTACTTGGGTTGGAAAGCAGTGCACCCTCGACAGGCCATCCACATTGCCATGTTGGGTTCCAGATCTATGTCGTACTGTGAAGTGGAAGGGTTGAAGCGACAGAAACCATCTTGTTACCCTCGCATTTTTGTCGTTGTTTTGGTGCATCCACTGCAAAGGGGCATGGTCCGTCACCAGGGTAACCTCCGTCTAAGTAGATAGTAGCGGAGGCTTTCTATGGCCCATTTTACTGCCAGGCATTCCTTCTTCACTATGGCGTATTTCCGTTCCCTAGGTAGGAGCTTCCTACTGAGGAAGAGGACGGGGTGTTCGTCATCTCCGACCATTTGTGAAAGCACCGCCCCCAGCCCTACTTCAGAGGCATCCGTTTGTAGGATAAACTCCTTCCCCCAGTCTGGGGCTACTAGTACGGGGTCTGTGCAGAGGGCCGTCCTCAGATCCGCAAAAGCGGCTTCGGCTGCAGCAGACCATTTTACTATGTCTGGGCCCCGAGCTTTGGTTAGGTCCGTTAATGGGCATGCCCTGGTGGCGAAGTGGGGAATGAACCGTCTATAGTACCCCACTGGTCCCAGGAATGCTCTGACCTGTTTTTTCCGGAGTGGTCGGGGCCACTTCTGTATAGTTTCTAACTTGTTGAGTTGGAGCTTCACCATGCCCCTCCCGACTATATACCCAAGGTACTTGGCCTCAGCTAACCCGATTGAACATTTTGAGAGATTTGCAGTCAGTCCTGCCTTCCTCAAGGTGTCCAGGACTGCTTCTACCTTCTCCATGTGCGTCTCCCAGTCGGGGCTATATATGATGACATCATCAAGATAGGCAGCCGCGTACTTTCCATGGGGTTGTAACAGTTTGTCCATTAGCTGTTGGAAAGTAGCGGTGGCCCCATGCAACCCAAAGGGGAGAACAGTGTACTGATATAATCCTTCTGGAGTTGCAAAGGCCGCCTTCTCCTTGTCAGCCTTAGCCAGGGGGATCTGCCAATAGCCCTTAGTAAGGTCAAAGGTAGACATAAACCGTGCCTTTCCCAGTCTGTCAATCAGTTTGTCTATCCTGGGTATAGGGTATGCATCAAATTGGGACACCTCATTCAGCTTGCGGAAGTCATTGCAGAACCTCATACTGCCATCCGGCTTAGGCACTAAAACCACGGGACTGGACCATTGACTATGAGATTCTTCGATGACTCCTAAGGCCAGCATCTTCCTGACCTCTTTCCTAATCTCCTCTCTCTTGGCCTCCGGGATCCGGTATGGCTTTACGTTCACCTTCACTCCAGGCTCTGTGAAGATGTGATGGTGAACCTCAGTAGTCCTGCCTGGCTTTTCCGAGAATACATCCTGGTTGCGTTTGATCAGGCTGATCATTTCTGATCATTGTTCCGGAGTCAACTCCGGGGATATTCCCACCAGGTTGGGCTGATTGCCTTTAGGGGATGGTGCCCCCAGCGCAACCACCGGAGCTTCTCTATCCTGTCAAGGTTTCAGCAGATTTATATGGTAGATCTGCTCCAGCTTCCGGCGACCTGGCTGCCGGACCTTATAGTCGACTTCTCCTATAGCTTCTATTACCTCATATGGCCCCTGCCACTTGGCCAGGAGCTTGCTCTCCGCTGTGGGTATGAGCACCATCACCTGGTCCCCTACCTGGAACTTCCGGGTCATCGCTTGACGATTGTAATACGTCCGTTGTGCCCCTTGGGCCTTCTCCATGTGTTCGCGCACAAGGGGGGTGACTCGGGCTATTCGGTCTTTCATCTGCAGCACATGTTCCACAACGTTTCTCCCCGGGTTTGGCTGTTCTTCCCAGTCTTCTTTAGCCAGGCCCAGTATGCCCCTGGGGTGTCGACCATATAACAGCTCGAAGGGGGAGAATCCAGTGGAAGCCTGCGGAACTTCCCGTACGGCAAACAGTACATAAGGCAGCAGGGCATCCCAGTCTTTCCTGTCATGACTAATCACTTTCCGTAACATGTTTTTCAATGTCCTATTAATACGTTCGACGAGGCCATCGGTCTGGGGATGGTAGACCGATGTTCTAAGGGTCCGTATGTGGAGCATGGTACATAAGTCCTTCATCAGTTTAGACACAAAGGGGGTCCCTTGGTCCGTCAGGATCTCCTTAGGTATTCCTACTATGGAAAAAATCTGGACTAATTCTTTGGCTATGGTCTTGGACATGGTATTCCGTAGGGGAATGGCCTCGGGGTATCGGGTGGCATAATCTAGTACTACCAGGATGTACTGATGGCCCCGGGCTGACTTCTCCAATGGCCCTACTATGTCCATGGCTATTTGCTCAAACGGAACCTCAATAATTAGCAGAGGTACCAGAGGGGCCCTTAAGTATGGTCGGGGCCCATGTATTTGGCATTCCGGACAGGAGGTACAATATCGCCGGATGGCCGCATAAATGCCAGGCCAAAAAACCTCTGTAGAATCCAATCGAGGGTCTTATCTACCCCTAGATGGGCCCCGAACAGATGACTGTGGGCCAGATCCATTACCGCTCTCTGATGCTTCCGGGGGACCAAGAATTGTTCTATGACTTGCTCTTGGACGCGGACTACTCTATATAGCAGATCCTTCTTAATCATATAATATGGCCCTGGGCCCTTAACTCTCCCCTCCACTGGGACCCCATTTACCTCGACTACTTCCTTATGAATATTGTGGTATATGGGATCATTGGCCTGATCCTGACCAAAATTCCCGCGTGTGGTCCCTATTTGCCCAAATTCGGGGGGGGGGGTCTACCTCCGTCTCCCCCTCGGGGAAAGCCCGTGGGGAACCAGGTCCAACGATAGGGTTGTTGATGGACGACCCAGTCCCGCTGTCAGCTGAGCCCCTTCTTTCCCCTGCCAGTGTAGACTTCAGGTACTGGGTCAGGATCCTCGTCCCCCTCCTTTTATCCGCCCTCTTTTCCCTCTGAGTTTTCCTGGACTTCCCCGGAGGGGAGAACAAATTCTGGCTAAACTCATGGAAGGCAGGGGGAGGGTCACCTATCTGGGCCACACCTTGGGTCCCAGGGTCATTATTTTCTTCTACCTCGTCCCCGGGGAATAGGCCATCAAACCCCGGGAAGTCTCGTCCGATAAGGACAGGGTAGGGGAGTTTCGGAACTACTCCCACTGTCAACTTAGTGGGGTTTCCGAGCACTTCTATGCTTACGGGGATGGTCGGATAATAGTTGACATCCCCATGCACACAGGATATTCCCGAGCGTTTGGCCTGGGATAGTTGGCCCGGCCTGACCAGCTTCCCTGAGACTAATGTGATTGCACTTCCCGAGTCAGTTAATGCTGTGGTCTCTATACCGTTCATCTTAACGGGCCTAGTGTATCTACGAGGGACCATTGCAACCCCGACTAGACTTATTAGATCGCATGGTCCCCCTATATCTCCCAGTTCACATTGCATAGGCTCTCCTAGATTTGGGCATTGGGCAGCAATATGCCTCAGTTCGCCACAGGCATAACATTGGTATCCCGCTCGGGGCAGCCCCCTATTTTTTTGGCTGCTGGGATTTATCCCCCGAATCTTTCTCCCCCAGTCCTCCAGTCTCCCCGGGACTGCCGGCTGCTCTTCCGCCTCCTTCCTCCCCTCCACTGTCCGGCCTGGCGCTAGGGCAAACCAAGGCCTCGGCGCAGATACTGGTCTCCGATTCTGGCGCCTTCCTTCCCCGGTGGTCCGAGAAAGTTCTTGGGCTGCTAAGTGTCTCTCTACAAGAGCAACTAGTTCATCATAAGAGGAGGGATCATTTTGGCGGACTCACCCTCGTATGTCCGGCGGCAACCCCCTCATGTACCTGTCCAATACCAGGATTTCCACTACCTTCTCTGGTCCATGGGTCTCGGGGTGGAGCCACTTCCGAGCGAGGTGTATCAAGTCAAACAGCTGGGACCTTGGTGCTTTGTCATCCCGGTATTTCCACTCCTGGAAGCGCTGGGCCCTTATGGCCAGCGTCACGCCTGTCATCGCCAGGATTTCCGCCTTCAGCTGGGGGTAATCCATAGCTGCTTCTGTGGTCATGTCAAAGTAGGCCTTCTGGGCCTCCCCACACAGGAATGGAGCCAGGAGGCCTGCCCACTGGTCTTGAGGCCAGGCCTCCCGCAGGGCCATCCTCTCGAATGCAAGGAAATATGCCTCTATATCATCGTCTGTTGTCATTTTCTGTAAATAGTTGCTCGCCCGTAGCAGCCGGGTCCCCTGGGCCCCGTGCATCAGCGTGGCCAGGGCTTTCAACTGATTCACTACTTCATTCTGGGTGGCTCGATCTTGGGCCACCTGGCTCATCAGCAGCTGGTTTGTCTCCTGTTGGACACGTACTGACTCTTGCTGGGCCGCCACCTGTACTCTGGTAGCCTCTTGTTGAGCCGCAGTGGCTTGTATCAACGCCTTCACTACATCCTCCATCGTTTTTTTTTGTTTGTTTGTTTGTTTGTTTTGTGATTTTACCTTGCCCTGAGGTGGCTTGCCACAGAGCCTCACTCACTATGACATCCCACCCCTGACACCACGTGTGGCAAAGTACCTGCTTCTCCTTGGCTGGCTCAGTCCCTTTTTGCCTTGGAGACACAGGCTTGGGCAAAGCAAGGACCTTCCCAGCCACGCAGGGTCTGGCTGATCCTTTTCTCAGTCAATCCCTTGCTGTTTTTTCTCCCCTTCTGGGGACAGAGTGCAGTCTTCCTTACTGGAAGAGTTCAGAGTCTTGCTGCACCTACTCGCTCTCAGCTTCTCTCTCCCCCCCCCCCCCACTGCTTCCCTGCCAGGGAAGGTTTAAAAAGGTCTCCAGCAATTGGGGCCAGCTGATCGTAATTAGTTCCCTGGTAACCCCTGTTCCAGCTGAACCTAATTTCTCCATGGCTATCTCCCCTCAATGGATAGGGAGAGGCCTTTTAACCCCTCTGGGACTAATTACTACCCCTCCCTTGGTAGCTATTTGTCCTGGGTTTGCCGCACTGGACATTTGCTGCTAATTTGTTTTTTAAATGGAAATGTGTGGAAAGTGCCTGCTTGCCCCCCCAAAATGTGGATATTTCATTGAAATCCCCAAACCTGGCAACTGGAAATGTTTGAAATTTCAGCCAAACATTTTGGATTGTTGGGTTTTGGATTTTCCAACAAAATGTCCAAAATTTCAATGAAAACATTTCATTTTCATTGAAATTTTCCCTGGGAGGAAAAAACTGCCATTTTCCAAACAGCTCCAGGAATTACACTAGTTCCACCCCTCCCTACTCAGATGAGATATGCATTTCACCAAAGGTCTTATACAGCTACATGTGGGAGCTTTAATAGCAGCTCTGGGTTTCCTTGCCTCATCCCTGCACTCTGTGGACAGTGAGGCTGTATCGAGGATGGGAAGCCAAAGGCAACTTTCTCACTGACTTGCATCCGAAGAAGTGGGTATTCACCCACGAAAGCTCATGCTGCAAAACGTCTGTTAGTCTATAAGGTGCCACAGGATTCTTTGCTGCTTTCTCACTGTGTTTTCCTATCCAAGTACTTGGCATCGTTTTAAGAGAAAAATTCCCCTGGCTCAACATTAAAGATAGAACTAAATCATGTGATGGCAACCTCTGCCCGACTGCCACCCGTTCTGCCTCCAGTGTTCTAGGAAACCGCTTATTGTAAAAGGAAAGCACTGAAATAGCAGGAGACCGGAAGTGTGCGGCTAGACGCTGGTGTGCAGAGAGAAGAGCTACTGTGGATGCTGGAATGCTGTGCCCATTGATCACGGACCCAGCCCCACGCACACATAGCAAGCATTCGGCCCTGTCACACTGATGTCACCGCTTTGCAAACTGGTCAAAAACCCTGCAACCCCCCCCTCCCCTATTGCGTTTGCACCGTAGAACATTCTGCCCAGCTGAGTTGTCCATCCATGGTGCTGAGGGCTCTGCGGCTACTCCACTGCACTCTGAGCCAAATCTGAGTCAAGAATCTAAATCATTAATCCACCAGCAGAGGTTGGGACTGATGAAACAGCACCCGAGCCATAGGCAATGGAGTGCCTTGTGTTGCTGCTGGCTGGTACAGAGTTGGCATGGCCATGCTTCCTTTTCAGCCCCCTGTCTGTCCGAAGGGAATTCCCTGTGATTCACAACCTTGATGGGAAGTTTAAGTGTGTGCGGGGGTGGGAGGGGACGGGACTGGAATATTCTCTGTGGAGGACTCTGGAAAAAGAAAAAATAACAGTCCCCTGTGCTCCGCAAGGTCACTATTTATGGACAGAAAGTATGGAAGGCGCATGACTCCTCCGTTTGCAGGCTGTGACCCTGCCCCAAAGCCAGCCCACACTCAGCCCCCCAAGCTGCCCCTTCCCCCGAGGTCCCCCCCTACCTACCTCTCATGCCTCTTCCCCCGAGGCCCCCACCCTACCCGCCTGCCTGCTGACCAGCCAGCCAGCCAGCTCCTCACTGCTTACACGCACCTCTTCACCCCCTCCCCAAGACTCCCATGTGGGCAGAGTGGGGACCAGAAGAGACGGAGTGAGGTCAGGGCCTCTGAGGGAAGAGGACGAGTGGAAGCGGGGCCTCAGGGCGAAGCGCGGGCAGGGCCGTGGCCCCAGCGCCCTTTCGGCAGCAGTGCATTCCAAAGGCGGCAGGCCGGCTGTTTAGGGAGGCTTAGCCTCCCCTGGCCTCTTATACCTGCTGCCCATGACAGAAACCTCTGATGTGTACCTGGGAATGTACGAGAAGTAAAGCAGAGCTGAGTTTGGGTCTAATCTAAGAGGGTGTTGGACAGTCAAGGAAGAACTCGTGTTCATTAGCTTCACAGGAGCAGTTCTTCTTTTCTCCTGGAGGAGCCTGAGAACGGGGCAGCAAAGAGGATGTAGAACCTACTGCCTCTTTATCTACCTTACGCTTTCATACGGCACCTATTGCTGCAGTCGTTCAGTGTCAACCTCTCTGTCACTGATCTCAATCCAGCCTAGATCAGCAGAGAACAATAGCTGTTCCTAGCTCATGGCTGTTCAGTGGCCAATATGAAATGAGATGGGGGCCCACTTTGGCTCCCAGCGCACATCGTCCAAACTGGCACAGACTGGTCCCTTCAAGGCAGTCTCAGAAGAGACGCCAAGTGGGGAATGGGAATTGACCTCCCTCCATGTTGGGGCTGCTTGCACCACTGCTGCCCTTTCTGCCCATGTGCTGTGACTGCAGAAATCCAGTCCCAGGGCTGCCAAGCCAGCAGCTTTCACCAGCACTACAACCCAGACCCTCAATGGTATTTAGGCTCCTAAATCAGTGTGAGTTAGGCACCTGCACACCTTTGAGGATCTGGGCCTAAGGTCCCTTTAGGCAGGAAAAGGTAGGAGTAAAAGTGGCAGTGGAAAGCCAGGTGGTAAAGAGACCAGGAGTGGTTGAATGGCCTTTCCACTCTATTGTCCTAGGCCCCAGGGTAAGCAGCATGTGCCAAGTCTGACTGAACTACCGTCACACCAGGCAGTGTTCATCGCACATCACCACAGTTCCCAGCGGGGACTCATAACATCCGGACCCCGCAGAATCGAAGTAAAACAATCTGTGGAAATGACCCAACAAGGAGAGGGGACAGGATACCGCTCAGCAGCACCGCAGGCTGCATTGTGCCTTTGGATTCCTCACGGATGAAGTCAGACTCCAGCCTTGCTAGTAAGGGGGGAGCTGGAGAGGGAGGGGAAAAGGCCGGAAGGATCAAGGGCTACAAATATCCCCTCGCCTGCTGTGATCATGGGAAATCATTTATATAGGATACTCCCCCCTGAACCTAACGGATGATCCATGCTCCAAAAGCAAGTGATCCTCTCCCCCAGCCCACAAACCACTCCAGCACACCCCAGAGGGAAATGCATTCGCCCCCGAGCTGTGGTAATTGGGTTAGCCCTGTGCACTGAGCAAACTCCTGTCATTTGGGAAGCTCCGGGGCTGGAGCACCCATGGAAAAAAATAGTGAGTGCTCAGCACCCACCAGCCACAGCTCTTTGGTGGCTCACCGATCAGCTGTTCGACAGCTGGCGGGAGGCACTTGGGGGAGGGGGCAGAGTGGGGGCGGGAAGAGACGGAGTGAGGGTGGGGCCTTGGGAAGAAGCGGGGATGAAGCACCCACCAGGGAAAATAAAAGTCAGCACGTGTGCTACTGTGTCTTTTTGGTGGGATGCAATGAAGGCGCAGTACCACACCTGTTTGGGAGAACTTCCAGCCCCACCTGGGAGCTCAGAGGAATGGTGTGAAATGTGGATCCTCCTGGCCAGACAGGACTGCTGTATATCAAACCCACTCTGCTCAGAGGCCATTTGCCTGAAGTACCCTTTGAAAATCCTTCATCATCTTCCTCTAGTACATTGAAGCTTACTATAGACCCCTTCCTATTGCAATCCTAAGCTCTCCGGAGTACAGCATGGGATGGGGAGATAGGGCTGCATCTACTTTTACCTTAGGGCCTGGTGATTGAAATCAGGGTGCGTGACGTAACGCAGCAGCAATACCTGGTCTATGGGAGTCGGTTTGTGATACCAGTGGGCAAGTGTTCAGCAGCTTCCCTACTATTTAAGGCATTGTTTGTCTCTAGGCCACGTAAGCCAGCTGGAGTGCCATAGCTGAGCCCAAATCCAGGCTGCTGGCATCACATCTCTCCAGGAAGGAAAGAGGGTGCCCGGGGACTGGCACCAGGGAGGGAGAAGGGGTGAGCTGCCAGAGGAGGATGCTTGTTATGTGACTGGAGGGCGTGGCTTCGGGGAGGAGATGTGATAGGAGGGGTAGATTAGCAGCTGGGATGTGTACTTGTGAGATGTAACCATCCCCATCCCACCCCCAGCAACCTCTCTTTACATCCTCTGCCCCTCCCCCTCCTCTGTTAAAGTGGCTCACTGTAAGCAGCGGAAAGTGGGGAGGAGGGGTGGCCACACTCAGCTTACAACTCATCTCTCCCCATTAGCAATAGAAACATTGAGCCCAAGTGACAGCTATGACTGGCCTGGCTGAGCAGTGTTCCTCCTACCTCCTGATCAGGGGACAGCTCAGCACAGTGGGGTCACAGCCAGGCTGTGGGGAGAGCATGGCTCCATCCAAACTCTCTCCAGCTGGAGAGAGTGCCAGGGAGGAGGCTGTGGCAAGTGAGTCAGCAGCAGCAGTGACTGTCACAGGATCATCTGAGGAAGCAAGACACTGAGACACATTGCAGGAGGGTGTGACACATTGGGCCAAGGATGGAGCAAGTGGCCATGATCACTTCCCTTTCTGGAGCAGAGTATATAGCTCACACCCACTCACGCCCTCTTTCCAATGCTCTCATTCTGGATGCTGCACCATACAGTCTTGGTTCCAGTCCCAAACACTCCCACACACTGTGGGGTTACTGCAGGTTTCAGAGCCCATGCTGTAGTTTATAAGCAGTCCCTGCACAGCTGCATTAAAGCTCCCACAGGCCGTGTCTGCCTCACACCAAAGGGGAAGGTTCTTCCCGGTACCTGCTCAGTTGGGGATGGAGCTGGTGCAGATGCAGAGAGGTCCCAGGTTTTAGTCCCTCCTGGCTGTCCCAGCACTGTTAGCCCAAGTGCCTCATGATCACAGCTCCCATGGGATGCCATGAGGAGAAACCATCCAGTCTGCCGCTTCCCTCCTGGGAACTGCAGAATTGTTCCCTTTGCTATATCCCCAACTACTAAGCCCAGCTTAAATGTCCCAAGCAATGGGGCTGCCATCATTTCCCTTAGCAGATGATTCCACAGAAGTTTCCTCTGCTCAGTTTCATCCCATCGCTCCCAGTTACCCTCACACTCCCTGGACCGCGCTAAACAATCCAGCTCCAGCCAAAAGGGTCACCCTCTTCAGATGCCAAACTGCACATATCTAAGGCCCGACTCACCACTGTGGTCCTGAATCAG
The DNA here is from genome assembly GCF_020497125.1 of Mauremys mutica. Classification (NCBI taxonomy): domain Eukaryota; kingdom Metazoa; phylum Chordata; order Testudines; family Geoemydidae; genus Mauremys; species Mauremys mutica. Next base: position 40,642,738 of record NC_059080.1, read on the forward strand.
CTGTTCAGTCCATGTGACCCTTCCTCATGAAACTCATGCTTTCCTGCCCTCTCCTTCCATGGTACGCCCACACCTTGAATACTGTGTGCAGATGTGGATGCTCCAGCTTCAAAGGGATATGTTAGAATTGGAAAAGGTGCAGAGAAGGGCAGGAAAAATGATTAGGGGCATGAAACAGCTTCCATAGGAGGAGAGATTAAAAAGAATGGGACTGTTCAGCTTGGAAAAGAGACGACTAAGGGAGGAATATGACAGAGGTCTATAAAATCATGAAAGGGGGGGAGAAAGTGAACAAGGAAGTGTTATTTACCCCTTCACATAACACATGAACCAGGGGGTCACCCAATGAAATTAATAGGCAGCAGAATTAAAACAAACATAAGGAAGTACTTCTTACACAACGCACAGTCAACCCATGGAACTCACTGTCAGAGGATGTTGTGAAGGCCAAGACTATAACAGGGTTCAAAAAAGAATTAGATAAGTTCATGAAGGATAGGTCCATCAATGGCTATTAGTTAAGATGGTCAGGGATGCAACCCCTGCTCTGGGTGTCCCGAGCCTTTGACTGCCAGAAGCTGGGACTAGATAATAGGAGATGGATCACTGTTCCTTCCCTCTGAAGCATCTGGCCCTGGTCACCGTTAGAAGACAGGATATTGGGCTAGATGGACCATTGGTCTGACCCAGAATAACCATTCTTATGTTCATTACTTTTGTTCTTCTCTGAATTGCTTCCATTTTTGGTGACATCTTTCCAGTCCTGAGGAATCCAGAACTGAACTCAGTGTTCCAGAGAATGTGGCATCAGAACCCTAGAGAGAAGGATCATTCTCACTTGGCTCCATGGTTCCAGGTTGCTGTTGCATATGCAGCCTTCAAATCACATTGCCTTTTCCTCTCTGTTTGCTGTCCTCTCTTTTGGCCTTGGTGTCCAAGTGTCTCTCTCTGTCCCGTTCTCCCACTCCTGCTCGCCTCTGGCTAGAGCAGATTTCCCTGCAGCCCCACCCGAGAAGCCTGACCCCAGGCCCTGCTAGAATGACACCCTCTGAAGATCTACGCCATTCACAAGGGGCCCCTAAGGAACCCTTCCCTCACAAGTCATGCCCCAATGGCTGAATCTGTGCACTGTCTAGCCAGTCTGAGACATGCCAGCATACCTGATTCTCAGTGAATGCTCTTCCCCCATGTGAATTACAAGATCACCCAGACTGCTGCATGCTTAATAGGACAAATCATAGAGTGTACACTTTCCATATAAAATCTCAACGCCCCTGCATGCTCAGTCATTCCCCTAGGGGCTTCCCTTGTTCCCTGGATGCTGCTGAGGTCTGCCACTTCCACCGAGGAAAGCTGTGATGGTGACATAGTGAAAGCACAGAGCTGGAGGACACATGGACATACAAGCACTTTGCTTTCCCAGCGCTACACAGGAAATTACTCACACTGGGTAGTTTCAGGATGAGGTACCCACTCTGGTCTCCAGTGTGTTCTCGTTTCTCTCACTGCATGCCGAGTGAGACTCTCCTGAGGTGCAGCAAAGATGCTTTCCCTGAGCCCATACACTCTAGTGTAGGAGTTGGTGCATGTGGCACTGATGAAAAGTGCCAGATTGATAATGCTGGAGACTCAAGCCCCTAGAACAAGTGCTGCACTGGCCATGGTACTATAGTACAAAGGTCCACTACCCTGCCCTACCAATGAAGGGACCACTGCTCAGGGCAAGAGCACCATAACCAATCCTCTCAGCAGAGAGATCAAGGGCTGAATAGACTGTGGAGACCTGTCTCTAGAACTGGCCTGACACCCAACACCGCATTTCACAAAGATTTTTCTCTAACACTCCCCAACAGCCAGTTTTCAGTTACCACCTACCTACAGTGGGACCAATGATCTAGAGTTGATAGGCTCTGTACCTCAACTCCTGTTTTATTCTGGCCCTGTTCTCTGTGTCAAGAATGCAGGCCTGGTTTCCAATCTGCCCTGGTGCTTCAGCTAGACTTTTCAGGGACACTTTGACTTAAATTCTCCAACTCATCAAGAATTAAACTATTTCTATGTCTACAAGGCTTGTTCTGTATTACTAGAGACATTTCATGACAGACCAGTGTTTGGAGGGAGCTGTCCAGGGAATCGCTGAGTGAAATCACTGGCCTGTGTTACACAGGAGGTCAGACTAAATGATCATAGTAATCTCACTTGGCCTGAAAATCTAAGAATCTCTGGCTGCCCCAGACTCCACAGAACGGGTCTGCTGTCTGCCTGCCACCCTGCCCTTAAACTGTTCAGTTTAACCATGGAACCAATTGAAACTAGGACCAAGGTAACAAAACCATCTTCAGATAGAATTGGATCTTGAGAGGCAGGAACTGATTCAACGCTCTTTGGGGTGGGGTGGGAATGAATGCAGTACAAATCGATCCACTCCCTGCACTCGAACGCGTCCTCACTCCCTGCCAGAGTACGTTCTAGAAAATATGCTCTTCAAATAGAAGCAAAGTGGTGCACAGAGGCTAGTGCCTCCCTCTCAGCCCCCATTAACCCCGGAACTTCCCCCACAAACCACATGGGACCGTTTGTCACACAGGAAAACAAACTTTCTGCAGAGGCAGGGGATACCTTCACTGCTGTGGTTCCATTCAGATAACGTCAGCATCTTCCATTCCTATGGTCACCCTCAGCTTCTGGGTGTCCAGCAAACAGTTAGTACAGAAGCTACATGGATGTGCAATTGTATGTGTAATAACATCCCTGCTAGAGGATTGAACCCAGGACTTTTGGCTCTGAAGATATGAGCCTCTCTTGCCTGAACTAAAGGCAAAGTTCCTCATCTTGGACGCAAAAATAGACTCATCAGCCTCTATTCCTGTTCCAACCACTACAGGGAGACAAAGAACCACAATGGTTTAGTATGGGGTACATATGGACCAGGGGTAAATCCTGGTCAGGCTGTCTCTCTCAGAAGCTTTCTCTTCCCACCCTTTCTGTGAGCTCCTGATTAGATAATGAATCTCTTCTGCCCTGATTAATTCACATCCGGCGAAGAAATCAGCTGCTTTGCCTCAGAGTCAGAGAGAGTGAGTCATGCTCACCTGCTCTTTAGGAGCTCAACTCCAAGGGCCCATCAGAGCCAACGAAGGTCTGAAGAATAGAAATTCAGCTGATGATCCCACAGTTTCTTTGTGGGCTGAGGGTAGTAATCACTTCCTTAGCCTGCCTCTGGTGGCCTGAAGTTGCCCCTATATCCACATCTGGGTCAGTGAAATTTCTACCACTACTTCAACAATCACCACCCATCCATTAAACTCTCTCTGGAACACTCCCACACCAGCATCAACTTCCTGGACACCACGATCAGCTTCAACAATGGAACCTTACAGACAACTATATACAGGAAAGCCGCGGATCACCACACCTACCTTCACAGAGCCAGTAAACACCAAGAAATCTGTTTTCTACAGCAAGGCACTCAGATACCACAGAATATGCTCCAAGGAGAAAGTCCAGGATATACACCTTACCACACTCAAAACTGCCTTCACCAATCAAAGAGACTCCACCAGAGAAGTAGATCACGTCATGGAATTGGCACCCAAATACTCTGAGATAACCTGCTTCAATACAGAAATAAAACCCCCTCTGATTACACACCCTTAGCAGTCACCCACCCTCCCACACTGGAACACATACAGGGTATCAACAACTACAACACATACTCGATGGGGACCCCATCCTGAAAGAAATCTTTCCTGAACCCCCACTTCTGACCTTCAAACAACCTCCCAACCTCTCCAATGGCATCATGAGAAGCAAGATCCCCACAGACCAGGGACCCACCAATTCAAAGCAGCACCAGACCCTGCCAGAACAACAGTTGCAAAACCTGCAGACATATCTCCATTCCTGCAATGATCAACACCCCCGACAACAAACTTTTCAAGATCCATGGGTCCTACGCATACCTATCACAATAGGTGATATACCTCATCCAGTACACTAAATGCCCCAATAACAACTGTATGGGTGAAACCAGACAATCACTGCACTCTCAAATGAGCACAGAAAAACGATACAAGACAAAAACACCATATCACCTGTGGATGAACACTTTTCACAAAGTAATCACTCTATATCTGACCTCTCTTTATTCATCTTCAAAGGAAATCTGCACAACAATTTCAAAAGATGAGCCTGGGAGCTTAAATTCATAACTTTGCTGGAATCTAAAAATCATGGACTGAACAGAGACACTGGATTTATGGCTTATTACAGGGATCCCGGCCGCCAGCCCCGCTCAGTGCACGCGGCCGGCTGAGTGAAGCCGGCTGAGTGAAGCAGGGCCAGTGGCCAGGACCCCAGACCAGCGGCAGCCGCGCCCCCCCAGCTCCCTCCCCACCACGCTCGTTCTGCGTCTCCCAGGAGTGTGAGCCGCCGGGGCACGGGGCCCTGAGCCTACTGCGGGAGGGGCGGTGGCAGCTCACACTCCCGGGAACTGCAGAGCTTGAGCGCGGCGAGGGAGGAGCCGGGGCACACACGGGGCCCGCCACCAGCATGCATCCACTTCAGGACCCCCCCCGGGGGGGGGCACCGGGCCACAGCCTGGGCAGGGGTGCCCCCCAGCTTCCACCTCACCACACTCGGGTTCTGCGGCTCCTGGAAGTGTGAGCTGCCGCCGCTGTCCATCCCACAGCTCCCTCCCTCCGGCTGCCTCAGCACTCCACGTGGAGGCAAAACTCCACATGAAGCCAGTGTCTGACCGGCATGGGCATGGTAAGGGGAGTCTTGGGGGGCAGTCAGGGAGCAGGGGGAGGGTTGGATGGATCAGGAGTTCTGGGGTCCTCTCAGGGGGTGGGGAGTGGTTGGATGGGTGTGGGAGTCCCCCGGGGGTCTGTCTGGGGTCAGGGGTGTTCATAAGGGTTGGGGCAGTCAGGGGACAGGTAGGGGGTAGGGTCCTAGGGGTGCAGTTAGGGTGGGAGGATCTCAGGAGGGGGCAGTCAGGGAACAAGGAGCAGGGAGGCTTAGGTAGGGGGTGGGATTCTGGGGGGGCAGTTAGGGTCAGGGGTTCCAGGAGGGGGCAGTCAAGGTACAAGGAGCAGGGGGGTGGGGGGTTGGGGCTTTTGACTGGGGCAATTGGGGTGGGAAGTGGGAGGGAGTGGATGGGGGCTAGGGCAGGGCTCTCCCCTCTTTTGTGATTGTTGAAATATGGTAACCCTAGGCAAGGGGGGAGCCAGGGGGCACATGGGGGCTGGTGCCCACATACATCCACTGCAGCCTGCAAGAGCCCCCGGGGAGGCACCTGGCCGCAGCCTGAGCAGGGGGGCCGGGGGTGGGGGCTCAGCTGCTTCCCGCTAGTGGTGCTGCCGCTGCCTTTGCAGGGCTGCTGCCCCCCTGCACCACACTGGCTCTTCCATGGCTGGGGCTCGCTGCTGCTGCAAGCAGGATGCTCTGGCTCTCTGGTGCCTCCGGAAGGTGGCTCCTCCCTGCCGAACTGCTGCAGTGGCCCAAGCCCGGCAAAGCCAGTGAGTGGACTTGGGGTGGGGGCCACCTGGGTGGGGTGGAGAGGGCTCGTGGCGGGGGGCTGTGCACCCTCCAAGGGAGTTCAGGGGGCGGGGAGGGGGGAACCTGGTCTGGGGAGCAGCCCCTGGGCAGGCTGGCCGCTGGGGACTATAAAGGCTCATTGGGGATTTGCCCCTCAATGAACTTATGTGCAAGGTGGAAGTTTCGCCTAGGGCGCAAAATATCCTTGCACCGGCCCTGCCCCGGGGGGGTGTGCACCCCAGGTTAAGAATCACTGCACTAAACTGATAAGATCTGCATTTTAATTTAATTTTAAATGAAGCTTCTTAAACATTTTAAAAAACTTGTTTACTTTACATACAACAATAGTTTAGCTGTATAGAGAGAAACCTTATAAAAACGTTAAAATGTATTACCAGCATGCAAAACCTTAAATTAGAGTGAATAAATGAAGACTCAGCACACCACTTCTGAAAGGTTGCCAACCCCTGGCTTATTACAACAATCTGAAACCCATGAACAATCTCCCCCCACCCAGCTACTTCCCTGCCACACACACACACACTTCCTTTCCCCTCATATGACTAGAGGAGAGTTAATGGGCCACTTCACCTTGAATAGTCCCTTGAAATGTGTGTTAACTATTTATGCTAAACAATCTGATCTACCTTGTGACTCTCAGAGGGGAGTTCTACAGCTGCACTGCTGTAGCAGTTTAATGAACATGCTCTACGCATACAGGAGAGAGCTGCCCTGTCAGTGCAGTTAATCCACCTCCATGAGAGGTGCTGTCTATGGGTATGGCTACCCTTGCGAGTTGCAGCGCTGATGGAGGCTTTCCAGCACTGCAATTAGTAAGTGACCACACCTGCAGGGCACTTCCAGCACTGCAACTCCCTGGCTGCAGCGCTGGCCGTACACCCCTCTCGGCATGGGGAATAAGGATTGCAGCGCTGGTGCTGCAGCGCTGGTCATCAAGTGTGGCCACACAACAGCGCTGTTGTTGGCCTCCAGGGTATAAGGGTGTATCCCAGAATGCTTTTAACTAAATTACTCCCTTTGTTTTGTTATGCAGCCTCTCTTTGTTTTGTTGTGAACCTCCGGAGCTCCGTTGCTACCAGAGCTGCTTATCAGCTCCTGTTTGCTGTGATCAATCTGTGAACAATCAAATGAGATCCTCCTCCCTGCGATTCACAGGGGTTGAGTGTTTGCGTTTTGCTTGACCAGCAGCGAGAAAAGGAGTCATTCACAGGGGTTGAGTGTTTGCTTTGCTTGAGAGAAACGGGGGGAGGGGGCAGAGGGGGGAAAGAGAGTATGTTGGATGCAGGCTGTTTGCAGTTAACAGTAAGGGGGTGGGAAAATTTTCTGATTTTGCACAGTGTCAGTTCCAAAAATCCACTCTCTCTTTCCCCCCCCCCCAGTCCCTGTCACACTGCCCCACACCCCCTCTTTTGAAAAGCACTGTTGCTGCCACTTGAATGCTGGGATAGCTGCCCATAATTCATCACTCCCAATAGCGCTGCAAATGCTGCAAATGTGGCCACACTGCAGCGCTGGTAGATGTGAGTGTGGCCATACACCAGCGCTGGCCCTGCACAGCTGGACGACCAGCGCTGCAACTACCAGTGCTGCAGATTTGTAAATGTAGCCATACCCTATGTTGATGGGAAAAGCTCTCCCACCAACTTAGCACTGTCTACACCGGGGGTTAGGCTGGTCAGGGCCGGCTCTAGACCCCAGCGCGCCAAGCGCGGGGGGCGCTCTGCCTGTCGCCGGGAGGGTGGCAGATGGCTCCGGTGGACCGCAGGACCGGTGACCGCCAGAGCGCCCCCCGCGGCATGCTGCCCTGCTTGGGGCGGCGAAATTCCTAGAGCCGCCCCTGAGGCTGGTATAACTACATCACTCAGGAGTGTGGATTTTTCATACCCCTGAGTGATGTAATGATACCGATGTAAGCCTGTAGTGTAGACCAGATCTGAGGCTATGGCTACACTTACGGTTTGCAGCGCTGGTAGTTTGCAACGCTGGTCATCCAGCTGTGCAGGGCCAGCGCTGCAGTGTGGCCACACTGACAGCTACCAGCGCTGCAGTGTGGCCACATTGGCAGCATTTCCAGCGCTGTACTGAGAGGTGCATTGTGGGCAGCTATCCCACAGAGCACCTCATCCCGTTTTGGCACCGTTTTGGCGCTGAGTATTGTGGGAAGGGGAAGGAAGTGTGTGGGTCATTCCGCTTCCTGTTCCAACGCCCCGTGGTGCATCGCTTCACTTCCCAGCAGTCTCAGTTTCGCCGTCCACGTTTCTTGCCATTGTGAGTTCAGCACGCTGTGAAATGGAGCCTGAGCTGCTGAGGAATTTGCTGCTGACTGTCGCCAGCACATCACGTTTGGCAGTTGAGCTATTCCTCCTTCAGCTCCAAAGTGACAGTGAGGAGTCCGATGATGATATGGATTTTCCTAAAGCGGGTGACATGAAATTGCTTGTGGCGGTAACGGAAATGCTCAGCACCGTGGAACGCCGCTTTTGGGCTCGTGAGACAAGCAGTGAGTTGTGGGATCACATTGTCATGGAAGTCTGGGATGACGAGCAGTGGCTGCAGAACTTTCGTATGAGAAAAGCCACTTTCATGGGACTGTGTGCTGAGCTCGCCCCCACCCTGCGGCGCAAGGACACAAGATTGAGAGCTGCCCTGACGGTGGAAAAGCGGGTGGCTATTGCAATGTGGAAGCTGGCAACTCCAGACAGCTACCGGTCGGTCGGGAACCAGTTTGGGGTGGGAAAGTCAACCGTTGGAATCGTGTTGATGCAAGTTTGCAGGGCCATTAATCGCATCCTGCTAAGGAGAACCGTGACTGTGGGGAACGTGCAGGACATTGTGGATGGCTTTTCAGAAATGGGTTTCCCTAACTGTGGAGGGGCAATAGATGGGACGCATATTCCTATTCTGGCACCACCCCACCTAGCCTACGAGTACATTAATCGCAAGGGGTATTTCTCTATGGTTCTCCAGGCGCTTGTGGATCACCGTGGGCGTTTCATTGATATTTACACAGGCTGGCCTGGAAAAGTGCATGATGCACGCATCTTTCGGAACAGTGGCCTGTTCAGGAAGATGCAGGAAGGTACATTTTTCCCAGACCGAAAGATCACAGTAAGGGACGTTGAAATGCCCATTGTCATCCTTGGAGACCCCGCTTACCCATTAATGCCTTGGCTCATGAAACCATATACAGGGAAGCTGAACAGGAGCCAGGACCGTTTCAACTAAAGGCTGAGCCGATGCCGAATGACTGTGGAGTGTGCTTTTGGCCGTTTAAAAGCTCGCTGGAGATGTCTGTATGGGAAGCTAGACTTGGGGGAAAGCAGCATCCCTGCGGTTATATCTGCGTGCTGTACCCTCCATAATATTTGTGAAGGGAAGGGTGAAGCATTCAGCCAGGCATGGACCAACGAGGTGCAAGTCCTGGAGGCTGAATTTGCACAGCCAGACAGCAGGACTACTAGAGACGCCCACCACAGGGCAACAAGGATTAGGGATGCCTTGAGGGAGAAATTTGAGGCTGAAAGCCAACAGTAATGTTTTTTTGCCTTGACCAGGAGTGACGTGCACTGGTTACAGTGCTTTTAAGTGCCTGTGTTTTCCTTGATGTTTGTTACCTGTGTTTTCTTTGGGGTTTGTTATCTTTCACTTTATGCAATAATAAAAACTGATTCATAATCAAAGAAATCATTTATTTAAAAAAAAGGAAGTACACGGGCAGGGGGGTTGGTTGTTGAACTGTACATTCATAGTTTTTCATATGTACTGCCAGGAGTGCTGTGCACCTCAGGATTGTACTGTTGCACGGTGATGGGGGTTGAGTGCAGAGGGTAAGGGTCGTAGTTCTCTGGGCTCATAGGTGACCGTACAGGTGTCGGAGGCAGCTGGTGATGGTGTAGGTAAGAACCTGGATGCTGGGGAACGGGACTTGGAGCTGACATTGGTGCATAGGGGAAAGAGGTTTGGGAGGGTGGGGGTTTGGCACGGTAGTGCTCTGCCTGCATTGCTACCATTGACTGCATACAGTCTGTTTGGCGCGCAATGAGGTTTATAAGCTGCCTCGTGGTTTTCTTCAGCGTCAACGCCTTTCTCCTGCTTTCTGTTTGCCTCCAGTGATGCATCTTTTCTCTCCATTCCTGCGCATTTTTATTCTCTTTTGCACACTGGTTCATAACTGCCTTCACCAGTTCTTCTTTGCTTTTGTTCGGTTTCCTCCTCAGGTTTTGAAGCTTTCTTTCAGTCACTGATAAGACCGGTCCATGACTACTCAAGGTCACTGTAAAAATACAGCAAATGATACATTTTAAGAGAGCTTCCATTGTGTATAATCTGAAGTTATTTTAAAGTCTCACAAGCATTCCTCACACATTTCAGCAACTGCTAGAGAATTCACAGCCTCCCAGAAATGGTAATGGTAATTAACCCTGGGGTTTCCTTCCGCGGTCTGCTTGAGCAGGGTGCTTCTTGCTTCATGGCTAGGCTGCCTGTTTCGGGGCTTTCTGTTAAACGCAGCACTGCCATGTCCCTCAGGAATTAACCCTGGGGTTTCCTTCCGCGGTCTGCTCGAGCAGGGTGCTGGGGCTTTGTTAAACGCAGCATGGCTAGGCTGCTTGATGTTAAACGCAGCACTGCCATGTCCCTCAGGAATTAACCCTGGGGTTTCCTTCCGCGGTCTGCTCGAGCAGGGTGCTTCTTGCTTCATGGCTAGGCTGCCTGTTTCGGGGCTTTGTTAACCCTGGGGTTCCTGGGGTTCCTGCCTGCCGCGCTATGCAGTTGGGGAAACCAGCACTGAAACACTCCCTCCATTTCCCACAGGAGTTAATACTGGAAGATATCTCCCTTCTGCGGGTTACCAAAGAAGCAAGGGAGGGTCTCCTACAACAATGCGGATTCCGCCCGGGTCCTTATGCAGCGTGCCTCTGTGCAAGCATGGTTCCCCCACCCGTCCTGGAACAGTGGCGCGGACGCGTTAGCCTGAATGGGACAGGGACCACAATGGCTCTCCCTTTAAACTTGGTCACGCGAATTGCCTATGCTCTTGCAGAAACTTTTGAAGAGATTACAGAGGCAGATTACTGCGACGTGATAGACCACATCAATGGGATATTCCATGTCTAGGCATGCAGGCATGCAGCCATACCATCCCCCCTACTCTCCCAAAACCTTTGCATTGCAATAAAAGCTGCTTACCTGGGACCTGCTCCTGTGATTCTTCTGCACCAAGTTCCAGGGGCTGCGACTGGCTAGCTTCCTCCTGGCTTGAGAAGAGCTCCTGACTGCATGCCTCCTCCGGGCTGGCTTCCCGCACCACAGTAGCCTCACTGTCTGCCTCCCCCTCCCCATCCTCTACCGGCTCTGAACTGTCCATCGTGGTCCTTGGATTTACAGAGGGGTCACCCCCATAAATCGCATCCAGCTCCTTGTAAAACCGGCAGGTCGTGGGGGCACTGCCGGATCTGCGGTTTCCCTCGCGTGCTTTGCAATAGGCACTCCGCAGCTCCTTTACTTTTACCCTGCACTGCACCGCGTCACGCTCATGGCCCCTTTCCATCATGGCTCTCGATACCTGGGCAAAGGTATCATAATTCTTACGGCTAGAGCGCAGCTGTGCCTGCACAGATTCCTCCCCCCAAACACTGATGAGGTCCATCAGCTCGCCATTGCTCCATGCTGGGGCTCGTTTGCCACGTGGAGGCATGGTCACCTGTAAAGATTCACTGATTGCATTCCATACCTGGCTGAGCAAACAGGAAGGGGATTTTTAAAATTCCCGGGGCATTTAAAGGGCGGGTCACCTGAGGCCAGGGAAGTAGAGTCTGACCTGATGAGCAGAGTGGCTGAACAGGCATTCTGGGATACATCCTTATACCCTGGAGGCCAATCACAGCGCTGGTGTGTGGCCACACTTGATGACCAGCGCTGCAGCACCAGCGCTGGAATCCTTATTCCCCATGCCGAGAGGGGTGTTCGGCCAGCGCTGCAGCCAGGGAGTTGCAGCGCTGGAAGTGCCTTGCAGGTGTGGCCACTTACTAATTGCAGCGCTGGTGGAGGCTTTCCAGCGCTGCAAATCGCCAGTGTAGCCATACCCTGAATAAGTTTTCCAGACCTGAAGAAGAGCTCTGTGTAAGCTTGAAAGCTTGTCTCTCTCACCAACAGAAGTTGGTCCTATAACATATATTACATCCCTCACCTTGTCTCACTAACATCCTGGGACCTACATGGCTACAACTCTACATGCCATGGGGGCAGTTTCAGAAGAGAACTAGGTTAATCATCCAAAAAGTGTTACCTTCTACAATAGCTAGAAGTTTAAATATAAATGTGAGCCTGAGCGATATGGCAAATTTAGGCTCCAATGCTATTGAAGTCAATGGAGCCTCCAGCTAGCAACACCAGGACAAGGAACAATCCCTCAGAGAACATAGTTCCATTTCAGTGAAGAGCAGGATAAGCGTGAGGGAATATGGCCCTGTTCTCTGGAGATGTGTGTTTCACATCTTCATGGCTTTGTAAGCATCATGTGCTTTGGGCACGCCTTTCCCCATGGCACTGCCTTTGCTATGGTGCTTTCGCTTAGTGGCCAAAGCATTCAAACTGTGAGTATCAGAGGGGTAGCTGTGTTAGTCTGGATCTGTAAAAGCAGCAAAGAGTCTTGTGGCACCTTATAGACTAACAGATGTTTTGGAGCATGAGCTTTTGTGGGTGAATACCCACTTCGTCGGATGCATGTAGTGGAAATTTCCAGGGGCAGGTATATATAAGCAAAAAAGAAGCAGGCTAGAGATAATGAGGTTAGTTCAATCAGAGAGGGTGAGGCCCTCTTCTAGCAGCTGAGGTGTGAAAACCAGGAGAGGAGAAACTGGTTTTGTAGTTGGCAAGCCATTCACTGTCTTTGCGTAATCCTGAGCTGATGGTGTCAAATTTGCAGATGAACTGAAGCTCAGCAGTTTCTCTTTGAAGTCTGGTCCTGAAGTTTTTTTTGCTGCAGGATGGCCACCTTAAGATCTGCTATTGTGTGGCCAGGGAGGTTGAAGTGTTCTCCTACAGGTTTTTGTATATTGCCATTCCTAATATCTGATTTGTGTCCATTTATCCTTTTCCGTAGAGACTGTCCAGTTTGGCCGATGTACATAGCAGAGGGGCATTGCTGGCATATGATGGCATATATTACACTGGTGGACGTGCAGGTGAATGAACCGGTTACGGTGTGGCTGATCTGGTTAGGTCCTGTGATGGTGTCGCTGGTGTAGATATGTGGGCAGAGTTGGCATCGAGGTTTGTTGCATGGATTGGTTCCTGAGTGGGCCAACTCTGCCCACATATCTACACCAGCGACACCATCGCAGGACCTAACCAGATCAGCCACACCGTAACCGGTTCATTCACCTGCACGTCCACCAATGTAATATACGCCATCATATGCCAGCAATGCCCCTCTGCTGTGTGCATCAGCCAAACTGGACAGTCTCTACAGAAAAGGATAAATGGACACAAATCAGATATTAGGAATGGCAATATACAAAAACCTGTAGGAGAACACTTCAACCTCCCTGGCCACACAATAGCAGATCTTAAGGTGGCCATCCTGCAGCAAAAAAACTTCAGGACCAGACTTCAAAGAGAAACTGCTGAGCTTCAGTTCATCTGCAAATTTGACACCATCAGCTCAGGATTACGCAAAGACTGTGAATGGCTTGCCAACTACAGAACCAGTTTCTCCTCTCTTGGTTTTCACACCTCAGCTGCTAGAAGAGGGCCTCATCCTCCCTGATTGAACTAACCTCGTTATCTCTAGCCTGCTTCTTGCTTGCTTATATATACCTGCCCCTGGAAATTTCCACTACATCATCTGACGAAGTGGGCATTCACCCACGAAAGCTCATGCTCTAAAACTGTGAGTAGCAGCACTACATTTTTCTTCCATTATTGCAAAGGATGACTGTGAGCTGTGTGTGTCTTATGGGGGAGGGGCGACCCGCCCCCTGCTGAACATGCTAGTTCACCAGGCCATGTATTCCATCTCCCAAGGGTTCTGACAGACTCCAGTGCTGTGCCCAATAGCAATGTCACGGGAGTTTCCTATAAGGGTGTGGACTGGGAAGATTCTGAAATGTGAGGAAGGAGGGCTTCTTTGGCTCAGTTAAGTCCCATTCACAAATTAGGGTTGTTAGCCAAAAAACATCCCCCGAAATAAAATCTTCCACCCCAAATTAAGCTCTTCTCCCCTGCTTGGTTAGGGCATCTCTTGCCCCTTTATTCGCAATGGCCCCTTGTTTCTGCCGCTCCCTCCCCCGCAACACCTTTGTTTCAATCTCCCCCCTACTCTTCTTGTTTGATTCTGTCTGTCTTTTTGGGGAGGGACAATCTTCTAAATCAGTGCTCTTTCTGTTCCATTTGTACATCACCATCTGCTCCTCCCCTCCTACTCCTCTTCTGTCCCCCAGCAGGTCCGTGTGGTGGGACCCAGTCTCTGGCGGGATGATGTGCCCCATGGATTGTCTTTGTGCTGCTCTTTCATTTGACCAGAGGGGATCCGAGGGTGCTAAAGGAGTTGGCCGATGAGATTGCAGAGCCATTGGCTATTATCTTTGAAAAATCATGGCGATCGGGGGAGGTCCCGGATGACTGGAAAAAAGCTAATGTAGTGCCCATCTTTAAAAAAGGGAAGAAGGAAGATCCAGGGAACTACAGGCCAGTCAGTCTCACCTCAGTCCCTGGAAAAATCATGGAACAGGTCCTCAAGGAATCAATCCTGAACCACTTAAAGGAGGGGAAAGTGATCAGGAACAGTCAGCATGGATTCACCAAGGGCAAGTCATGCCTGACTAACCTAATTGCCTTCTATGACGAGATAACCGGCTCTGTGGATGAGGGGAAAGCAGTGGATGTGCTATTTCTGGACTTTAGCAAAGCTTTTGATACAGTCTCCCACAGTATTCTTGCCAGCAAGTTAAAGAAGTATGGGCTGGATGAATGGACGGTAAGGTGGATAGAAAACTGGCTAGATGGTTGGGCTCAACGGGTAGTGATCAATGGTTCCATGTCTAGTTGGCAGCCGGTATCAAGTGGAGTGCCCCAAGGGTCTGTGCTGGGGCCGGTTTTATTCAATATCTTCATTAACGATCTGGAGGATGGTGTGGACTGCACCCTTAGCAAGTTTGCAGATGACACTAAACTGGGAGGAGTGGTTGATACGCTGGAGGGTAGGGATAGGATACAGAGGGACCTAGACAAATTAGAGGATTGGGCCAAAAGAAATATGATGAGGTTCAACAAGGACAAGTGCAGAGTCCTGCACTTAGGACGGAAGAATCCCATGCACTGCTACAGACTAGGGACCGAATGGCTGGGCAGCAGTTCTGCAGAAAAGGACCTAGGGGTTACGGTGGACGAAAAGCTGAATATGAGTCAACAGTGTGCCCTTGTTGCCAAGAAGGCTAATGGCATTTTGGGTTGTATAAGTAGGGGCATTTCCAGCAGATCGAGGGATGTGATCATTCCCCTCTACTCAGCACTGGTGAGGCCTCATTTGGAGTACTGTGTCCAGTTTTGGGCCCCACACTACAAGAAGGATGTGGATAAATTGGAGAGAGTCCAGCGGAGGGCAACAAAAATGATTAGGGGGCTGGAGCACATGACTTATGAGGAGAGGCTGAGGGAACTGGGATTGTTTAGTCTGCAGAAGAGAAGAATGAGGGGGGATTTGATAGCTGCTTTCAGCTACCTGAAAGGGGGTTCCAAAGAGGATGGATCTAGACTGTTCTCAGTGGTAGAAGATGACAGAACAAGGAGTAATGGTCTCAAGTTGCAGAGGGGGAGGTTTAGGTTGGACATTAGGAAAAACTTTTTCACTAGTAGGGTGGTGAAGAACTGGAATGGGTTACCTAGGGAGGTAGTGGAATCTCCTTCCTTAGAGGTTTTTAAGGTCAGGCTTGACAAAGCCCTGACTGGGATGATTTAGCTGGGTTTGGTCCTGCTTTGAGCAGGGGGTTGGACTAGATGACCTCCTGAGGTCCCTTCCAACCCTGAGATTCTATGATTCTATGAGTCTATGATCACTAGAGAACAAAGGGAGATGCCCCCTCCCCCAGGATGGAGCACCCCCCTGCTACCAGCCCAGGGAGCAAAGGACATGCACAGGGCATTGCTTCTAGACCATCCCTATATCTTAGTGGGAATCCTTTCCCCACACCTCTTGAGAGAGGCCTCCAGCACCAACAGAGCACTGCACCTGTGCTCCCGCATAGGAGGGAGACTCCTGTGGCAGAAGGAACATTTGGTCAATGTGACCACAGGAGATCTGGCCTGAAAAAAACTCAGACATTTGTGGTACACCTGAGCTCAGCAGATCTGGCCAGCTGGGGCTGTGCTAATGGGGATTGGGGCTGGACCTTACCCCATTCCCAACATGGAGACTTGTCTATTGGATGACCAGGGGATCTGGCGCATGGTGTCAGTTCCCCAGTGTCCGTGGGCAGTGGCAGAGCAGATTCCCTATGGCCATAAATGATATTACAGACCCTGGCTCCCAGCAGAGCACAGAGGAGGCAGCGCTCTGTAATGAGCACAGGTTTTCAACTGAGCTCCCAAAGCAGATGCTGTTCTGGGTCAGTGTGATTTGCTGCCAGGCTCTTGGTTAGCCACTTCCTGCCCCAAGGCAGCCCCGTGTGTGACGTATGGCTTATAAGAAAAGCAGATAGTAGCAAGACTACAGTAGTTGGTAGGCAACCTGCCCTGTTGTGTAAAGAAACAGACAGCCTCAAAGGTGTGCCAGGGGACTCATGAGTCCCATGTACCCGCTCTGGTCTGATGGGTGTGGTTTATGTCACTTCTGTCTCCTCTGAAGGAGCTCACGGGGCTACAAGCAACCTGCCCTGTTATCTGTTACCTTCAAACAGCCCATTCGGCACTGGTGGAAGGCTCTGGGCTGACAGCCTGGGGAGTAAAGGTCTCTGCAGAGCTGATGGGTCCAGGGCCATATGACCCCCACTCAGCCTGCTCTGCCAAGGGTGAGTCTGTGCCCCTCAGTTCTCACTTGGGGGCCCCCCATATCAGAAGGTCTCTGTGCCCCGTTCAATCCTCAGCCTCTCTGCTGAGACTGCCGACAAGCAGTTACAGGTGGTGGTTCTTTGCTAGAGTCCATAGGAGGGAGAGAGCTCCTGCAAACTGACTTCACTTAGGCAACTGACTTGGGCGATAGGGATATGGGGGCATTGCAGCCTGCGGTCAGCAATCCTCTCCATGACTGCAGAGGTCCCAGCCAGGCCCCAGGGGGCGACACTGCCCAACACAAGCTGTGTGCCCCAGTCTGCAAGGGGACAGGCAGGGAACCAAGGGGTCTGGGTGTGGGTGCAGCACCCCAACTACAGGAGACCCAGTGCATCTTTACTCTTCTCTATCCCGAGGGACACCATCCTGGGATAGATTTGACCTGGCCCCCAGTGATGAAATGACACAAGTTTCTAATATTGTGAATACTTGAGGATGGGGCCAGAGAGTCTCCAGACTGATGATCTCAGGGCAAGATAGAAACATCCTGGATCAACAGCCGCCTTGTCCTGAACAGCAGATCACACCTAGCCTCTTGTGCCCTTGACCTAAACAAGAGCGGGTGTAGCTCAGGTCATTGGGGTTTCCAGGGGAACTTCAACTTATGTCCACATGGCCATCCCAGGAAGAACAGATATAGAGACCCAAGTGATGTCACCTGAAGCATGGCACCCCCAGCCCACTGCTCGAGTGCTGGTGTAGACTGGGAGCTGGAACATTCAGGCTCAGAGATAAGAGTGGAACCAAGCAAGGGCTGCTGATCTGTGGGGCCAGGCTTATCCCTGGTGTAACTCCCCTACATAAAGACGAGCTGGTCCAAGGATATTTTGAGGGAACGGAAGGGAAGAGGGAGTTCCTTCCTTTTTAGTGCTTTACAGAAGACGACCTTTTGCTTCACTCTCTTCTGCAGGAAGGTGTGCAAGACAACACACCTTGTTGCACGGCAGCATTTCAAGGTGCTAGGAAACAGCTCTGTCTCTTTGTGAAATGTCTGGGCAGGACAGTGGGTGACTCCCTCCTCTGACCTCGCAATGTGGAAAAAGAGAACCATAGCAGTGGGGATTTCCTCCCTGGCTTGTTCCTAAGGGGGTAACGGGGATTTTGATCACAAGGGTCACGAGACGGTTAGGAAAGAGTCCTAATTCCAAAGAAGAAGTGAAATTAAAAGTTACCTTAGTGCACCATTGGTATCAGCAGCTGGCTAGTAACAATACCTAGCCCGTCTAGAACATTTTTATCTATAGGTTTTGAAGCTGCTGATGTCTGGCACTGCCTCTGATAATCAAGCCTAGTGTTTGGCGCGTGGGTCGCAGGTAGGTGTAGGTTGGATCTTGGCCAAAAGTGGTTCAGGAATGGAGATCCAGGGGCAGGCTAGGGTCAAAACTGAGATCTCAGAGGTCTTGTGGAGTTTTAAACAAAGTCTAAATAGTTCTGTTCTCTCTGCAGAGCTGTTTGGTTGTTGGGAGTGTCCCACAAGCTGTCCCCCACCCTCCAGTGAAGAGCCCGGTTGGTGGGGGAAACTATGTGGCTTGTAGGGAGTAGCAAACACCTGGCCTGTCACATGCTGCTGTCAAGCGGATGCAATCAGGGCCGATAAACTTTGCACCATGTCCACCACAGACATGAGAAAGGGATGCTCTTATCTGACCCATTTATTGGCTGCTTTAGGCTTTCCCACTCTCCAGTCTGTATATTTAAAAACACATTTTCTCTGCCCTGTGAAATTGAACAGAAGCTATTATCATGCTCAGGTACACCCTGGGCGAAGAATTCTTGCAGGGTAAGGGGCATGCATCCTTTCCACGCAGCAGGTGTTGCATGTCTCGGAGATCATGGCACTGGTGAGACCTCATCTGGAATATTGTGTGCAGTTCTGGTCTCCCATATTTAAGAAGGATGAATTCAAACTGGAACAGGTACAGAGAAGGGCTATTAGGATAATCCGAGGAATGGAAAACCTGTCATATGAAAGGAGACTCAAAGAGTTTGGCTTGTTTAGCCTAACCCAGGGGTCGGCAACCTACTGCACGCGTGCCAAACACGGCACGCAAGCCCATTTTGAGTGGCACGCTGCCGCGGTCCCGGTCCCGGCCCCCAGCCCCACTCAGCCCCACCGCTCTCCCCTGCAGGGGCAGGAGGCAGAAGCTTGGGCCTGCGGCAGCCAAGCTCCCCCCTCCCCACTTCTTCCCCCAGCGTGGTGCTTTCCTGCCCCTCCCCCTCTCCTTCCCTGCGCCAATCAGCTGATGGCCCTAGCGAGGGGGAGGGGGAAGAGCGGCAGCGTGCAGGCAGCTCCGTAGAGGAGACAGAGAGAGGTAGGGACGGGGCCATAGGGAAGGGGGTGGAACAGGGCATATCCCTTCCAGCCGCTCAGGGCAGGGAGCTGGGAGCACCCCTACGAGCCGAGCACCCCAGCTCTCTGCCCTGACCCCCCCACACACACACACTCAGCCTTCTGCCCTGCCCCCCCCCACACCCCCAGCCCTCTGCCCTGACCCTTGAAACTTCCCCACCCCCAGCCCTCTGCCCTGCACCCCCCACACCCCCACTGCCCTCTGCCCTGACCCCCGGACCCCCTGCCTTCTGCACTGCACACCCCCACTGCCCTCTGCCCTGATCCCCGGACTCCCAGCCTTCTGCACTGCACACCCCCACTGCCTGCTGCCCTGACCCTTGAACCCCACCCCCACCCAGCCTTCTGCCCTGAACCCCCCCAGGTCTGGGGTCCCGGCCGCAGGCCCCCTCAGCAGGCTAGCAGTGTAAGATCAGCATTTTAATTTAATTTTAAATGAAGCTTCTTAAACATTTTGAAAACCTTGTTTACTTTACATACAACAATAGTTTAGTTATATAATATAGACTTATAGAAAGAGACCTTCTAAAAACGTTAAAATGTATTACCGGCACGCGAAACCTTAAATTGGAGTGAATAAATGAAGACTCAGCCCACCACTTCTGAAAGGTTGCCGACCCCTGGCCTAACCAAAAGAAGGCTGAGGGGAGATATGATTACTCTTTATAAATATATCAGAGGGATAAATATCAGGGAGGGAGAGGAATTATTTAAGCTTAGTACCAATGTGGACACAAGAACAAATGGATATAAACTGGACATTAGGAAGTTTAGACTTGAAATTAGATGAAGGTTTCTAACCATTAGAGGAGTGAAGTTCTGGAACAGCCTTCCAAGGGGAGCAGTGGGGGCAAAAGACATATCTGGCTTCAAGACTAAGCTTGTGGCACTTTAGAGACTAACAAATGTATTTGAGCATAAGCTTTCGTGGGCTGTAGCCCACGAAAGCTTATGCTCAAATACATTTGTTAGGCCTTGTCTACACTACAAGACTATTTCGAATCAACTTAGTTCGAATTTGTGGATTCGACCTTATGAAGTCGAATTTGTGTATCCATACTAAATACACTAATTCGAATTTCTGAGTCCACATTCACGGGGCCAGCGTCAACTTTGGAAGCGGTGCACTGTGGGAAGCTATCCCACAGTTCCCGCAGTCCCCGCTGCCCATTGGAATGCTGGGTAGAGCCCCCAATGCCTGCTGGGGGGAGAAATGTGTCGAGGGTGGTTTTAGGTAAGTGTCGTCATTGAACCGTCAATCACAACCTACCTCCCTCCCTCCGTGAAAGCGCCTGCGGGCAATCTGTTCGTGCACTTTTCTGGTCAGTGACAGCGCGGACGCCACAGCACTGCAAGCACGGAGCCCGCTGCAATCATCGCCGTTTTCTCCTCCTAGCACTTTATCGTCCACGTCTTCCACAGTCAGCTGCTGAGAAATTGGCCTACTTTTCAATGGTGCTGCAAGCACTGGGGGACCATAGGGGACGTTTTACAAACATCAACGTCGGGTGGCCGGGCAAGGTTCATGATGCGTGTGTTTTCAGGAACTGTGGGCTGCTCAGACGCCTGCAGGAAGGTAGTTTCTTCCCGGACCACGAAATAACTGTTGTGGATGTGCAGATGCCTATAGTCATCCTCGGGGACCCAGCCTGCCCGCTAATGCACTTGCTCATGAAGCCCTATACAGGCGCCTGGGACAGCGACAAGGAACTCTTCAAATACCAGCGAGCAGCGAGCAGCGTGACCTGTGACTGTTCAGTTTCTTTACAGAGAAGCTGAACCTGCCCCTGTTTCTTTACCCAGTTACTGTTGACTCTCCTCTTCGGTTACATACCCCGTTCACCCCGTTACCCCCACTTCCAGCACACGAGTAAAAATAAAATACATGTCCCATTATTACTTAACAAAGGTTTCTTTATTCATGACTTTTCGTGAAAGGGTTGAAACTGGGACGCAGGCTGTGCTGGGTAGGGTGTGCGGTGATGTAAAGACCGCCTCTAAACTCAAGGAATGACAGGCTCCTGCTCCTAGAGCGGTCCGCAGTGCCGGAATGCTTCTTTCAACGGAGCCTGCCATCCCTCTTTATGGAATTCTGTGTGCGGGCGGATATGTGACCTTGTGGTGGAGGAGGACGGATACAGATTCCTCAGCTGCGTGACTCAGCGGTCCAGGACAAGGACCGCTGTATAAGATCTGTAACCGCCCTCCCCCGCTGCAAAGTCACATCTCCCCCGCCCACACAGATCCTGGAAACCACCTCCAAAAACCGACCAGGTTGCCTACTGACTGCACCGTGTGTGTGACCCGCTGCTGATCCTGCCCCCGTGTCTGTACCCTGGGAAAGGTGACTGTCCTATGCAATTAACCACCCCCTTCCCCACGCCCCCCATTCAAACACAGTCTTCTTTGAAAAAACATAACGGAAACAGTAATTAACAGCAAATCATTTTTATTAATTAAGTAGACAGTTAGGGGATGGGACTGGGATTGGGACTACTGTGAGTCTGGAAGTGAAGGACTTCGGCAACTGTAGGGTATGAGAGCTTTTGGGTACTTGAGCACTGTGCTGTGGTGCAGTGACAGTATTCACGTCCCCGGCCGCTCCTCCTCCTGATTATTTTCGGTGAGGGGGGTATGGGACTTTGTGGCGGGGGAGGGCGGTTGCAGATACACTGCAGGGGGGCTCTGTCCTCCTGCGGTCCTGCAGAACATCCACAAAGCGCCTGAGCGTGTCCGTTTGCTCCCTCACTAGTCCAAGCATTGTTTCAGTCGCCTGCTTGTCTTCCTCACGCCACCTCTCCTCCCGTTCGCTGTGTGAGCGCTGGCACAGAGAGACGGTCTCCCTCCACTGGCTCTGCTGGTCCGCCTCTGCTAGGTAGCAGCCCATACGTTCCTCGAACATCTTGTCCCTTGTCTTTTTCTTTCGCCGCCTAATCTTCGCCAGCCTCTGCGAGGGGGATGCTGTGGCAGGTCTGGAGACAGTGGAAGCTGTGAGATGGGAAACAGGGAGTGAATTCCTTGCAAAGATACATTTTTGCGAACAATTAACTGAGTCTAGGCTGTCTCTGTGAATTCTGGGTTGAGACCCCTGTGCCTGCTGGGGCAGAAATCATTTTCGCGGTGGATTCTGGGTAAATGTCGCCAGTCATTCCTTCCTCTGGGAAAGCAACGGCAGACAATCATTTCAAGCCCGTTTTCCCAGAATTGCCCTGGCATACGCCATAGCGTGGCAACCATGGACACTGTTTTGCCTTTTGTGTATGTCACCGTATGTGTACTAGATGCCGCTGACAGAGGCGGGCCAGCAGCGCTACACAGCAGCATGCTTTTGCTTTTGCATGACAGCAGAGATGGTTACCAGCCATATTGTACCATCTACCATACCATAAATTGGTAATAAGATGGTAATAAGATGGGCATGGTTACCTGTCCTTTTGCACTGCCCCATTTGGTGCTGTCATAAGTGCCCCTGGCCAAGCAACCAGGGGCGCAAAAGCAAAAATTGGGAATGACTCCCTGAGTCAATCTCTCCTTTTTGGTATCTAAAAATAGAATCAGTCCTGCCTAGATTATGGGCAAGTGTACTAGAGAACCACTGTATCATAGAACCAGAGAGCACAGCCGCTCTGTGTCTGATCCTGCATAAATTATGAGCTGTATGCTATTCACAGAGGGTGCTCCTGCAACAACACCACCTGTTCATTCCGTTCTTACCCCAGCCTTCCTGGGCTACCATACCATTGTCCCCCCACTTGTGTGATGAAGTAATAAAGAATGCAGGAATAAGACACAGTGACTTGTTTGTGAGAAATGAGTGGAAGGAAGCCTCCAGCTGCAATGATAGTCCAGGCAGGACATTAAGGAGTGTGGATGAAGGAGCCCATCATCCCTCTGCTAGTCCAGGGGCAATTGAATCTTTTATTTACAATGAAGGGTGGGGGCTGATGGAGCTCAGCCCCCTGTTGCAATGATGAGGACGGTTACCAGCCATATTGTACCATCAGCCATCAAAAATTAGGGCCAGGCGCCCTTGATCGACCTCACAGATGCTAGTCGGCATGGTTACCAGCCCTTTTGCACTGCCCCATGTGCCAATAGGCTGATGATGAGGACGGGTACCAGTCGTTTTGTACCATCAGCCACCCATGGCGGGGGGAGGGAGCAAGGATGTTGGTGTTGAGTGCTGCACCATCGCGTCTATCTGCAGCATTCAGTAAAGATAGGGTGACATGTAAAAGAGTCAACAGAGGATTGTTTTCACTTCTGGTGGTGGGTGGGGTGTGTGCGCAAATTGCCGAACTATGCCCTGACCCACCGCAGACACTGTGTTTGACCCTAGAAGCATTTGGAGCTCATCCAAGAATGCAAATACTTTTCGGAGACAGCAGGAACTGTGGGATACCTTGCGTCCTCATTCCCCCCTCCCTCCATGAGCGTCCATTATATTCTTTGGCTTTCCGTTACGCTCGTCACGCAGCTGCGTGCTGAGTCTGTGGTATGCCGTCTGTCCGTAGATTTCTTAAAAATACTTTGGTCCAGGCGTAAAATTACAGTAATTAACCTAATTAGATGCAGGATTCTCCGAGCGAAATCACCCTGAGGAGGGTCACTGAAGGAGATAGAGAGCGCATGCTGCGTGAAAGCTAGCACGAACCAGGGCCCGATGCAGCCGTGCTCGGGGAGGCAGTGCTCCCTGAGTACCTCATGAAAGCCTCGCGCGGAAAAATGTGCTACCACGGAGCACCCAATAAGGCAGCTCTCCTCAGGAACCTCCTGCTGATGCTTTTCAATTAACGCAAGGAGAGCTTCATGGAGATCTCCAAGGATGATTTCTGTTCTATCCCCATATATAGAGAGCCCTCCTTTTCACACAGTTAAGATTCCTGTTATATTAAGAATAAAAGTTAACATGGTTAAAGCACTTACCGACTGCTCCTTCCCCTGATTCAGGGTCCGGGTTAATGGCCGGGGAGGGTTGTTGGGGGATCTCCGTGACGGTGATGAATAGATCCTGGCTGTCGGGGAAACCAGCGTTGTAAGCGCTCTCGCCTGCCTCGTCCTCCACAAACCCTTCCTCATCTTCCCCGTCCGCGAACATCACCGAGGAACTGGCCGTCGACACTGTCCCATCGTCAGAGTCCACGGTCACTGGTGGGGCAGTGGTGGCAGGCTCCGTAGCGTCCGTTTGCCGCTTTGATTTTTTGGTAGCCTTGTCTGGGGTCCTTGGTTTTCACGCGGCGATGCGTTGCATGACGGCTGTATCCTCTGTCTGGATCATGGCTTTGGAGACCTTCTTGTAGGTCTTTGCATTCCGTTTGTTGGAGCGCAGCTCCGAA
Organism: Mauremys mutica; assembly: GCF_020497125.1. Lineage (NCBI taxonomy): Eukaryota > Metazoa > Chordata > Testudines > Geoemydidae > Mauremys > Mauremys mutica. The sequence continues at coordinate 40,667,029 of NC_059080.1, forward strand.
AGCACAGACTCATCGCCCCACACACCGATCAGATCGAAGAGTTCCCGGTCAGTCTATGCCGGGTCCCTCTTTCTATTCAGAGATTACATGAACTCCTCTGCTGGAGAGCTCTGCATTGCTGCCGGTGCTGCTGAGCTCGCCCCGATGTCCAACCACGAAATGAGATTCTAACTGTCCAGACAGGAAAAGGAATTCAAATTTTCCCGGGTCGTTTCCTGTGTGGCTGCTCAGAGCATCGAAGCTCGGACTGCTGTCCAGAGCGTAAACAGAGTGGTGCACTGTGGGATAGCTCCCGGAGCTACTAAGTTCGATTTGCATCCACACCTAGCCTAATTCGAGCTAGCCATGTCGAATTTAGCGTTACTCCACCTGTCGGGGTGGAGTACCAAATTCGAACTAAAGAGCCCCCTAGTTCGAATTAAATGGCTTCCTAGTGTAGACGGTTGAGCGGTTAGTTCGAATTAACGCTGCTAAATTCGAATTAAAGTCCTAGTGTAGACCAGGCCTTAGTCTCTAAGGTGCCATAAGTACTCCTGTTCTTTTTGTGGATACAGACTAACACGGCTGCTACTCTGAAACCAAGACTAAGCTTGATAAGTTTATGGGGGTGGGGGTGTATGATGGGATAGCCTAATTTTGGCAATTAATTGATCTTTATTAGCAGGTAAATATGCCCAATGGTCTGTGATGGAATGTTAGATGGGGTGGGATCTGAGTTACTGCAGAGAATTCTTTCCTAGGTGCTGGCTGGTGAGTCTTGCCCACATGCTCAGGGTTTAACTGATCGCCATATTTGGGGTTGGGAAGGAATTTTCCTCCAGGGCAGATTGGCAGAGGCCCTGGAGGTTTTTCACCTTCCTCTGCAGCGTGGGGCACAGGTCACTTTCTGGAGGATTCTCTGCACCTTGAGGTCTTTAAACCACGATTTGAGGACTTCAGTAACTCAGACATAGGTTAGGGGGTTGTTACAGGAGTGGGTGGGTGAGATTCTGTGGCCCGCATTGTGCAGGAGGTCAGACTAGATGATCATAATGGTCCCTTCTGACCTTAAAGTCTATGAGTCTATGAGATCAATGGGTCTGCTCGGTAGCTGAAAGTTAAGCATGTGCTTCTGGGCTTTGCTGGATCAGGGCCTAAGTTGTAGGCAATAAGCGCCTGTCCAAACCCTATTGAAGTTAATAAATGAGAGTAGACATTGGACCATAAAGAAAGAGGACCAATAGCAAACAGGATGTCACATGTGCTGCTGGTGCCCTTCATTGGAAGGACAGCACATGTCTTAACGCCTTATGTTAGAGATGCTAAAGGAAGGGAGAGTTGGTTCACTGGCTTTTACTTTATTTTATTTGAAGTTTTGGCTGTTTTCTTTGACATTTCAAGGAGAATTTTCATCCAAATTTGAAAAATGTCAACCAGTCGGGGCAAATGGCAAAAAAAAGAGTTTTTCCCCAAAATTTGTTCAATTTTATTTATTTGCCATTTTTTGTGGAGATTTTGCATCAAATTGTTGAACCGTGAGACGTTTCGACCGGCTCTAAAGGAAGGTACAGCAGACACCTGCTGGGTGGGATGCCCCGCTGGACAGCCACACACGACAGCGAAGAGCACTTCCCATTTAAGAGCAAACACCTGTTTGTACCCCTAGATTGTGATCACAGGAGGCTGTAAAAATGTCCCTTCTGCCTGCATGGATTCAGGGTTAGATCTGCTGATGTTAATGACAAATGTCAGTTTTCCTACATCTTACACCTGGCTAGCCTGGCATAGCCAGCACAGCTAAGGGAGAAAAGATCGCCATTTCTTCTGGCTCGTGCACCAGCAACAGAATGGTGACGGATACTCCCTGCAGGGTCTTTATCACTACAAAACATGCAGGAGCCAGAAAGAACCCAGCACTGTCCACAGGTCCTAGGGTGACTTTGCTCAGTTTTTATGTTTTAAAGGACGGATTTCAGCACTGACTCAAGGGTTTGTGCTGCCAAAGGCCCTGCGCAAAACCAGCCACCCCTCCCAGCAACTCACCCGGTAAACAATCACTAACACATTTTGCTGCCCCTACTATTTTGCTGCTTTGGGCTGCAGAGAAGAACCTTTGGGGCTTGTGTATATTTATAGAAGAAGTTGCTTGGCAACTCCTCAGGTCACGTTGCGCTGTGTGTATAGCAGATATCTTCTGGGAAACTTGACATCATGTGTGGCTGTGATGCAAGGAAGTGGCTAACCTCACCGGCTCTGCATAACATGCATAGCAAGGCAAGCCCAGTAGGGAGAGGTCTGGTTTCCAACCCTTGCTGGAGACAAGTTTTTAAATACTTTCCCACATGCTACTAGCTGCAGTCACAGGACTAAGGGGGCAGGAGATGTGGGTGGGGTATGCAGAGATAGTGTTGGTGGTGATGCCACTACATGGAACGACTCACAGAAGTGGTGAAACCTACTAGGTGACATTTGGCCCATCCCACCCACCCCTCCCAGTGCATGGTGGGTCCCTATAACACACTCTCTAGTGCTCTGCCCAGTCCCAGCTGATATAGCCCAAGTGTTGAGTCTTTCACCACTCTGTGTTTCCAATCCACTTTGCTCTTCCAGTTGCTTGGCACCCCACAGGCAGCTTTCTGAGCATCTCTGAGCATGGCATCTTCCCACAGTTAGACCCAGCTTCTGACCTTTCATAGAAGCTGCTGCAGCCTTTTCACTGTGTCTCACTGACCACCTCTAAGTTGCCCTGTTGTCCTTTAAGTGACTGCTGAAAGGCACTAGAGCAGCAGCCGTGGGGACAGATTCATCCTCAAATCAGGCACAACATGGCCAGAGGCAGCACAAACTTCCCCTGTACACATGGCCCTTTGCCAGTAGTGATCTTTGACATGGAGCTAGGCCAAGTTTTCAGGCATGGCTAGGGATTTGGGGTGCCTGAGCTGGGATACCATAAAGAGGCCTGATCTCCAGAAAGCACCGAGCATCCTCCTGCTGAAAGGTCGTCCCCTTTAATGAACCACCCAGAAACTCGCCACTTTGGGAAAGTCTTGGCCAGAATAGGCCTGACTCTCATCTACATCCAGGCCCATCCACACCACTCTGGCAGTCTAGTAGGTCCTCCACTCCCACTTTAAGGCCCCTTTACACAACTGGAATGGTATAAATGGGCCTTTCTGGAAATGAGGGTCAAGCGGAGCGACTTCCGTCCCAGAGGATCGCTTTAAGAGCCCCAGACATGGGAATCCTTTCATCCCCCCCATAGGCCACTGTTTGTCCCTAGGGCTGCTCCTTCCAGGGGAATGTTGTGGCACAGTGGCAGGGGACAGTACTGCAGGGCACCTTGACTAGCAGCACCCAGACCCCAAGACTGCTGATCCAGCATTGCTCCCCAGAGCTAGACTCGCTCTTTCTCTGTAAGAGCACACAGCTGCCGAATGGCTTTTGGATCTATGGTATTTGATGGGCAAAGGAGAGCTCAGTGTCACGTGAGGCCTGATCCAAAGCCTATGGGAGTCAGTGGTGAGACTCGTTGATTTCAATGATCATAGAATATTAGAGTTGGAAGGGACCTCAGCTAGTCCAACCCCCTGCTCAAAGCAGGACCAATCCCCAGATTTGTACCCCAGTTCCCCAAATGGCCCCCTCAAGGATTGAACTCACAACCCTGGGTTTAGCAGGCCAATGCTCAAACCACTGAGCTATCATTACACCCATTTGGGGGATGGGAAACAGAGGTGACATGACTTGTCCAAGATAAGCCAATGGCAAATCAATGACTAGAAGCTAGGTCTCCTGAGTCCCAGGCCAATGCTCTAGCCACTAGGCTACACTTCCTCCAGGGAAATAAGATAGGGCCATAGCAATTGTTGTTCTTTAAGGTTCAATGATCTCACTTTGTGGGAGTTTTCTGTAATGGATGCTCATCTTTGCACCTTTTTAATAGTGATGGTGGCAGATCCCTAGAGTCACTTGGAGGCCTGCAAACTGGTATAAATCCACAGCAACACCTGGCATACATTTGGCCTGCTGCTTGCTACAGGGCTCAGGACTAGACTGCTTTGTAGCTGGGCTGCCTGCATGACTCCAGGTTAGAGTCCCTGGTACAGGAAGCACCAGCTGTGCTTGCAGCTGAGCTGCCCTAGTCCCTGCACCTGGACACACAGCTCATGCTAGCTGCTGCCCCCTCGTCCCATGTGCTCCCCTGCCCCAGGATAGCCATGAAAAAGCAGGTGTTCCCATGTTCTAGAGGCAAGGTTTGTGCAATCAGGGAGGAACTAGGTAGTCTAAAGGCTCTCCTTCCCCCGCCAGCAGACCACAACGCTCACGTTCCCATCTGCAGCTGAGCACTGGTCAGTTCCTTTTTAAATACACTTTAGATCCTTTTTTTCTAAAAGAGTGAGTGACTGCTGGATATTTATAAACCTCACGCCAGCTGCAGAAGGCCTCAGCAGGGGCCATCCACAAACCATTGCACTCGTTGTCTGTGCAACCTTAAGTCAGCCCCCCTCTGTCCTTGCGTGTATGCATTATGATACAGCCTTTAATTACATCCATATTGCTGTTCCCACAGGACCCCTGTGCCATTCAATGGAGCTGTCTTAGGGATAAATCAGGGCTATACCATGAAGGAGACTATTGTCTGTAAGATCCCTGCCTCATTTTGTGCAGAAGTTGGAAGGTGTGCAGTGAATGAGGCAGGGGATTGCAAGGAGAGAGAAAATGGTCTCATAGTAAGGGCAGTTGAATACCTCCCTGGAGAACCGGATTCTATCCCTGCCTCTGCCAGTCTTATAAACTACAAATTTCCACAGGGGCGGGTCACTGATTGTGTATCGATTACTTTCTGGGTGGCCTGCAGGAGTCTGATTTACTGACATGCTGAGCACTCACAGCTACAGATGAAGTCCCTGGGAGCTGTGCTTCGAACATGTAAAGTGCTGTGTAATGCTAAGAACACTGATAAATCAGGCCCTGGGCTTCCCAAAATGAGTGGATACTTTTGACAATTTTGGCTTTGAACTCCATGCTCCAGTTCCCCATGTGTAAAATGGGGCTAACCCACCCCTCTCACATCACAGAGGTGTGTGAAGATAAATTCATTTAATGTCTGCGAGGAACTAAAATAGTACAGTGAGAGCATGATAGAAAAGCCCAAGAGGAAATGAATTGTTCTGTATTCAGAGCAGGGTTTGGATGGTGTGCAGTAAATAAGCTGAGTCCACACCTTGAGCAATAAGGATAAAACAAACTTATTAAATAACTACTCATTCAGGGAGCACTGGCCATCCTGTGCTCTAAAAAAGACAGAGGTGCTGTGGAAAAAATAGTATGTGATCCCATAATTAAAGACTGTATCATAATGCATATATGTCCAAGAAGGATAAATTAAGGTTGCACAAGCAACCTTAATTTGGGCATTTCCTAACTTCCAAGTGCTTGACTTTGCAACCTTAAGGTTCTTTTAGTGTAGTTTTGGGGGATGTAATTAGAAATGGATCTATCAGATCACGTGACAAATATTATAATTAGAGGCTTTAAAGAACATTAATGCCATCAATTAACTGCTGATGGCAAATGCACTCTAAAAATGTCCTTGCTTTCCAGTTCTACTAACATCTTCTTATCAAATATAATTGTGCATCATTTCACTTTATCAGCTGGAAATCATCAGGAACAGGGCATCATGACATATAGCTAGAAGGGGACAGAAATAGTTTGAGGGGAAAGTGATGCTGATATTTATTTTCAAGGGAAACTCTTAGCTATAGTTTGTGGTTATGCTTTGACAAGTGACTGTGTCAGACTGCTTACTCACCAGATCTACTCCCAGGGGGTGGCTCAGCTCTGTGCAGAGGACATCACCTGCCTAGGCATCCCGCAAGTGCAGCAGAAATCCTCAAATTAGAGCTTGAGTGATGCACAGTCCACAGTCTTGCACAGGGGTCATTAGACCTGCTGGGTGCATTCTGAGCACTAGCTCCTGACTAATAACTAAGGGCTGTTGTTAATAGCATTGATCCCTGTAAAGTCCTGAAGAAGCAGTACAGCTCAGCAGAGCTCTGATCTCCATTGTACAGCCTCAATGGGATCATTGATTAAATTCCCATTACAGGGCCAATCAGTTGCATGTGTGCAAACACACCGAGGGCAAGGGAGCTGCCCAGCTGCCACTGAGGTTATCATTGGCAGGCAATGAGATTGCACAGGTGTAATCAAGGGCACAGTGCTCCCTGTGAGAACACAGAGGCAGCAACGTTATAGAAGTCCTGTTATCTTCTGGCAAATCAGGCTGCCCCTGCAAGCAGGAAATGAGGGAAATTCCAGGTCTGTTCTTAAGCACAAGCAACTAGATGGGACTCATTCAGAAAAAAGCAATCTGGGATGCTTACTGACCAATATGCCTGTATTTCCAAGCACAGTCAAACTAAAATCCATAGGCAGAAAGATGAGTTCCAGGGCAGGGGGTCTGATTCTTCTCCAGTTTATCCCACTGCCAGTTGGGAGGGTCTCCATTTAAGTCAATGAGTTACACTGGGTGAGAGGAGCTGTGAGAAGTGAATTGGGCCCCCGGATTCTCACTACAGGCCATTTTAAATGAGAGACAAGTCCCTTTCATTCAAGCTGTTGTGCAATGAAATAAAGAGAAGCAGGAGTTTAATGTGAACATGTTTATTCGGAGTCAGTCCGTATCCCAGCCATGTGGATATTGATGTATTCAGTGCCCCTTTTACCAGCCCCCAAAGTCTGAACAATTTGTTCTGTCAAATCATACTGTGATCACAACACGTCAGACCCCCTCGAGCCACGGAAATCTGGGGCTCAGCTGCAGCAAGAGGAACGAAGTGACCATTGAACCTTGTGAGGCAGCCCTCAGTGGCCTATAGCTGCCCCCCCCCACCGCAGCCTCATTGAGCATCCCTCAGTGGACTGGGGATGCCCTCAGTGTCCTGCAGAATGTCTTGGAGATCTGGCAGGGCCTGCTTGCTTCTCTGTCTCCTCCTCCCCACATCTCAGTGAGCAGCCCCCAGGAAAAAGCCCCATATCTCCCATCACTAGTGCAGTGCCCCACGCACCAAGGAGCCTCACTGAGCCATGCTAGCAGTGCCCTACCTGCCTAGTGGTGCCCCCCACTGCTCTGGGGTCCTTGCAGTGTTTCCCATGTGGTATTTAATGCAGGTGGATGCATCTTTGCCGAGACATCTGCTATGGCAATTGGCACTATAAACCTACACTGCCCAAAAATGTCCCTGGCAGGGAGTTGCAGCGCCCAGGGCAATTGACTCTGGCTCATGCTACAGGGCTAAAAATGGCAGTGTAGCCGTTCCTGCTCAGGCTACGGCCCAGGCTCGAAAGCTGGCAATGGGACTGGGTCTCAGAACATGGGCTCCACCCTTAGCAGGAGCATCTACACATTTTTAGATCTAACTATTTTTAGCCCTGCAGCATGAGCCCAATTCAGTGGTGCCAAGCTCTGAACCTGCCTGCCTGAGGGTGAGTATAGATGTACCCTTAGGCAGTCAGCTTCTGGGGCAGAACCCATCTGTGTGTTCTGTGTTTGTACAGCACCTAACGCCGTGGGGCCTGGTCCATGCCTGGGGCTCCTACAGGCTACAGTAGTACAAATAAATGATTTGCCAGGAGACACTCTGTTCTGTAAGCCAATGGACACCAAGCTGGGATCCAGGTTTAACCCCCCACCCAGCTCAAGGGCCAGAGCTACAGCTGATGTAAATCAGTAATGCGCCACTGAAGTCAGGGAAGCAAGTGCTGCCAACGTACACCTTTAAGGCAACTCAGGGTCTGGGGGTTTGGTTTGGGCTCATCCTCCTTTTAACAAAGACAAAGGTGGCAAGAAGCGAAGGAAGGTGACTCAGTCCTCTCAAGTAAGGTTTAAATTTGTGGGGGGTTAAAAGGGGAAGAACTAGACAAAGACTAAAACAGAGAACTGAAATGTGAGAAGTGGTCAGATCCCTTCCACGGCCCCTGAGAGAAAATGCTATTGTCCCCCCCGTGTCTTTGCTTTTCCCCAACTATCCGCAGCATCAGCACTCGTTCACATTTCTTCCAGTACCAAATCCAAGTTCAGCTCCCTCCAGAGTCCCCATGTTCCTAATATTTGATGATTAACATCAGTTTGGTTCCTTATAAATTGGTGCCGGCACTCTGCCCTTCCACTGATTATCTCCTCTGATCGTGTCAAGGTTTAGTGTCCTGTTCAGTATGCAACATTTGTTTAAAATCACCCTTAAAACACACACACAGCCAACCAGCTTGAGCCCAAGCACCGCCTGGTCGAACTCCTAGTGAAACTCAGCTGGTCCAAGCTGCAGAACTCCCACTAGCTCAGCTGTGAGATCAGAGCCACCCACTCCAAGGCACCAGCTGTAGGAGGCCTGACTTGAGCTGGCCAGCCTCCTAAACACAGGGTTCACACCTCCCCCACACCCACCCCTTCTCAGACACACGGACTCAAAACCATACACCCATTCATCTGTGCACAGCCTGTCCCACTCACTCCTCATCCTGTCCCTTGCAGTCTTACACTCCTGTTCTCCAATCTGATTCTTCACCCCACCGCCACATGGCCTGTCTACCTAGGAAAGTTTCTTGGCTTGTAAATCAGCAGTGAAGTTCTTGAAGCAGGCCTAGAGAACTCAGGTGCACAACACACGTTTTAGAAAGCTGACAAGGGCAGCACTCAGATTCACAGTAGCATAGGTGCTGTTTGGGTTTAATGGCCATTGCATGCTATCTTGTGTCACACGTTCTGAGGTCAGGCTGCTTGTGAACACTTAGGTGTGCCTCCAACGCCCTGTCCTGCTGCGGACATGCAAGTGCCTTTCTCTGGCTCATCAACCCAAACAGCTCTTTAAACTGCTTCCTCAAAGAGGCAGTGGTTAGCCAGAGACTAGCGGGGGGAACAGACCCCAGGAGGTGACAGCAGTTTGCAGAGGATCAGAGGTATTGTTTGAACCCCATATGTGGGCAAATGTATAAGAACCATAACATTGGGGTGTCATTTGATTTATTATTTAGGGGGTTGTATCTCAGGAAGCCCTTGGTGAAATGGACTCCGATTTGGACTGCTAACACTCCCCTGAAGCACGATAATTTTCAAGACCATCTGACTCAGCATGTCATTTTTGGAGCTTGTATAAAAAAAGAAAAGTCTCAGCCTCAACTATTACACAGTCACTGCTCCGCTGTAATAAAGAATCCAGGGGTCAGAGGATGCAGTCATTGCATGAAAGACACCATGCCCATTGAAGACTTTTTCCAAGCATCCTCGTTGCTTGGCTACTTCTGTCTGAATGCTGCGATATTTCTCAGGGTGACCCAAGGGTCAAACATAACCCATGTGGGAGAATCACTTAGCCCCAGCTCTCATCACAGATCCTTTGTCCATGGGGTTAGGTGCAATCCTATAACTACAAGATTACTTGAGTGCACAGCTCTGCGACTCCAGGAATGGGAAAGCCCTGGAGGCAGCATTCACAGAGCAAATCCACGCTGAGTGAAGGCTCCACAAAATCCTTTTATTCATAAAATACATGCACGTCTGTATAAAAATTTTAAGAATCATCCTTATTTTACAATATGTACAACAGAATACAAGCATTCATGGCAGAGGCACTTAGGGTCTGAAGACATCCAGTAAACAGCTGGGAATTTATGAGAAAGTAAGAACCATTGTCTGCTTATTTAGGCCAGTAGTTTTCAACCTTCTTTTCATTTGCAGACCCCTAAAAAATTTCAAATGGAGGTGTGAACCCTTTTGGAAATCATAGTTCATGGACCCCCAAGGGTTCATGGACTACTGGTTGAAAAACCTCTGATTTAGGCAATAACTATCTTCTTGAACCTGAAGAGAGACCTCATTGCACAGATCCTCACCTGGAGGTACTTTGACATTGCTTCATGGAAGTCAATGGAGAGATGTCAATTTATGGCAGCTGAAGATCTGGCTTGGCATCATTATTAAAGGTTATTTATTAGGCTTCAACAGCCTCCTTTGGTCAATATAGATCAACACAAAATTAAGTGTGGTCAACTGTAGAGCTGTGACCCAAATCCAAAGTTGAGGGATGTTCAGCTCTGGTGGTTTGCACAGTCCCATTATACCTTCTAGTGGAGATCCAGAGGGTTAGTATGGGTCTCCCTCTACTCTTAGACTACAATAAATGACAATCAATTGCTAGCCTAGCCCATCATAAACCTTTAGGGAAGGTGCTTAGAGCATGAGCAGACACTTAGCCAACTTTAAAATGGAGATACCGCCCTCCCCCCCCCCCCCCAATTGCTGCAGGTGGTATTTGCCAGTAGAGCTACCACTGATGCCAAAGAGAGCCCTGCAGTGTTAAAGTATTTCAGGAGGTTCATTCAGAGAAAAAAACCTTGTCCACAGGCCCAGGAAATACTGTACAATTTCTCAGAGAGGACCCTGATGGAGCTGGGAAATAAAAGGCTTCACCCTGCTTTCCTTCTCATCACAGATGGGACTCTGGACTCCAGGGGTAGCTTACCGTGGCTTACAATTCCAGCACCTGGAATTCTGCTTAGAGTAAAGATATCTCCTCAGAACGCTCCACCCAACCCCTTCCCCTCAGAGACAGGGAGACAATACATTGGGAAGAGGAGGAAGGAGTGCTGTGGGTAACAGCTGGAGAAATTTTGCCTTGAAAGTGGAAAGTTTTTGTGGTTAGTAGCCCACCAAATGCAGAAGGAAACACACCAAGGCCAGTACCTAAAAATAAAATCCCAACCCGCAGGTGCCCCACCCTGAGATGAATCAGTATTTGCTATTTATGCTGATTGTCTGAAGAGGGACAATCAAATGAGGCAGAAGGAAACCAGCCAGGATTCTGAGGCGTGATGGATTTGCACTTCAGGTCTGTCGTCGTTGCTGGACAGTTGCTCTGCAGATGGGAAGTGTGCCTGTATTATCCTTGCCCCATGGGGTATGAATTTGAGACCCTGCTCTTCCAGAGTAGAACATGAAAGGATGGGGTGGAACAGTGAGAAACATCTCAGATCTGCCATAACCTCTTCTCAGAACTCCAGGCCAGAGACAGCATCTCACATCTCTGCAGGGCAAAGAAAATGTATTGTTAGGCCACTGAACTCAGCCAATGCAAAGGAAACCCAAACCCTGTTTTGCCAGGCTGTGTGTGTAGTGGTTAAAGCAGGAGACTGGGAATCGGGCCTCCTGGATCTGGTTCTTGGCTCTGCTTGGGGTTAACAGCCAACATTTCAACATTGACCAACTGATTTTAGGTGCCAACTTGTGTTTCCCCCCCCACACCCTAGAAGTCACATTCAGGGGTTCTGAGCAGCAAAGGAACTCCAGGGGAGCTGCTCAGCACATCTGAAAAAACAGTCAGACCCTAACTGCCTTAAGCTGGGCACTAAAAAATGACTTTTGAAAGTTTGGGCCTTAATTGTGTCTCAGTCTCCCCATCTGTAAAGATGGAAACCAGCCATCCTGTAAAGTGCGTGGAGATGCCTGGGTGCCAGGTGCTGGAGGAGAGCAGCATTTTGTTATTACTCCCTCTCTCCCAAGTGAGCTGTTATGAATGGGAAAGGATTTGATTTGCAGCTTTTTACTCATTCTAGGAGAAGTGGGCCAGAGGTTGCGGTCAGTATCCCTGCATACGGAGGGCAGAAAAGGGCAAGAATTTCCCTTAGACAAAAATGAAGATAGAAACCCTCTCCCACCAGCATATGTAACCCCTCCCCAACCAGGTTTCATTAGCAGGGAGCAATGCAGCAGGCAAAGAGTTGCAGGAAAGATCTCTCACTCTGCTCAGCAAAGGCCAGTGTTACAGGCCCAGAGGTCAGTGTTTGTTCAATAGCAACCCAGCCCCAGCTTGCTGTCCTGTGCACCACAGATTATCCTATATGCTGGACATCCATACTGGTTTGATTTGTTTTAAGCGCAGCCGGCTGCTGGAGTGAGGGGAAATCCAGCCTGGGCCAGCTCTCTCTGGGGGGTTTCCTGCCAGCACCAGCACAGCACAAGACAAATGTAATCAGGAAGTGCTGTCATTTCCCCTCTCCTCTCAGGCTAGAGGGGGGCTGCAAGGAAGCAACAGGGGTGCAGAGCTTGGGCAGCAGCTTGCCAGGGCTGCCCTGAATACACTGGGCCAATGTAGTCCTGAATGATGGAGACTAGAATTTATCACGTGTGGCACGCCCAGCACTTCACCAATATCTGTCAGGCCCCTCAGCCACCTCCCTCAGGACAGGACAGGATCATCACCCTCACCTGACAGATGGGAAAGGGTGGTGCAGAGAGAGGAAAGGAGAGACTCACCCAAGGTCACCCCAGCAGCTGAGTGGAAGAGACTAGAATGGAATCCCAGCATGAAATCCTGGCTCCATTGAGGTCGGGGGAGTTTTGTCACTGACTCCAGTGGGGCCAGGATTTCACCTGAGATCTCCAGATTCCACTAGTGTTTAATGCTGGTGTTTCTAACAAGCTTAAGGGAGTTAGGTGCCCAGGTTTATTGATTTCATGGGAGCTGAGTGGTGCTTTAAGGCAGGGGTTCTCAAACTGGGGTCAGGACCCTTCAGAGGGTCAGGAGGGTTGTGAGCTGTCAGCCTCCACCCCAAACCCAGCTTTGTCTCCAGCATTTACAATGGTGTTAAATACATAAAAACGTGTTTTTAATTTACGGGGGCGAGGGGTGTCACACTCAGGCTTGCTGTGTGAAAGGGGTCATCAGTACAAAAGTTTGATAACTACTGCTCTAGGGGATTCAGGCACCTAACTCCCATTGAAATCCAACCCTTAAACACTAGATTACATTCCCCGCCATGGCTGCCTTGTGCCAGACTAACCCAGGAGGATACACTGTAGCCTAGTCACCACATTCCAGCCCAGGGGCTCTGCAACCCTGGAGGCAGCAGGCCAGAATTTACACCTGCCAGGTTTCCATGCTCTCTGTCAAGGTACAATTCCCAACGTTAGAGAAGAGAAGGATGCAGCCGCCACAGGACAGCCGGAGCTCCTGCAAGGGATGGCACAGTGTGGAGAACGGGGAGAGGCATTGTCAGACACAGTCATGCCTAGGGACAAATCGTCAGCCTGGATCAGTCGCCATAGTGCTATTGACTTCAGGGGAGCTGCACTGATGGCCAGCAGCAGAGGATCTAGCTTTCAGTGGTCACCAAAACATGGCAGAGATCAAGACTCCATACATACCCTCTAGCACTTTATCCAGATCCGCAATGAACTCCTCCAGCTCCTGTGTGTCCCCGAGCTTAGCTAACAGAGGAAAAAGATCCGTGGTCAGATGCTTGGCATGCCACACTCATCCCAGTGCAGGTCACAAAAGGGATTCTCCTCAGCTTCTTCTGCCCATGGCTGCTCAGGCCATGCTCTATTACTGCTTTCAGAACATCATCCATTGGCATGTCTTGTCACAAGGATTTGGAACATCTGGGATGTAGTTTATAGATTAGCCTGAGACTAGGTCTACACTATGAACTAGGGGTGTGATTCCCCGGCTTGTGTACACATACTGGTGCTCACTCCATGCAGCTGCAACAGCGGAGGCCCGGTAGCATGGGTAGCTGCAGCAGAGGTGGCTGAGCCCTGCCAAGTACATACCTGCTGTTTTAAGGTGGGTTTGCACTCAGCATGGCTCAGGCGTGCCTCCTCTGTTACTACCTGGGCTACCCAACTACCCTGCTCTTCATACGCATGCCAGCGCTCACTGAGCTAGGGTGAGCATGTGTACATGAGCCAGGGAATCGCATCCCTAGCTAGTAGTGTAGGCATAGCCTTCATGTGAAATCTAACTGGGTTGTGGGGTACTTCTGATGGCCAGTCTGGAGTACAAATGATTGTTCTGCCTGGCATTATTGCCCAGGTCCTTTGGAATGCCTTAAACCAAAGCACCGAAACTTCACAGTAAGGTGCATATACTGTGATCTATACTGATCACATCAGCCCTGCATGAACACTTATTAATCTCTCAAAGCCCTGCACTGTACACACTTGTTTTAGGGCAAAATGTGGGATGGATTTTTCTGGGGATAGTCTTTCCAAAGTCCTGACTAGGAATTGAAGAGCCTGAGGAATGATGGTGGTATCCCCAGAGACATCTGGGAGAGCATCAGACACCTAAGCCATGGTCCTTTTATTGTGGAGTGGAAGTGTGTGTAGGCGACTCTTCCTAATCTCTGAATCCTCATACAGATTCTGGTCTCATTTCTACAGGGGACACAGGATGTCACCCCAGAACAAGCCTTCTTAGAGGTCCTTCCGCAACCACTAGCCTGTATCCCCATTAGCACAACCAGTTCAGCCACTGAACCCAGCCAACATGCTTCTTGGGTTTAGGGTGGCCCAAAGGGGTGTCACCAGGACTGATGGGCTGAACTTAAGCGAAGGAAAATTCAGGTTGAATAGTAGGAGGAACTGACAGCTTAGAGGCAAGGTCCCCCTTCTCCTCTCACTTTCACTAGAGTGAGTAAGGAGTGACTCCATGCAAGTCAGTGGCGTTCTGATGTAGAAGGAAAAATCAGGGCTACAGACCCAAGTATTGCTCTTGTTCCTGTGCCATGCAAGGCACAGCTTCTGAGATCACCCTCTGCTGAGCCCTCTGTCAGTGCCAGGGCTGGGTGACCCTTTCAGTAACAAGGTTCTGGGCTGGGATCCATGAGTGCCGAATGGACCCATCAGATCTGATTCCAGCCTGGATCAGAAACATAGCTCGGTAACTTCACGCATGTTCTGCAATTCAGAGGGAGTCAACTCTACTCTATTCCTCACAGAACATACCCCGCTAGCCAAGATTCCCACATAAAAACATGGATGCGCTGCGGTTACTGATCTGAATGCACCTTACCTTTAATGCATTCAATTTCTCTAGGGCCACTGCTGAGGGAATGGGCTCAGATCCTGGATACTTCTACTATGAGGGTTCTTTAAATAGAATTCCCCAGAGTACCCCGTGAAGAGAACTTTTTGATGGAGATCTGTCCTGGTCTTACCTTTGGAGTTAGCAATGCTGGCCGACGTGTTGAGATCTTCCTCACTGGAGTTTAAACTGCTCCCCGGAGACGTGCTGGTACCTGCAGACAGAATGAGATCAGTCACTGCACCGAGGCATCATCTAGCTCCAAGGGCCACAGGGGCATTATAAATATGCCAGCAGGGGACAGGGGCCAACATGGTGAAACATGGATTCCCAAATCTATCTGCTGGGTCCCACTTTCTGCCAGCTGAGCTGCTGAACTGCACCACTCTTGCTACAAGTCCCAGCTGCAAAAGTGAATAATGCTCTTTTACCAGCCCAGCAGGGGCCAAATTCAATCTAATGGGATCCTCTGCAGTCTGGGTGTGATGGTGAAACACAGCGATCTGGAACTTCACTGGGATTATCACAGGCACATGGGGGCAGAGAAAGATCAGAGAAGTGGGTTTTGGCCCAAGACCCTGGTATGTTATGCAGCAGTGAAGCCATTAAATCCCCTCGCAAGGGGGATACAATGCAGAGGCTGACAAACCCTTGACTTTAAAGATGCGCCTGTCAGGCACACAGATCTCACAGCCCCTCAGAGTAAGCACAGATGCTACCTAATAAAGCCTTAGAGGGAAGAGACCCATGAATGTGTGGCCAACATGGGGATGCTCAAAGATGGAATGACCTGGAAGTTGAATCACTGAACAAAACGGAGGTGCAGCCACAGACAGTTGGGGAGGTAAAATTGCCGGAGCCCTGCAGCCACATTCAAGGGATCTCCAGCAAGACAGCCAGCGGTTGGGTGGGGAATGGAGGAGGCAGACAAGTTCCCCTCATCTCTCCCAGTGGGTTTTCGCCAGTGATGCAACACCCCACCCCGGGTGAGCACCATGACTCCTTTTATTCTGCACCAACAACCCCCAAAACTCACTTTCTAGCTCATCGATGCCGCTGTCATAGACACTGGGGAGAGTCCTTCTCTTCAGCTCCTCCAGGTGCTGCTCATACTGACAAACTTCACCTTTGTCAAAGTCTTCAATCACCTCGTCGAACTCCCTCAGGAGGTCATTGAGGTCATCTGGCAGCACTGAAGATTCAACAGATCAGCCCAGTGAATCATTCGGAGGCAACACGCACCCCCCCCTCTCTCGGAGTGCTTCTGGGCAGGGTGGGAAGGAGGATCAGGATATCAGAAAGAGAGAGAAATTATGGGGCAAAGGAGGAAAGAGGTTTGCTATGAAGCTTGGAAATCAGATGACATGGGGAGAAGACAGGGTGGTAGGACATGGGTGGTAGGAGCTGCATGGGAGAAGGCTCTTGCACCAACAGTGGCCAGATTTTGGGGAAGAACTGGGAATTCAGTGCACTGAGCAGAGCAGATAGACTAGGAGCCTAAAGTCAGTGACATTATCCTAGTGTAGAGCCCATGTGAAAGTGAGTAGAGTCAGGCCCTGGATCTGAGTAAGGGGGAGGGACTAGAAAAGCAACTTTGAACTGATCCATAGAGCAGAAGAGTGTTCCCATAGGATGGCCACCTTTAGCCACATACATAATGGAACACAGGAGGAGCTGCTGCCTGAGTGTGCCTTTATCTACCCCCAGCATTCCCCGCCATGGACACCCCAGCAGCCAATCCCAGTTATGATCTCAGCATCGTGGGTCAGATATGACCATCAACCCCTTGCTCTCAATTATCCCTGTGATTGACTGGCCAACATGTCCTGATCAGCCAATGGCTGTGCAGCCACTCATTTGCAATAGTGCTCATGAGTGTGACCTGAGGACACAAGGGCTCTATCTACAGAATAGTTGAAACTATGTCAGCAACAGTGCAGATGCAGTTGTGCAGCAGAAAGTCTGAGATAGACCCTGGGCCTGACTCTGATCTCATTTACTGCTTTACCCCAGTGTATGTCACCAATTTCAACAGTTACTCCCAGTTTACACCAACGTGAGATTGGAATTAGATCACACCAGTTCATTGGATTCCTCTGAGTGGTTTTTAATGGGCATGGGAGAAGGGAGGGGGAAAAACCAAGGGATGTAAATTTGTAGAGGAAACTTTGTCAGGATTTTAAAGGATCCCTGTATTTATTCCTGGGGAGCCGAGTGAGTTTCCAGAACCAGCCCTCCATCAACGTGCAAATCAAGCAATATAAATACAATTGGCAGAGTCTCCTCTATAATTTGACTTCCTTGTTGCGAAGCTAGGAGCTGGGACTGTAAACTTTGGCAATTCTGTAGGAGAAAAACCAACATATGAAAAGCAGCAGGGAGTGCTGGGAAAGTTGTATGGTCATCCCAGCCTAGGGGCAGAGCAACAGATGCACTCCAGGATGTGTCTGAGCAGACCCCAAGCCACCAGCTTCAGTAACGGGACAGACAACTCTTCCCCACCCCTCACAGAACTTTTTCAGCCTCACTCCACCCAACTGCTATGGGCATCAGCCTTCTGGCTAAGGAGGGCTGTAAGAGAACCAGCAATTCTAGCCAGCTAAGGAGCAGCAGGGTCGCTGATGCATGGTGCAAGATTCTTCTTCCCCCTTGAGGAGTGAGCATGTTGCTTCTGCAGCTCCACCAGCAAGAATGTGCCAAATGCAGCTGGGAGCAAATAAGAGCTACTTCCACAGACTTCAGTGGACATCCCCAGGGCCGCCCAGAGGATTCCGGGGGCCTGGGGTCTTCGGCGGCGGGGGGCCCTTCCCTTTCCAGGACCCGCCGCCGAAGTGCCCCGAAGACCCGCGGTGGGCCCCCCGCCGCCGAAGTGCAGCCCGGTCTTCGGCGGTAATTCGGCAGCGGGGGGCCCCCACTGCGGGTCTTCGGGGCACTTCGGCAGCGGGTCCCTGAACGGAAGGTCCCCCCCGCCACCGAATTACCGCCGAAGACCGGGCTGCACTTCGGCGGCAGGTCCCGCTTTGGCGGTAATTTGCCAATGGGGGGTCCTTCCGCTCCGGGGCAGAAGGACCCCCCGCCGGCGAAGACCGGGAGCAGAAGCTCCTGGGCCCGGCCCCGCAAGAGTTTTTGGGGCCCCCCGGAGCGAGTGAAGGACCCGCTCCAGGGGCCCCGAAAAACTCTTGTGGGGGCCCCTGTGGGGTCCGGGGCAAATTGCCCCTCTTGCCCCCCCCCCTCCGGGCAGCCCTGGACATCCCACCAGCTGGTTCATCAGCACTTTGTGTCTGGTTGTGACAATTAGTTTGGCTACAAGTCACATCACCACTGACTTTGACCCATTGAGCCAAAGTCCTTCCTGGTTTAACTCCATTGCCTTCAGGAGAGTTACAGCAGGGAGGACACTAACCCACTGCCATTTTTCCCCAATGCAGCTGGCCTTGGGGGAAAAAAAAAAAAAAAAAAAAAACCTTACAGAGTAGCCTTGGAGTGTAATAAAGAAGCAACATTACAAACTTGCAGAAAGAAGAGCTGAGCGGATGCACCACAGGATTGCAAGAGAGGCCACTCTTCAGCGCATTTACAGACCACTGCTCTACACTACACAGAGCCAGATTCTGCTCTCCCTGAGAGTGGGGTAAGTCAGGAGTCCCTCCACTGGGAAGCTGGTGTGTGAGCAGAAACAAGCCTGTCAGCTGGGTCTCTCTAGCCACCTATATATAGGCCCATCACCATAGTAGCTGGCTGGCTCACAAACATTAAGAGGCCAGATCCTCAACTGCTGGAAACCTATGTAGCTAATTGCTCACTGGGCACTTTGCAGAGAGAGCTTAAAGTAAGATCTTAGCTTCAAAGAGTTTACAATATAAACATTTGCTCTGATCTCTGAAAGACTATTGAAAGCTTCTTCTGTTCACACGCACTCCCTCCTCAACTCACAATAGAATGTGTTTATGGGACCCAAAGGTTTTGATGCAAGCCAACTTGAGCAAGGAAAAGCTTGTCATGATTAGGTTTTGTATGGAATACATTCTCCTCTGAGTTGGAGACCCCCTGCAATACTCATGAAGATTAGGGCAAGTTTAAGATGGAAAGCCATCCTGCTCCTTTATCCATCAACCAACCTTCTTGCTTTGCTGGCTTCAAGTCAGGGGTGGCTCTAGCTTTTTTTCCCCTGTCGCAAGCACGGCAGGCGGGCTGCCTTCGGGACTGGCGGACCTCCTGCAGGCAAGCCACCGAAGGCCGCCTGACTGCCGCCCTCACAGCGACTGGCAGAGCGCCCCACCCCCCGCAGCTTGCCACCCCAGGCACATGCTTGGAGCACTGGTGCCTGGAGCTGCCGCTACTTCAAGTTCAATCACATCCTTAGCATCACATACAAGAGCCTATTGTCTGTGTGCTCATTTCCTCTGAGGTTTTCTTGACAGACTTTTTTTTTGTAAATATAGACACCCTTCTGAACTGTATGAGAACTGACGTTCTCAACTGAAATGGATCCTGGTGAGCTACTGAGATCCACAAGCTGGGTTCTGATTTCATCTATGCTGGGGTAAATTAGGTTTAATTCCACTGAGTTACTCTGGATTTAGCTTAGCTGGGATCCAGCCCTATCTTTGTAAATTCATGGCTATTTATTTAGAGTACCACTGGAAGCTCTCAACGATCACCCACGAATAACAACTTTCAGAAAGATCAGAAAATTCTCCTCCTGCATTTACAGCTTAAAATTAAAACCACTTACAAAAAACACAAGCACAGACAAGATAATCGAGAATGTAATGAAGCCTGACTTGTGTGTGGGTGTGCACGGGCATGTGCACGTGTGTGCACATGAGTGAGAGATAACGGTTACTGCCCCGATCCTCGTGCCGTTTCAAGAATGAGGCTAACGGTACACAGGTTATCTGCAGATGGCAGGAAACATACACAATGCAACTTCTATAGACCAGCAACTGTTTTTAGTTAGAGTATGGCAAGAGGAGGTAGAATTGTGCTGCAAGAGCGCCTGCTGAGTGACATATCTTGGCTCTCTGAGAGTCCCTAATAAATAACTTGTTTTGTGGTTCTCACCACAGTTTAGAGGGGGAAACCTTTAGAATATTTCCCTAGTCTTCAGTAAAGCAGTCTACTTTTTTTCCTTCCATTGTACAACATGTATTTACTCTTCTGGGCAGAAATGCAATGCAGATAGGCTTCATGGGGAGAAAGCTGCCGAAGAGAAGTTGCTGCTTGGAATAATTAATGGCTAGTAAACAGTTTACAGGAGCATGATCCCAAGATGGGTTTTTTCCCCCCCACAGTCTTGGAAGGAATCAGGGTTAACAGCTGACTTGCCTGCCCATGAGAGAGGAGCTATGGGCTTTGTGGTTCAATGAGGCAGCCGCTGCTCTGTACCCTTTAAGTCTGGGAGCTGGAGCTGCCGCTCACTATCAGTACACTATCAAGAAAAAAAAATTGGGGGAGGGGGGATTTTAATCAAAATGTGGCTGTGTATGGATACGGCTCCCTGCATGCAGGGACACAAATCCACAAGAGCTACTACCCATCCTTTAACATTCATGAGGAGGAGAAGAAGGAAGAAGTATAACAACACAGTCCGATCCTGAAACCCTTAATCCATTGAAGCCAATCAATGAGCTGAGGATCAGGCCACAAAATTCTATCCAAAGGGTGAAAACAGTTCCACATAGAAGTTTGCTCTTATGAAACGTTAAGTTACAGTGAGTTATAATCCAGAAAATAGCTACACTAGCTTCGTGGAACAGCATAACAACGAGGAGTCCTTGTGGCACCTTAGAGACTAACATTTATTTGGGCATGAGCTTTTGAGGGCTAAAACCCACTTCATCAGATGCATGGAGTGGAAAATGCAGCCTGCCTACTGTATTTTCCACTCCATGCATCTGATGAAGTGGGTTTTAGCCCTCAAAAGCTCATGCCCAAATAAATGTTAGTCTCTAAGGTGCCACAAGGACTCCTCATTATTTTAGTTGATTTTTTGTTCACATTGTTACTATTTCAATAAGAGAAAAGGAATGTCTCTTCATGACAAACTGTGACCTGGACATTTATTTATTTCTTCCTTCCTTTTGAAATTTGGTCTGAAGTGCATTTGTTTTCTGGGGCTGAGAGATGCTGGGAGGATACTGTTGCAAGATCATAAAGATCAGAGAGATATATTTTAGTTGCTGTGTGATGATTTATATGAATTATTGGGAGAAGAGTCTATGTGTAACTTCATTTTTAAAATAGCTCAAGGATTACTTAAGGCAAAGGGTAGGCACTCCTTTTTCATTGACTGTGTACAAAAACTAAAAGTAAATACACATACAACATGTATATCTAAGATAACACCTTTCCCTCTTTAGTATGAATGAAGAGCTGAAAGAACAAGCTCATTGTAATTGGTTTAAAAATAAAGCAGCAAGTCTCTGGCATTTTATCTCTGATCAGGTTTTAGGTTAAGGGCAAATAATCAAAAATACACACAGCATATTGGATTTTTTAAAATAGCATGTGGAAATAATTCTTGGATATGAATTGTTTTCAAGAAAACCTTTTTTCAGTTATTTAACACTATTTATGATGCTTTATTGTGATTTTTTTTAAAAAAAATCTATAGCAACAAATTATATTGAATAGAGAGAAGTTCTATAAAACGAGGATGAAGGGAGATCTTTTAAAAATACAAATACACTAAACAATTATTTCTCCCCACTAAGATCAGAGGTAGTGATGCAGCCAATTCATACTATAGCATTCAAACCGATGCACCAACCTCTTCGATATGATCGCTTTTTAAAAATTGGATTTTCTAAGGATGACGTGCAAGGTTAAACATATAAAGCGCTACGAGGTTTTTAACAAACAGCCAGAAAAGGTCAGTAAGAGTTTTCAAATACATTAATGAATAGAAACATTTGCATTTCAGTGATCAAATATAATTGTAAAAACTCACAGTAGAAGGGGGAAGTTAATACAGAAGAAGGCAGCACTAACCTGCATTGTTCACGTTCTCCATGATCAGCTGAAAAACCGCTCTTCTCTTCTGCGGAGAAAGACAATAGATCACAATATGAAACTGACTAAATTCTAAAAGCTATTTTCACACAGGCGCGGCAAGTTTTGTGCTTTCGGCCACGCCCCCTCCTTCGCTCTAAACCAATCAGAGGGCCGCTCGCGGGGGCACGCCTACCAAACCCCAGCAGGCTGTCAAGAAGCGGCGGCTGAAAGAAGGGGGGTTTCTGTGAATGGAGTGGAACGTGTGTCCCGGAAAGAACGCCGTACGTCGGGCTGGAAAACGATACCCTCCGCGGCACCGAGCGATCGCTTAGGATCCTGCAGACGGGGCCCGTGCAGGGCACCCTGGGGGTTATAGATCGGAGGCCTAGGAGTATTTAACCCGGGGTGTGGAGGAATTTGCAGAAGAGAATAAAGTCCTGGAGGGCGTGGGGTGTGGCAGAAAGGATGAAAACCTTGGTGACTCGGTAGTGGGGGTTGCAGAAAGGGCTAAAATCAGGGCGGGTGTCTGGGTGTAATAATACCTTGGTGAGGCAGTGCTGTGTCGGGGGGGGTATTAGGAAAAGGCAGAGCCATTATTGGCGGTGATTCGCAGGGAATCTAGACAGAGCGAGGATGAAGCATTTACGAGAGGGAGGGAGGGAAAGAAAGGTGTCCAGGACTGTGTGCAAGGGATAGGAGAATAAAATGTGTGCATGCAGGTGTGCACGCAAGAGAAAGAGTGCTCAGTCGGACT
The DNA here is from genome assembly GCF_020497125.1 of Mauremys mutica. Classification (NCBI taxonomy): domain Eukaryota; kingdom Metazoa; phylum Chordata; order Testudines; family Geoemydidae; genus Mauremys; species Mauremys mutica. The sequence goes on from NC_059080.1 coordinate 40,689,625, forward strand.
TGGGGTGGTAGCAGAGGGAATGGATATATCGCTTAATGGTATGTGGAGGCATCTGAGGGCAGGAGCTGGGGGATGGGCCCTTGTCAGCATTACACAGCGTGGACAAGTCTTGAAAAGTACCCAAAATGTGTTACATCCTCCTACAGTTGAGAGCCCTTGTAAAGAGGGCTTAAAGTGTTCTGGGCAGAAATGATTTCGCGCTATTCAGAGAGGTGAGGAGGTGGGGGACTTCACCAGTCAGTAAAATACCCTTTTCTCAGTGCCTTCTTCCCTCCCAAGACTCCAATTCATAATGTCAAAAACAAACTAAAAAGCAAAACCACCTGCCAAAGAGCTTACTTCGGTAGGTTTCATGTTTCCCGTAGTTCTTATTTCTACCAGTAAATCCCAAATTGTTCTGTTTGAAAACACTGACTTCCTTCCAGAGCCGGCTCTAACTTTTTTGCCGCCCCAAGCAAAAAAAAAGAGCCCCGCCGTAACACCTCCCCTGAGTGCTGCACCACCCTGCCGCCCTGCCGCAACACCCCCCCCGAGCACCGCCCTGCCGAAACACCCCCCCCAGAGCACCGCCCTGCCGAAACACCCCCCCCCCCGGAGCACCGCCCTGCCGAAACACCCCCCCCCCCAGTGCCGTCCTGCCGAAACACACACCCTCCCCCCCCAGGAGTGCCACGCCACACTGCTGAAACAAAAACAACAACAAAAAAAACCCTCGAGCACCGTCCCGCCAAACCAAACAAACAAAAACCTGAGTGCCCCCTGCCACCCCAAGATTGGCCACCCCTTACAATGTGCTGCCCCAAGCACGTGCTTGCTCAGCTGGTGCCTAGAGCAGGTCCTGCTTCCTTCCATGTCTGTTCCTTGAGGGTGTTAGTCCACAATTAAGACACAGATCAGAGTATTTAGGATAAATTCATAATCTGATTACATGAGCTGTAACTTCTGCTGGTACAATGCTATGTATTTCTTCTAATTAAATCAAACTAAAAAATTCAGGACAAATGGGAGCGGGGGGAGATGCAAAGAAAAACAAAATCACTCAGTTTCTAAGTGGAAACTTGCCATTAATGTCACTGAGGACTAAGGGTCTGGCTTGATCTGGAAAAAACGGAACCTGCATTTTAAAATGACATGCTTGGTGTGCCTTGATTTTAAGGTGACCCGTCTCAGCATTCGGATTTTCAGAAGATGAGTGCCCAGCTCTGCCTGCAAATCAGGCTCTTTAAAGTCCCTCCAATTGGGCACCCAAAAATCACTAGCAATTTTTGAAAATATAGGCCCTGGTTTGTATTTAGCAAAGACAAGAAAGTCTGAAACCCACACACGATGGGCTTGTCTACATGGGGAAGCTATTGCAAAATAAGCAAGGGTGTGAATTTAAAGAGCAATAACTTTTCCACATTAGTTATTCCAGGCTATTTCTCTGTGTAGACAAGCCCTTAACATAAATGGTGAAACATGTCCTGAAATCTACCCTGCTCCTGCAATCAGTTACACATGAGTAGATATTTGTGCCCACACAGAGCTCTATGCATGCACAAGTGATTGCAACACAGATCTAAATTCAGGATCAAGGTCTTAACCATATGGGTGCTGAGTGAGTGACCTCAACACCCCCAGTGCTCAGCACTGAGCAGAACTTAGTCCTAAGAACACACCAGCTGGTTCAAAAAATTTAAAAACTCTGTTGGCAAAGTGGAGAAAGCCTGTAAGCTCTGCAAGTCAAATAGAGCCCTAAAGTTGTGCTGATGACACCAGAGAATTTGTTAGCTCCATGAGCTGAACAGCTACAGAGATGGGAGTCTATATGTATGTATGTCCGCAAGACTGGGAGCTCCATATTTTTCTTCTTTAAAGAAACAAAAAAACCTAATAAATCAAGCTAGTGTTTATGCAGCACTGGGTTACAGAGTTAAAATCACACAATGAAGGCACCTGATTCTCCATTGCTTCACTTTTATGCTGACATAACTCCATTACTTTCAATGCAGTACCACTGGCAATGTTGCCAGCTGCGATGATTTGATCTCAAGTCTCGTGGTACCTAGTGTTTTGCTTCACACCCTAGCAGCTGGAGTCATCTGATGGCAGAAGAATCTCAGCTTCCATTTAAAAAGCTGTTGTTGTGGAGAAAAGCTTGAAAATGCACTCTGAAGACTCAGAAGCCAGAAAGCAAGGAAAAAGAACCAAAAAGTTAATTTTTTAGAAAAGAAATCTTGTGATTTTTAAGCCAGTTTTATTATTTTTGGGGGGGCTGACTCTTCATTTTTTGAATATTTGGGGTTGGCCTTCCTGCTCTGGTGTAATGTAGAGCAGCATGATGAGATGCCAAGAGATGGAAAATGCAAGCTCCCAACATGCGGATGTTTCACATATGCTCTTTTCTATTCCTGCTGGTTACTCTTGCTGCTGCAGAATGCACAGAGCATGTGCAATGCAGGTGAGCACCAGGTGCTGCTGGCTTAGGGCTTTTGTAGTTCCTGGCTATCTGTAATTTTGCTGTGCAGCCTCACAGCTGCCTTCACACAGGTCTTTGGCTCCCATCCGGAGAGACGAGCGCATGCTGACCTCACCGGGAGAGGAAGAAGATGAGCTCGAGTTAGTCCTAGGCTCAGTCAGAAGAGCCGTTGTAGCAATTCAATCCCCTCCAGATTGTGTGCAGGTCCTAGTGGATCATGGGACATTGACAATACAGAGTACACCCAGATTGGCAGCCTCAGCAGAGAGACCAAGGACAGAATGGGCCATGGAGACCACTGAACTCTTGTCTCAAATCAACAGGCCCCACATTGCTGCTGAGGCACATTGGTGTGGGGGAAGCTTGGCTGTCTGCTGACCCTGTTTGGTGTTTAAACTGCAACAGTGTCTACAATGTGCTGGGCGGAGCCCCTGCCCACCAACCTTACAGTGGGAAGAGACAAAGGAGGTGGGATTGAGATATAACAAATAGAAGAGGTTCAGGGGGGATAATTGGCATGAGTGGTGACTCGCACAGCGGCCTGAGGCTAGCCAAGGGGCATGTGTGGTGACTGGCACAGGGGCCTGGGGCCAGCTGAATGACACAAATGGTGACTGGCACAGAGGCCTGGGGCCTGCCCCCCCCCCAGAAGCGGCGCCAGAGTTTCTGGCACCCTAGGCAGAATTCGGGGGGTGGCATTTTGTGCACTCCTCGCGGGGCGCGCGGGAGCTTCCGGTTCCACTCCCATCGCGCCGTCGAAGAAGGACCCTCCACCGAAATGCTACAGGCGACAGCGGCAGTCATTGAGCTGCTCAATTGCCTGCCGCTGTTTTCCGCGGCATGTCGGCAGAAGGTCCTTCTTCGGCGGTGTGATGGGAGTGGAACCGGAAGCTCCCGCGTGCCCCGTGGGGAGCGCACAAAATACTGCCCCCCGAATCCTGGCGCCCTAGGCGACCGCCTAGGGTCGCCTAATGGAAGCTCCGGCCCTGGTCCCCCCTCATTGGATATTTGCCGCATCAAATCCTGACTGTAGAGGCTGAGTTTTATGAAGACCCAGGAAAGAAGTGAAAGGGGTTGTTTGCCCCTTTACAAGCCTATTAATTGTAATATTTATAGAGCACCTTTCATTTGGAAGGATCCCAAAGTGATTTACATGCTGTATACAGGGCCAGCTCCAAGCACCAGCATTCCAAGCTGGTGCTTGGGGCGGCATTCTGCAAGGGGCGGCAGTCCCTGTTGTTTTGTCCCCTAGCAGTGCACTGAATTGCTGCCACAGATGGCGGGGGCAGTCCGTGCGCCGTTAGGCGCGTTTCCACGGTGAGGGCAATTCAGCGGCAGCTTCTATGTTTAGCAGTCCGGGGCGGCTTCAGCTAAACATAGAAGCTGCCGCTGAATTGCTGCCACCGTGGAAACGCACCTGCCACCGTAAGGGCACACAGACTGCCCCCACCGTCTGTGGCAGCAATTCAGTGCACTGCTTGGGGCGGCGAAAACTGTAGAGCTGGCCCTGGCTATATATGTAGGGATTACTCACTCAGCTCTTAAGTGCAGCACCCTCTGGGGTGCAGTGCAGCAGCTGACATAACTCCATTACTTTCCATGCAGTACCACTGGCAGTGTTTCCAGCTGCAATGATTTGCCAGAAGCACTAAGCAACAGTTTTCAGGAAGGAAAGGGACGAATTTGGACATTAGGAAAAACGTCCTAACTGTCAGGGTGGTTAAGAACTGGAATAAATTACCTAGGGAGGTTGTGGAATCTCCATCATTGTGGATTTTTAAAAGCAGGTTGGACAAACACCTGTCAGGGATGGTCTAGATAATACTTAGTCCTGCCTTGAGTGCAGGGGCTTGGACTAAATGACCTCTCAAGGTCCCTTCCAGTTCTGTGATTAGATCTCTGATTGAAATGACATGGGGATGTCCACACAGACATGTTCCACAAGACAGAATTGGGGTTGATGCCCCCGTTAAATGTTCCTGGGCTTTTTAACTTTCACAAGGTCAGAGCCTTGGTTTTATATCTACTCTGAAAGACAGATGTGAATTATCACTCTTTTGCCAATTGGAACTATGCCTTGGAATACTAGCAGCTCAGCTGTTGTTTCTGAAGGAAGCAACCTTTCCCTCAAGGCAGGACAAGCTGTCCAGAGCATTAACATGCTCAGAAGCAAGGCCTATGTACATAGATTGCTTCATTAAATCCTTTGGTTCACACCCGTCCTGAGTATTGCTGGATGCTCCAGATGTTCGCTGCTGTCTCCTGTGCCAGAGGCAAAAACAAAACATCCTGAATGTGGGTTGGATTGTGGAAAATCCCCTACCTGCAGCGTGACCTGACACCACTGAGGCCCTAACACAAGGTGACAATGTGACCATATCCCTTTCCTTTTAAATGAAACTCTTAAATCCCTGACTCCTGAGCTGCCTAGCCCAACTCTGTCCAACTCTGACACCCCGTGGCAGGAGGGGTGTATTACTCCTCTTTGTGACTCAGCTTCCTCTGGGGCTCTAAAGCAGCCTATCAAGAGAGCAGGTGCCATTCTCCCGCAAACACAAGAGTTTCCAGCTCAATGTGAAGTGTCACTAAACAACTCCTGTTTCATCCAGTGTTGCCTGCAGTATCCACATTTCACCTCTGTGGGTTGGGATATTAAAGCGCTACAACAGAGCCACTTAGCTAAATTCTCTGTTGCCCTAAGTGGAGACAGTTCCATTGATCCCAATGGAGTTTAGCGGAGCATTTGGCCCCCTATGTTTAGGGGAGAGTTGTTCATCTCACTTCCAACCCATATTTTCAGCTGGATTGGTTGATTTAACTGTGGGCTGGATGGACCAAGGCTAAAGACAAACAGAAATGAAGGGGGAACGAGAGGAAAAGGTGTCCATTTATTTGGTTTTCACATGGCTGGTGTGTGCTGGAGTGTACAGGGAATATTTTTAGTGACAAAAAGGGTTAATTCATCACTGCTAAGAGTCCATGTAATGGACTCTTAGAGGCACCATCTCTCAGAGCAGACATTGCATCACGGTCCTTTATGGTGTCAGTTAAAGTCCCCAGGGCTCTGAGAAGAGAGCAGGAGTTAACCTTAGTGTCCCAGACTCTCTCACTAACAAGGACTCAAGGTCTAAGGCCACGTGGGAGCCGTGGCTGAGCCTGGGCTGGTGGCCACGTTTGCCTGAACACTGATTGCACTCTCAGCATGTAGCTCATTACTGAATTAAGAGCTTTTGGGAGACCATGGGTATGAAACGCTAAACCTATTATAGGAGCCAAACAAAGAACTCCCATTAAGAAACGGGATTAGCACAGGCTCAGAGACAGACTGTGAAATCAGTTCTAGATGCTCAAAGCACATGCCCTTAACCTGCTTTTGTATCAGCTGTCCCAGGAGATTATGGGACCACAATGATCTCCCTTCCATGCCACAGACGAGGACTTTAAAATAACCAAAGAAGAATGAAGAATCCAGCCTGGGTTTTACACCAGACCCAGTGCATTCTTGGACAGGACACTTTGGAAGGGATTGGTTAATTTCACATAGGTAATTGGCCATGCTTGGTGTGATCTATATACTAATTTGTTCTTTAATACAGAATCAGTGTATGAAAGAAAGGCTCCCAATGCCTTCCAGAGCTTAGCACCACACAATCCATCCTTAGGATGGTTTCATTTTTAGTGGACTGCTTCAGGGTCTATACATGAAACTGTATGAGGCTGCACCCTAACATTTTCAGGGGTAACCTTTCCCACTGCAAGCAAAGGTCTCTAACCTCTCTGCTCCAAGCACACTCTTAGTCTTAGCTTGTTGACTGATTGCTATATTAGATATCCACATACACGTAGGCTCCATTTACAGCCAGGGGTCTGAAAAATCATGTTGCTGGGAGGTAGCGGGGAGTGAGGGTTTCCCCAGTACATCCTGGTAAATTTTGAAGAGCCCTGGGACAATGCGGCACAGAGGTGAATGGAGTGTCATTATTCCTACCCCCTTACTTTAGTGCAGGGGTGGCCAACCTGTTGCTCCGGAGCCATATGCGTCTCCTTGTATAGGCATCGACTCTGGGGCTGGAGCTACAGGCACCAACTTTCCAATGTGCCAGGGGCTGCTCACTGCTCAACCTCTGGCTCTGCCACAGGCCCTGCCCCCATTCCACCCTTTCTCACCCCCTCCCCTGAGCCACCGTGCCCTCACTCCTTCCCCTCCCCACCCCATGGTCTCCTGCACACCATGAAATAGTTGATCAGGAGGTGCGGGGAGGAAGGGAGAGGCGCTGATCAGCAGCTGTGGGTGGGTGGGAGGTCCTGGGAGCAGGTGGCGGGGCGGGGTTGCTGACATATTACTGTGGCTCTTTGGAAATGTACATTGGTAAATTCTGGTTCCTTCTCAGGCTCAGTTTGGCCACCCCTGCTTTAGTGGATTGCGAGCTGCAGGCCAGAACAGGAACTGCCCCAGACTGGATGAGCCTCAGGGGAGATGTAACTGCCCAGCCTCCAGCTAACACTCTCCTCACAAATGTGTTTGTATGTCTTCAGGCAGAAACTGGCCTTAGTCTGAAGGAGATTTTGGGTGTTTTAAGAACACTGAGCTTTTCATTCCCAGATAACCTGAATTTTGAGTAAACTCCCATCTAATGCTCTTGGTTTGTCTCCCCCAGACCAGGAAGGACCAACTCCATGTTCAGATTTCTTTCAGGCCCTTCCCTCAGGGCATGGTTTACTGGACCCCAGGACCCAGAGGCCTTTCCCTGTGGAATGCTCTCTGCTCCAGCGGTGAGTCACAGGACACAGCCTACCTTCCAGCTGAGCTCCCTTTATAGGCATCATCTGATCCCTTCCCAGATGGGTCTCATCATTGAACAAGGTTGGCTGGCCCCAAGCACCCTGACTCTTATAGGGGCAGACCATTCTGATACACTCCCTCAAACGCTGACTTTCTGGGGATGAAATCAGATCATTCTGATGAAATGGAAATGAAATGCCAACACCTCCAATTCAGAGGGGTTCGGATTTCGAGGTGACTATTTCACACAACCCTACATCGGTCAAACAAAACTCAAACTTTGTTGCATATAAGAGAACACAGATGCAGTGACCATCCAAATATTTCAAATCTAATAGAGTTTAGTCTTTAAAAAGGACTTGTCTAGGTTAGGGTTTGAAGGTATGATGGTAGAACCTTAGCTAACACATTCTAACACATTTGAAAGATCTGGTGTAGATTGCCTTTAACATGTGCTAAACTGGTCAAATTGAAGCCTAGAAAGGAGCCTAGGCTTTCACTGGATCAGTTTAACATGTGTTAAAGTCTACACTGCTTTGTCTACACTAGACTTTTCAAATGTTAGAACATGTTCTGACATCACTCCTTTAAATCTTAACCTAGACTAGGCCTACAGGCCCAGTCCCTCGAACCTTCCAGACATGGAACTCACCTGTTCACAATGGGAGTTGTAAACAGAGAAATTTTGCCTGGATGTGGTCCCAGGCTAACCACCCTGCTTGAAAGAAGTTGTGACAGCCCCATGTCCAGCAGCAGGGAGGAGGGAAGGAAATAACAGTGACTCCTCTAATTCAGATCTAGCCAGAAGGTGAAATTTATGAGGGCTCTTCAGCCATAATTCACAATGCCAGAAATAAGTCAAATTAACAACCTTCTCTTCTATTTCTTTCTTTCTAATATACTTTGTGCTTCTGTAATGCTTGAAGACACCGAGGACAACCCCCCAGTGTAGGTACAGCTGTATGGATATTAAGATGTAACTGCCACTTTTCAAAGATATATAGGAGGCACCTTGCCATTGACTGACCAGCAGAAGACCAATCTGCACTATGTTACCAACCATCTCCACAGTGGATGCGGCCACACTGCGACAAGCAGAATGGGAACCAGCAGCTCTCTCTGTAAGAAATTCCTTCCTTATCACTCAGCCTGATGAGAGACTGCCTGGCTTTGAGCTGCCACCCTATCTCTGGTGCAAGCTCAACCATGTCAGAGATGTGGTGGTCAGGCTAGTTTATCGTGAGGACTTCCTAGATGCCACACCGCTGACCTCAGTGCTTTTGAACAATGAAAATGCCTGTGATTCCAACTTAGAATCATAGAATATCAGGGTTAGAAGGGACCTCAGGAGGTCATCTAGTCCAACCCCCTGCTCAAAGCAGGACCAATTCCCAACTAAATCATCCCAGCCAGGGCTGTGTCAAGCCTGACCTTAAAAACCTCTAAGGAAGGAGATTCCACCACCTCTCTAGGTAACCCATTCCAGTGCTTCACCACCCTCCTACTGAAAAAGTTTTTCCTAATATCCAACCTAAACCTCCCCCTCTGCAACTTGAGACCATTACTCCTTGTTCTGTCATCTGGTACCACTGAGCACAGTCTAGAGCCATCCTCTTTGGAACCCCCTTTCAGGCAGTTGAAAGCAGCTATCAAATCCCCCCTTATTCTTCTCTTCAGTCCTTTAGACTCTTTTGATATTTTCTTTTTGACTTATACACTTGTTTTAGGTTTCAGTGGTAGCCGTTTTAGTCTGTATCAGCAAAAAAAACCCAAAAAACAAAAAAACGAGGAGTCCTTGTGGCACCTTAGAGACTAACAATATTTATTTGCCCAAATAAATTTGTTAGTCTCTAAGGTGCCACAAGGACTCCTTGGTTTTTTACGCTTGTTTTAGTTTCCCACTGTATACTTTGTTTGAACTTTTCCCCATCTTTATTGTACCACTTCTGTATTTGCAAAATAAAAAGGTGCTTATAGTGGTATAGTGCTTTACAGTAATGGTGAGACAAAGTGGGAATTTTTTGTAATATTTTTAAGAAGCCTGTGTGTGCCTCAGTTTCCCTGATGTGCTGCATTATTACCTGGCAGGTGGGAAAGGACACAGCTAAGAGACATAGATACAGGTGTTGCCTAGCTATCTGGGCCTTAATCCCCATATCATTGGAGCATCTGAGAAGACAATGGCAAATCCAATTGCCCAGACACTGATACCTAGCAACCGATGACCCAGAGAGATATAGACTTCCCCACCTGGGGTAGGGGGGCTGAGCCACATCTCCCCAGCTCAGGAACAAAGGACTGGAGAGAGGTGAGGTGGGGGATAAGTGCTGGCTGCTGGAGACAGTTGGGAGGCTCTGACCTGGGGTTTGGCCCAAGGAGATCAAACTGATAGTCATACAGAGCTTGCACAATGGCGTACAGCTTGGCTGGGTGCTGGGCTCCCCAGGATGGACTTTGCTTTAACCTACATTCCTCTATGCTAACCTAAGGACTTCCTATGCTGTGATCCAGATGACTAATAAACCCAACTGGGCTGTGTGAATGTCAGGGTTCCCTTCCCACCCTGAACTCTGGGGTACAGATGTGGGGACCCGCATGAAAAAATCCCTAAGCTTATTTCTACCGGCTTAGGTTTAAAACTTCCCCAAGACACAAATTACTTCCTTGCCCTTGGTATCGCTGCCACCACCAAGTGATTTAAACAAACATTCAGGGAGGGCCACTTTGAGCCCTACCTCCCCGAAAATATCCCCTCAAGTCCCTACACCCCCTTTCCTGGGGAGGCTTGAGAATAATATCCTAACCAATTGGTTACAAAGGGAGCACAGATCAAACCCCCTGGGTCTTTAGGACACTGAAAAACAATCAGGTTCTTAAAAGAAGTTTATTTTTAAAAAAAAGATAAAAGAATCACCTCTGTAAAATCAGGATGGAAGATAACTTTACAGGGTAACAAAAAGATTCAAAACACAGAGGATTTCCCCTCTAGGCAAAACTTTAAAGTTACAAAAACAGGGATAAACCTCCCTCTTAGCACAGGGAAAATTCACAAGCTAAAACAAAAGATACTCTAACACATTTCCTTGCTATTACTTACTATTTCTGTAATATTAGACGTATCATTTCAGTAGGAGCTGGATTACTTGCTTGGTCTCTCTCTTTGTCTTTGTGGATTGGAGAATTGCTAACATAGTTCCTATTTTTAAGAAAGAGAAAAAACGTGATCCGAGTAACTATAGGCCTGTTAGTTTGACATCTGTAGTATGTAAGGTCTTGGAAAAAATTTTGAAGGAGAAAGTAGTTAAGGACATTGAGGTCAATGGTAATTGGGACAAATTACAACATGGTTTTACAAAAGGTAGATCGTGCCAAACCAACCTGATCTCCTTCTTTGAGAAGGTAACAGATTATTTAGACAAAGGAAATGCAGTAGATCTAATTTACCTCGATTTCAGTAAGGCATTTGACATGGTTCCACATGGGGAATTATTAGTTAAATTGGAAAAGATGGGGATCAATATGAAAATTGAAAGGTGGATAAGGAACTGGTTAAAGGGGAGACTACAACGGGTCGTACTGAAGAGTGAACTGTCAGGCTGGAAGGAGGTTACTAGTGGAGTTCCTCAGGGATCAGTTTTGGGACCAATCTTATTTAACCTTTTTATTACTGACCTTGGCACAAAAAGCGGGAATGTGCTAATAAAGTTTGCGGATGACACAAAGCTGGGAGGTATTGCTAACACAGAGAAGGACCAGGATATCATACAGGACGATCTGGATGACCTTGTAAACTGGAGTAATAGTAATAGGATGAAATTCAATAGTGAAAAGTGCAAGGTCATGCATTTAGGGATTAAATAACAAGAATTTTAGTTATAAATTGGGGACACATCAGTTGGAAGTAACATAGAATCATAGAATCATAGAATCTCAGGGTTGGAAGGGACCTCAGGAGGTCATCTAGTCCAACCCCCTGCTCAAAGCAGGACCAAACCCAACTAAATCATCCCAGCCAGGGCTTTGTCAAGCCTGACCTTAAAAACCTCTAAGGAAGGAGATTCCACCACCTCCCTAGGTAACCCATTCCAGTTCTTCACCACCCTACTAGTGAAAAAGTTTTTCCTAATGTCCAACCTAAACCTCCCCCTCTGCAACTTGAGACCATTACTCCTTGTTCTGTCATCTGGTACCACTGAGCACAGTCTAGATCCATCCTCTTTGGAACCCCCTTTCAGGTAGTTGAAAGCAGCTATCAAATCCCCCCTCATTCTTCTCTTCTTCAGCCTCTCCTCATAAGTCATGTGTTCCAGCCCCCTAATCATTTTTGTTGCCCTCCGCTGGACTCTCTCCAATTTATCCACATCCTTCTTGTAGTGTGGGGCCCAAAACTGGACACAGTACTCCAAATGAGGCCTCACCAGTGCTGAGTAGAGGGGAATGATCACATCCCTTGATCTGCTGGAAATACCCCTACTTATACAACCCAAAATGCCATTAGCCTTCTTGGCAACAAGGACACACTGTTGACTCATATTCAGCTTTTTGTCCACCGTAACCCCTAGGTCCTTTTCTGCAGAACTGCTGCCCAGCCATTCGGTCCCTAGTCTGTAGCAGTGCATGGGATTCTTCCGTCCTAAGTGCAGGACTCTGCACTTGTCCTTGTTGAACCTCATCATATTTCTTTTGGCCCAATCCTCTAATTTGTCTAGGTCCCTCTGTATCCTATCCCTACCCTCCAGCGTATCAACCACTCCTCCCAGTTTAGTGTCATCTGCAACCTTGCTAAGGGTGCAGTCCACACCATCCTCCAGATCGTTAATGAAGATATTGAACAAAACCGGCCCCAGCACCGACCCTTGGGGCACTCCACTTGATACCGGCTGCCAACTAGACATGGAACCATTGATCACAGAGGAGGAGAAGGACCTCGGAGTATTGATTGATCACAGGATGACTATGAGCCGCCAATGTGATATGGCCGTTAAAAAAGCTAATGCAGTTTTAGGATGCATCAGGCAAGGTATTTCCAGCAAAGATAAGGAGGTGTTAGTACCGTTATATAAGGCACTGGTGAGACCTCATCTGGAATACTGTGTGCAGTTCTGGTCTCCCATGTTTAAGAAGGATGAATTCAAACTGGAACAGATTCAGAGATGGGCTACTAGGATGATCCGGGGCAGTGATGAGCTGCCAAAATCTTAGGAACCGGTTCCCTACTGGGTCTTCGGCGGCACGGCTCCGGCGGCTGAAGGGCCCACCACCGAAGACCCGGTAGGGAACCGCTCAGTGAGTACACCCCCCACCCACGTCCTGCCCCCCCTCAGAAACCACAACCATAACCCCCCTGCCCTGCTCCTTGTCCCCTAACCACTCCTTCCCAAGACCCCCAACCCTAACTCCCCCCCCAGGACCCCACCCCCTGCCAAACTTGCCCCGCTCCCTGTCCCCTGACTGCCCCGACTCCATCCACCACCATCCCAACAGACCCCAGGAACTCCCACGTGGTGCCTACCCAACCCCCCCTTCCCCATCCCCTGTCTGCCCCCCCAGAACCTCTGCCCGATCCAACCCCTCCTCCCCCGCCCCAGTCCCGGCCCTGGCCCTGGCCTCTTACCCCTGCCGGGGTTGGGGCTAGGGTCGGAGCCGCGCCGTGCGGCCGGAGTTGGGGCCGGGGCCGGGCAGTGGCTGGAGCAGGGCCGGGCGGCGCCTGGAGTCCTCATCGCGCCCCACCCTGCCCCAGCTCACCTGCAGGAACCGCGCCGCCCGGACCCGGCCAGGAACCGCGCCGCCTGGACCCGGGCCGCCCGGACCTGGCCAGGAACCGCACCGCCTGGCCGGACCCGGGGGCCGGACCCGGGCAGGAGCCGTGCTGCCCGGCCGAGGTCGCAGCTGGACCCTGGGGGCAGGAGCCCAGCCGCCCGACCCCAGAGTCTCGCTACGACCTCCCGAGCGGCGCGCCCCCTGGAGCCCTCCTCCCGCTGGCACCCCCGCTCACCTGGTGGAAGCGCTGCTTGCTTCTCAGCCCTCCCAGCTTCCCGCGCGAACAGCTGATTCGCGGGAAGCTGGGGAGGGGGAGGAGAAGCCGGAGGAGCTTCAGCAGAGGAGGTGGAGTGAGGTGAGTTGGGGCTGGGGAAGGGTAAGGAGCTGCTAGAGCTTTAGTTAAATTTAAAAGCCCTTTTGGAACTAGTTGTCCCTCCAGGAACAACCGGTTCTAAAGGGGGCTTCTAAATTTAACAACCGGTTTGCGCGATCCGGTGCGAACCGGCTGCAGCTCACCACTGATCCGGAGAATGGAAAACCTGTCTTATGAAAGGAGACTCAAAGAGCTTGGCTTGTTTAGCCTAACCAAAAGAAGGTTGAGGGGGGATATGATTGCTCTTTATAAATATATCAGAGGGATTAATATTAGGGAGGGAGAGGAATTATTTAAGCTTAGTACCAATGTGGACACAAGAACAAATGGGTATAAACTGGACACTAGGAAGTTTAGACTTGAAATTAGATGAAGGTTTCTAACCATTAGAGGAGTGAAGTTCTGGAACAGCCTTCCAAGGGAAGTAGTGGGGGCAAAAGACATATCTGGCTTTAAGACTAAGCTTGATAAGTTTATGGAGGGGATGGTATGATGGGATAGCCTAATTTTGGCAATTAATTTTGGCAATTGATCTTTGATTATCAGCAGGTAAGTATGCCCAGTGGTCTGTGATGGGATGTTAGATGGGGTGGGATCTGAGTTACTGCAGAGAATTCTTTCCTGGGTGCTGGCAGATGAGTCTTGCCCACATGCTCAGAGTTTAACTGATCACCATATTTGGGGTTGGGAAGGAATTTTCCTCCGGGGCAGATTGGCAGAGGCCCTGGAGGTTTTTCGCCTTCCTCTGCAGCATGGGGCATGGGTCACTTTCTGGAGGATTCTCTGCACCTTGAGGTCTTTAAACCACAATTTGAAGACTTCAATAACTCAGACATAGGATAAGGGTTTGTTATAGAAGTGGATGGGTAAGATTCTGTGGCCTGCTTTGTGCAGGAGGTCAGACTAGATCATAATGGTCCCTTCTGACCTTAAAGTCTATGAGTCTATAACACCCAAAGAGCACAAAACAATGCCCCCCGCCCCCCCCCCCCGAATTTGAAAGTATCTTCTTTCCCCGTTGGTCCTTCCGGTCAGGTGCCAACCAGGTTATCTGAGCTTCTTAACCCTCTACAGGTAAAGAAAGGATTTTATGCTACCCTTAGCTGTATGTTTATGACAGTGAGTGTCACTACAAATGCTTGGCGAGATGCAATAGTCCCTGAGAGTTAACAAGTCTCCATCGGGGGTCTGTCTCAGTTGGACTTGCTGACTAGTGCTCACAGTGTGAAGCAAGAGTGCTGCAGGCCCAGAGCTCCAGTTGAAGGAGGCAGTGAAGATGCATGGCTTACCTTGGAGGAAGTGTGAGACCCCACTGGGGATCTGGCACATGCAGGGGCGGCTCTACAAATTCGGCCGCCCCAAGCAGTCATGCCCGGGAGGCGCCCCCGAGCCGCGGGAGCAGCGGACCTCCCGCAGGCATGACTGCGGAGGGTCCGCTGGTCGCGCGGCTCGGCTGGACCTCCCGCAGCTGCGGGCGGTTCGCTGGTCCGGCGGCTCCGGTTGAGCCGCCGCAGTCATGCCTGCGGGAGGTCCAGCCGAGCCGCGGGACCAGCGAACCGTCCGCAGTCATGCCTGCGGCAGGTCCGCTGCTCCCGGGGCTCCGGTGGACCTCCCGCAGGCATGACTGCGGCAGGTCCGCCGGCCCAGCCGGCCGCCCCCCCGGGAAAGGGCCGCCCCAGGCGGGTGCTTGCCCCGCTGGGCTCTGGAGCCGGCCCTGGGCACATGGAAGGGGTTCCTCCTAGAGCAGGGGTGGGCAAACTACAGCCTGTGGGCCGAATCCGGCCCATCAGGGCTTTGGATCCGGCCCGCGGGATTGCCACCCTCATGGTGCTGAGGGCCCCACGCCGCTGCTGGAAGTGGCCAGCACCACGTCCCCAGGGCTGGCCTTACCATGAGGCGAACTGAGGCGGCCGCTTCAGGTGCCAGACTGGGGGGGTGGGGTGTGCAGGGGGTACCACTAGGACCCAGAGTGTAGAACAGGGGTCGGCAACCTTTCAGAAGTGGTGGGCCGAGTCTTCATTTATTCACTCTAATTTAAGGTTTTGCGTGCCGGTAATACATTTTAACGTTTTTAGAAGGTCTCTTTCTATAAGTCTATATTATATAACTAAACTATTGTTGTATGTAAAGTAAACAAGGTTTTCAAAATGTTTAAGAAGCTTCATTTAAAATTAAATTAAAATGCTGATCTTACACCACTAGCCTGCTGAGCGGGTCCTGCAGCCGGGACCCCAGACCTTGGGGAGGGGGTTTCAGGGAAGAAGGCTGGGGGGGGAGTCAAGGGTCAGGGCAGCGGGCAGTGGGGGTGTGCAGTGCAGAAGGCTGGCGGGGGGTCAGGGCAGAGAGCAGTGGGGGTGTGGGGGGTGCAGGGCAGAGGGCTGGGGATGGGGGGGTCAGGGCAGAGGGCAGTGGGGGTGTGGGGGGTGCAGGGCAGAGGGCGGTAGGGGTGGGGGGGTGCAAGGCAGAGGGCTGGGGGTGGGGAAGTTTCAAGGGTCAGAGCAGAGGTCTGGGGGTGTGTGGGGGTGCAGGGCAGAAGGCCGAGTGTGTGTGGGGGGGTGCAGGGCAGAGGGCTGGGGAGTGTGGGAGGGTCAGGGCAGAGGGCAGTGCGGGTGTGGGGGGTCAGGGAAGAGGGCTGGGGATGTGGGGGGGTCAGGGCAGAGGGCTGGAGGTGTGGGGGGTGCAGGGCAGAAGACTGAGTGTGGGGGGGGGGTCAGGGCAGAGGGCTGGGGTGCTCGGCTCGTAGGGGTGCTCCCAGCCCCCTGCCCTGAGCGGCTCAGGGCAGGGGGCTGGAAGGGATATGCCCTGTTCCACACCCTTCCCCAAGGCCCCGTCCCTACCTCTCTCTATCTCCTCCCTCCCCCTTGCTAGGGCCATCAGCTGATTGGTGCAGGGAAGGAGAGGGGGAGGGGCAGGAAAGCGCCACGCTGGGGGAAGAAGTGGGGGAGGGGGGAACTTGGCTGCCGCAGGACCGAGCTTCTGCCTCCTGCCCCTGCAGGGGAGAGTGGTGGGCGGGGGGGCTGAGTGGGGCTGGGGGTCAGGACTGCGGCAGCGTGCCACTCAAAATCAGCTTGCGTGCCGTGTTTGGCACACGTGCCGTAGGTTGCCGACTCCTGGTGTAGAAAATTGTGTCTGCTGCTGGTGCATATGTATTCTCTCTGCTCTAGATGCACAGAGATGGTGGAATGCTGTGCTGGAGGAAGGAGGGCACAAGCAGGGCTGGCTCTAGGTGTTTTGCCACCCCAAGCAAAAAAAATTTTGGCTGCCCCCTCCCCCCCCCAGCCCTGAGCTCCCCCCCCTGCCCACCAGTGCCCCCGCACCTGCACCCCCTGCCGCTACAGCACTGGGCTCTCTCTTTCCCCCCACACACTCCCTGCCGCCCCAGCACTGGGCTCCCCCCAAAACGTGGGATCCGCTACCAGCACACGGCAGCTGAGCCCTGGCCCAGCTGCGACTCTGTCCCCATGCAGGTGGAGCTGCTGGGCGGCGCGGAGTGGGAGTACTTCCAGGTGGCAGTGCGGAGAACACGGCCCCCTCCCTGGGCTTCGCGGCGCTGCTGGTGGCCGAGGTGGATCAGTTCATGTTCACCCCCCCTCACCCCTGACATGCTGGCGGCCGAGGACCTGGAGAGCCCCCCGGACCTGCTGCTCTTCAGCCTCACGGTGCTCTGGTCCAGCCCCGGCAGGCGGGAAGGTGAGGATCTCTGGCTGCGGGGCTACCTGCTCAGCACCGACGAGCCCAACCGGCCGCTCACCTCCTCACACACTCTGGGAGCCCCTCTCGCCGCCGCCCGGGCTCGGCTCCAGGGGACCCCACTTCCCTCCCTCCTCAGCTCCTCACACACTCTGGGCAGGGCCGCCCAGAGGATTCAGGGGGCCTGAGGCAAAGCAATTTCGGGGGGCCCTTCCATAAAAAAAAGTTGCAATACTATAGTAACATGTATTTGGAAATGTAAAAAATAACTAGTGAAATACATTCAAAAATTAATTTGTAATAATTTGAAAATACACTAAATACATTATTTAAAAACATTAAATGCTTTAATGGTATGTCTACATTTGCAATTACATAATGGGCTGTTGCTGGGTGATGGTGATGGTTGGTGCCAATGGGCTGCTGTTGCCCAGGGCTGGGTGGGGAGCTGGGCTCTGGGTTGGGGGGTGCCCGGCTCACAGGGGCTGGGCTCAGGGCAGTGGAGAGATGGGGTTGGGGGGTGTCCGGCTCAGAGGGGCTGGGCTCGGAGCTGGGAGTCAGGGCTGTGGGGGGGATGGTGCTGGGGGGTGGCCGGCTCAGAGGGGCTGGGCTCAGAGCTGGGGGTCAGGGCTGGGGGGGATGGGGTCGGGGCGGGTGCCCGGCTCAGAGGGGCTGGGCTCGGAGCTGGGGGTCAGGGCTGTGGGGGATGGGGTCGGGAGGGTGCCCAGCTCAGAGGGGCTGGGCTCGGAGCTGGGGGTCAGGGCTGGGGGGGGATGGGGTCGGGGGGGTGCCCAGCTCTGGCCTCAGCCCCTTACCATGCCGCTTACCCCCTCTCCCGGACAGCGCTGCAGCGGCGTGGTGTCTCCAGCGGGGCCTGAGTTCCCGCCGCTCAGCTGCAGCTCGCAGCCCCGCCCCCTTACCAGCTGAGACAGCGGGGGATGAGGGAAGACGTAGGCGGGGGGAGCCTCCGACATACTCATGGGGGCCCCTGTGGGGCCTGGGGAAAATTGCCCCACTTGCTCACCCCCCCCGCGGGCAGCCCTGACTCTGGGAGCCCTTCTCGCCGCCGCCGCAGGCCGGGCTCGGCTCCAGGGGACCCCGCCTCCCTTCCTCCCTCCCCGGCTCCTCACACACTCTGCGGCAGCGGCGAGAGGGGCTCCCGGAATGTGTGAGGAGCCGGGGAGGGAGGGAGGCAGGGCCCAGGATGCAGGAAGGGAGGAGGGGTCCTGCTGCCGCTGCCGCTCTGAGTCTCCCCAGGGTGGTGCGGCGTTTCCCTGAGTGGGCTGTGCAGGGCGCCGCCGGGCTGGGCAGGGGGCGTGGATCCCAGCTTGCGCGCTGACAGGGCGAGTGGCTGCACCAGGGCCGGCTCCCGGCATTGCCACCCCAAGCAAAAAAATAAAAAATAAAAATAAAAAAAAGGGGGGGCGGAGTGCCGCCCCTTAGAAAGTGCCACCCCAAGCACATGCTTGGAGGGCTGGTGCCTAGAGCCGACCCTGGGCACAAGAGACATAACAGGCAAGTAGGAGAAAAGGTGAGAGGGAATAAAAGAAAGTAGCAGGAGCGGCAGGGAGAGATAGAAGAAGGAGCTTCTTATGTACCTCTCTAGCACCCCCAGGAGCCTGGACTGATTAACACCAGCTTCTCAGGCAGCTTCCTGTTTTCTGCTGCTTTCCTGAACCCACCTGAAGAGAACAGGCAGTCAGCTGAAGTAGTAGGAGCCAGTTAGGCCCTTAAGACGCTGATATCGTCCCTCACTCAGGCCCTGCTACCAGCCTGCTCATTTGTCCCCTTTAATTATGTGTTGAGAGACACAATAGCTGGCACAGAACAGCAGTCAGGAGTGAAAGAAGAAAACGCCCCTCTGGGGCAGCATTCAGAAAAAGAAAGCAAGCAAAGGAAGCTTTTCTATCTAAGCAGGAAGGAGCTCTCCTGAGATACATAGACACAAATGTTCACGGTGAGCCTTCTGGCCCCAGTGAGGATGTGAGTGGTGAGGAGATGCCTGATCTTCCAGTTAGTCAGAGTGCAGGTGACCCAGCAGCTACTGCAGCATCCATATCTCCATCTCAAATGGTGTAACCATGCACATTCCTGAAGAAAAGTGTAGATCAGAGAAGAGTGTGGTTGAAGCGCAAGAAACAGCTGCTGCTGAGTTTAGTTCCTTTAGTCTAGATGATCCAGGACTGTGGACCCACTTGAGCAGTAGCCTGAGGGACTTCCTTGTACTGCATGGGCCACAGCAAGTGAAAAACTTCATGTACCCCAAAGACAATGAAAACAGAAGTTTCCATCCAACACATTACTGGCGTCAAATCCCCAATGGTGACAAAGTGGAGAGGCCATGGCTTATGTACTCAAAAACCCAGAATGCTGCATACTGTTTTTGTTGCAAACTCTTCCAGTCTAATGTTCCAGCCACATTGGGTTCTACAGGAACAAAGGACTGGAAAAATCTGGCTAGAAATCTGGCATGCCATGAGAAGGCAGCAAATCACCAGAGAGCATTCCATAGGTGGAAAGAGCTTGGATGAGACTAAGATTAAAGGCCACCGTAGATAATCAGCATCAAGAGAAGATTGCATCAGAGTCTCTTTACTGGCAAAATGTTCTGAAAAGGCTCATTGCCATTGTGAGAATGCTTGCTACCCAAAACCTAGCACTGCGTGGCACTTCAGATCAGATGTGTGTACCAAACAATGGAAACTTCCTTAAAATTGTGGAGCTGATGGCTGAGTTTGATGCTGTACTCCAGGAGCATCTAAGAAGAGTCACCACCCAAGAAATGTACACACACCACTACCTTGGAAAAACAATTCAAAATGAGATCATACATTTACTGGCAACAAAAGTCAAACAGAAGATTGCGGCAGATCTGAAGTCAGCAAGATATTAATCTGTTATTCTGCACACCTGACATCAGCCATACGGAACAAATGACTTTAATGGTGCATTTTGTAACAACAACAGAACCAAGTGAAAATGTCCCTGCAATGGTGACTGTCAGAGAGCATTTTCTAGAATTTATTGACATTGATGATACTACAGGAGCTGGTATGACAAATGTGCTTCTTAAGAAGCTGAAAGGTACAGGAATTGCGATAGCTGACATGATAGGTGCCGACTCCATAGGTGCTCTGGGGCTGGAGCACCCATGGGGAAACATTAGTGGGTGCTCTGCACCCACCGGCAGCTCCCCGCCCCAGCTCACCTCCACTTCTGCTCTGCCTCCGCCTCCTCCCCTGAGCGCATCACCACATCCTGCTTCTCCCCCCTCCCTCCCAGCGCTTGCACCGCGAAACAGCTGTTTTGCGTGGCAAGCCCTGGGAGGGAGGGAGAGGAGAGGAACGTGGTGCGCACGGCGCGCTCGGGGAAGAGGTGGGGCTGGGGATTTGGGGAGGGGTCCAATAGGGGCAGGGAGGGGGCTGAGGTGGTGTGGGGCTGGGGGCGGGAGGGTGCAAGCACCCTCCAGAGCAGGGCTGGCTCTAGACCCCAGTGCCCGGCAGCCCGCCCCCTGCGGCATGCCGCCCTGCTTGGGGCAGCCGGATTCCTAGAGCCGCCCCTGCTCCGGAGCCAAGGAAAGTTGGCACCTGTGGCTGACTTTAGAAGTCAGGGCTACGATAATGGTGCCAACATGAGAGGAAAGAACAGAGGAGTGCAGACACGGATCTGAGAGTTAAACACTTGAGCTTTTTTTGTCCCATAGAGTTCTCATTCATTGAACTTGGTTGTCAGTGATGCAGCGTCAGCTTCTAGTGAGGCTGCTGAATTTTTTAATGTAATTCAAAGCATCTGTATTTTTCTCTGCATCAACTCATCGATGGGAAATTTTGAAGCAACATCTGGGAACATCCTCTCTGACACTGAAACCACTGAGTGCCACACAATGGGAAAGTCGAGTGGAGGCAATAAAGCCTATCAAACACCAAATTGGGAAGACAGATGATGCCATAGTTGCCATTATGGAGGATAATGCTATGACATTTGTGGGAGAACAGTGGCAGAGGGAAATGGAATCACCAGAAACATACATAACTTCAAATTTCTGTGTGGCTTAGTGTTGTGGCATGACATACTGTTAGAAATAAATGTTGTCAGCAAGAGACTCCAAGGTGTTGACCTTGATATAGCTGGAGCAATGGAACAACTGGACAAAGCAAAGTCATACCTACAGTCTTACCGGTCAGATGAGGGATTTCAAAATATTCTGAAGAGTGCACAGAAGTTGGCAGAGGAACTTCACACTGAAGCTATTGTCCCATCCATTCAAGAATACAAGAGTCACCGAAGAAGAAGACATTTTGATTACGAGGCACAGGATAATCTCATAAGAGATCCCAAACAACAATTCAAAGTTGAATTCTTTAACCAGGTGCTAGATTGTGCAGTACAGTCAGTTGAAGAACATTTCATGCAGCTCAAGGAACACAGCAGTATATTTGGGATGTTGTATGATATTCCAAAACTCCTCACTATACCTGAAGAAGACCTACACCAGCAATGCAGGGCACTAGAGACAGTGCTGACACATGATGACATGAGCGATATTGATGAGAGTGATTTAGGTGATAAACTGAAAGCCCTTTCAAGATACATTTCAGCAGGATCAACTCCAAAGGCTATTCTGGAATATAGGTGCACAAATAAGATGACCACCCTCTTTCCAAATGCTTTTGTTGCTCTGTGCATACGTCTAACACTTCTTTTAACAGTTGCTGGTCGAGAACGCAGCTTCTCCAAGCTGAAGTTTTTTTGTTTTGTTTTTTAACTAAAGAGTATTCATTTTATTTTCCACTATGTCTTTTGTCTCAATGACATAACTAATAGTTGGATATCCCGCAGAAGGGCACATACAGTGAATCTAGCAAAGCATATGAACAGCCCTAGGGGGTTGAACAAAAGTAGGATTGTTAGCCAACCAGAGAGAAACAAAGTTAAATCCCTGCCAAAGATGTTACATTTTCTTCTTCATTTACACTAAAAAAAGGGTTTCAAACTGAACAAAATCCTTGCATCGCTAACAATACATTCAGTCCTGACTAGAGTTTAACAAGATGACAACAGGATGACTATAATACAAAACTTCTACTACTGTACACACCTGTTGTCCAAGCCCTCCCCAAACCCCATAATGAGGCTGCCCCATTATTTGCTTGCTTGCTGAGCCTGTCTGCGGAGGAGGACGTAGATCTTCTCCTTTATCCAGTCTTTATTGTAGGGTTGGTATGTCTGAGTGTCAGCACGGTAAACAAGACAGCTGAGTCTGCCAGGTCATCAATAAAATCAAACAACTGGCTGATGTCATATGTAATGGATGGGCTGTTGGGATTCATTCTCTTCAGATGTTCTTCATACATTTTACAAACTCCTTCCATGCACTCATTCACCGATTCATAGTCAGCATACGTTCTCCCTTCTGGCCTCTTGGTAGGCTGAACAAGCAAAATTGTGTGAGACATGGCGACTCGTTCTCCACAGCCCCGCTGACTGTGACGGTCCTGAACGAACAGTAATACAAACACATCTACGCTCCACAATGACACAGAAGAGGCTGGTCGGCCTTGCAACCATCTCAATAGAGCATGAGCTGGCCCAGACTGTGGACCTTCAGGAAGCAGTTCAACTCTTTGCAACCAAAAAGGCACGGAAAGCACCTCTTTGATTAGTCAAACAGATACAAATGCCAGTGTTTACTATGCAGACAAGAAAAGTTACATTTGCTGTTCAGGCGTTTGAAAGTTAAGTGTTACTTAAAATTTTTTAATAAGGCATTTTAAGTTAGTTCTCCTTTATTGGGGTAGGTAGCAGAGCAGTGCCAGGAGAGAAGTAGAACAGGAAGAAGGCAGAATTGAGACCTTTAAAAGTTTTGGCCCAAGCGAGGGAGTATGGGGGTGTCATTTGAGCCCCCTGCCTCAGGTGCCAAAATGTTGTGGGCCGGCCCTGCACGTCCCTGCAGCCCCTGGGGGATGGGGGGCAGAAGGCCCTGTGCGCTGCCCTCGCCTCCAGGCACCGCCCCCCGTAGCTCCCATTGGCTGGGAATGGGGAACCGTGGCCAATGGGATCTTCGGAGGAGGTACCCGTAGGGGAGGGCAGCACGTGGAGCCCTTTGCCCCCCCCACCACCACCAGTGCTGGCCGCTTCCGGGAGTGGTGCGGCGCAGGGCCGGGCCTGCAGGGAGCCTGTCTTAGCCCCACTGCGTGCAGCTGCCACCCCGGAGCCGCTCCAGGTAATCGGTGCTTGGGCGGAGCCCACACCCTGCACCCCTCCTGCACCCCAACCCCCTGCCCTGAGCCTCCTGCTGCACCCCTCCTGCACCTCAACTCCCTGCCCTGAGCCACCTTGTACACCCCGCACTCCTCCTGTGCCCCAACTCCCTGCCCCGAGCCCCTTCCTGCATACTGCACCCCCTCCCACACCCTGCACCCCTCCTGCACCCCCCACCCCTCCTGCCCTTCAACTCCCTGCCCTGAGCCTCCTGCTGCACCCCTCCTGCACCCCAACCCCCTGCCCTGAGCCTCCTGCTGCACCCCTCCTGCACCCCAACCCCCTGCCCTGAGCCCCCTGCTGCACCCCTCCTGCACCTCAACCCCCTGCCCTGAACCCCCTTGTACACCCCGCACTCCTCCTGTGCCCCAACCCCCGCCCTGAGCCCCTTCCTGCACACCGCATCCCCTCCCACACCCTGCACTCCCTCCTGCATCCCAACCCCCTGCCCCAGCCCTACATTGATGGCTCTGCATGCAATTTCCCCACCCAGATGTGGCCCTCGGGCCAAAATGTTTGCCCACCTCTGTCCTAGAGACTGTTCCAAAACTGAGGCCATAGCACCAATGACCTCGGTGATGGGTCACTAGATGGGGATGACTCTGAGTTACTATAGAGAATTCTTTCCCAGGTGTCTGGGTGTCTGGTGGGTCTTGCCCACATGCTCAGGGTCTAACTGATTGGCCTATTTGGGGTTGAGAAGGAATTTTCCTCCAGGTCAGATTGGCAGCTACAGGTTTTTAGCTTTGCTCTGCAGCATTAAGCATGGGTCAGTTGCAAGTTTAAACTAATCTAAATGGGGGATTCTCTGTAACTTTGAAGTCTTTAAATCATGATTTTCAGACTTCAATAACTCAGCCAGTGGTTATGGGTCTATTACAGGAGTGGTGGGTGAAGTTCTATGGCCTACAATTGCAGGAGGTCAGACTGATCATGATGGTCCCTACTGTGGCTTTACAGCCTCTGAGTCTGAGCACTGATCCTGTGGATCTGTGACACATGGCTACACTCAAAAGTGGCACCAGTATAGTTAAAGAGGTACAACCATGTAGTGTAGACACAGTTATACCAGTATAAAGATGCTAATGCCAGTCTAGCTTTTTTCCATACATTTGTATTAAAATACCTTTATACCAGCAGCCACACTAGGGCCAGGCCTACATTACTAGCTTTGCTAACATAGCTCTGTCAGTCAGAGGTGTGATTTGTGCCCAATGTAGCTGTGTCAGCAGCAGCCCTAGTGGAGAAGCAGTTATACTGGTAAAATGGCACTTTTACCGGTATTATTCATTTTGCTAGAGGGGTCTGGAATAAGCTATATGACCAAAAGTGCAGTTTTGCCAGTACAAGTTGTGTGCTGGTGCGGCAAAGCAGCATAGCTATGCTGGCAAACTCTCCTAGGGTAGACCTGGTCTACAGGTTATAATGATTAACTGTTTTGGTAGAAAATCACACCCTTAATTGAAATAATTAAGTAGGTACAAAAAACATATATGGACCAGGGCTCGTTACCATATATTTACAGTAACACACACCTTTATCTGTCTAACTGTATCTACCCTAGGGGTTGTACTAATATAACTCTCCTGGTATAAAATCACACACACCCAGCCTACGCAGATAAATCAGTACAAAAACTGTGTATAGACCAGACCTAAGTGTTAGTGAAGCACTCAGAAAATGTAAAGAAGTGCTAAGTATTGTTGCATTTAAAAGTCAAGAAATACAAAGGGCCGAAATGCTCTCTCTCCATTGTCAGTGATGCAGGAGCTCAGGCAGTAGAGCAGTGTTCACATCTGAGAACATCTGCCCCGGGGATGGCCAAGATTATTCTTCCTTTTTATTTATGTATGTATATTACTATGGATTCTTTTTCATGTATGTAGATTTTAAGCCCCGGGAGGGAGGCGCCTTTTGGTTCTGTATCTGTACAGCTCCTAGCACAACGAGGTTCTCTTCCATGACCTTGGCTCCTCCTGGGCACCACTGCAAAAATCTATAATGCAGGTTCTGCATGGATCCAAAGAAGACAGGGCTGATAAACTGTTTCTGCTTTCAAACATGATCCGTGCCTGAGATCAGGTGAAAGCAGCCAGCATTTCCAGATGCAGCACCTCCACCTGGGATGGATTTTTGCAGCTGGGGAAAACTTAGGAACTGGTCTCCTGATCCCTTTCAATATCCCTCCTGGGGGAGCTGTACCAAGAAGGGTGAAAGTACCTCAAATCTACCTGAGCAAGATTCCTTAAATCCAGTATGGGCAGTTTGCCAAATAAACTAAACTCATTTATCCCAAACCCACCGGTACTAAGAGAAAATCAGCGAAGGTATTTGGTATTACCTGCATCTCAGGTTGCAAAGTCAGAGCTCTGAAGAGTCCCTTCCTATTCCAGCAATAAGAGAGAGCAGGGATCTGTAACACAGCCTGTGCCCAGCTGGGCTCCAGAAGGTCCCTTGAGTGGCTCGGGCTATGCATCCCTGCATGGACCGACGCATCATCGCCATCTAGTGGCCACATGCCGCCAGCGTCTCGGCTTTGCGCCTTGTTTCCAAGCCCATGTTGCGCGGGTTTTACCTGCTTAAAGCACCATGGTTCGCCCTTTAAAAAGCGGAGTATTTGTTGGGGGGCGGGGGTTAGTGTGCCGATTAAATATAATTTTGGAAACTATGTAATTATATGGGGAAAAAGTGAAACTTCCCATACCGGGAGTCGAACCCGGGCCGCCTGGGTGAAAACCAGGAATCCTAACCGCTAGACCATATGGGAGGCGTTAAGAAGTTATTGTATCTGCCTTTCTTATAGTTGTACTTTGCTGTTTCATTTGTTTTTCTCATACTGTAATTGATCGGTTAAGTCCATTTCTACTTGCCTTTGGCTCTAGCAAACAAACCTATGCATCCAAAGAAGTGGTAGCCCACAAAAGCTTATGCTGAAAGAAATTTGTTAGTCTCTAAGGTGCCACAAGTACAGACTAACACGACTGCTACTCTGAAGCCTATGAATGACTGTAGCACTCTCTTATAGTGGCGATAGTCATTAGGACTAATCATATCACCCGAGGTAAAATTGTCCTCTGTGTCTAAACTGAAGAAAAGTGATCATATGGGGAAAAATTGACGATTCTTGAATAATATTGAGTCTTTGGTAAATGCAAACCTGCAACATTCCTGCAGTGTGTATGCACAAGCCATGTCTAAACAGCTTGATTTGCCCTAATGCACACCATCTAGACATGCCCACACGGGATTATAACAAGCATAGCTTTACATACACCTGTACTCACCCCAGACATAGGTTACATTGTATTATCTGCGGTACTGGATGGAATAATAAATATGCTCCCAGGTTGGGTGTGAACTAAAGTCCTGGATTGAGACACCCATATACCTGGATCCAAATTTTGCAACTGGACTGGTCCAGTCTCTATCATGGGCTGAATCAAAATCTTGGCGCCAAACACCCTCA
Source organism: Mauremys mutica (assembly GCF_020497125.1). Taxonomy (NCBI): domain Eukaryota; kingdom Metazoa; phylum Chordata; order Testudines; family Geoemydidae; genus Mauremys; species Mauremys mutica. The sequence continues at coordinate 40,716,416 of NC_059080.1, forward strand.
AATGGTGCTGATGTTTGGAAATGTCTTTTTAATGGCTGAGACAAATTCTGTATCCAAACAAAATCTTGGGAAAATCTGGATCCAAACTTTTCAGCTAAGGCCCATCTCTAATATGTATACTTGAGGCCTGATTCTGCAATTCTTCCCCCTCCCTGCAATGATCCTACACCTGATGCCTGATGTCCCATGTATGTGTAAATCCTACACTCTGAACCTAATACTGCACTTTGTACATGTGCCAATCATACACGTGGGGCTTGCTTCTACTACACCCTAAGTAGGTGTCAGTCATGAACATGGAACTGGATCCTGCCCATCACACACTATGCCCCCACAAATGCACCAATTATACCCCTGAGAACTGATGGTACATGCACCAATCATACACACAGTGTCCAGTCCTTCACTCCATGTGCTATTTATTTCATGCATGTTCCAATCATTCCCATGGGGCCCAATCTTGGACCCCACCAGCTACAACCGATACATGCTAATCATACATGTGACCTGATAGTGCACCCCATACATGCATCCATCATACACACAGGACACGATATGCACTGCATATGCCACACCCCAGATATGCCCCAATGAAATATATGGGGCCCAATCCCGCACCACATACACAGTCATATAGATGGGGCTGGAGTCTGCATCCTACACACTGTATACCACAGGTGCCCCAGTCATGCAGCCAAGGCCCGAGTCTGTACCCTACATGCACACCAGGCTCTCTGCAGTCGTACACTTGAGCCCAGTCTTGCAAGGTGCTGAGCACCCATGACACCCATTGACATCAGCGGGCTTGGTGCTGCCCCCCGCCCCCAGTGACCATGCCTAGTACTGAAGCAATGCCTCACTTATGGGCAGTTTGCCCCCACGCAAGATGGCCGCTCTGGCTTCCCCCACCCTTGGCGGCCCTGCGGCAGTTCTCGCCCTTCCGCCTTCAGTCACCTGACGGGCGGGGGCGGAGAGGGCTGGGTGGCTGTTCACGTGACCAGCTGAGGCAGCCTAGTCCCGAGTCTCGTGAGCCAGGGGCGCAGGGGGTGTCCCGGGGGCCGCATCCGAAGGAGGGGAGACCCCGCCGGGCGGCTGGCTCAGGCAAGGCCGAGGCCTCGGGGACTAGCGGGGGGATTGGCTCTGTCTGCGCGCCGAGCCCTGCCCCCAGGACCCCCCGCCGGGCGCGGGCCGGGAGAGACCCCCCCGCCCCGCTGCGCTCGCACAGCCCCCGCTCGGCAGGAACGCGGCCTGGGGCGCAGAGCAGGGACCCCCCGCCCCACCGCGGGGTCGGCCCGGGAGGCGCCGCGCTCAGAGCCAGAGGTAACGGGGGCAGCGGGGGAGGGGGAGCAAGGTGTGGGGGAGACAGGCGTGGGGGGAGTGGGAGCAAGGGAGTAGAGTATGGGATTGCTGTGGGGATGCAGTGACTAGGAGGGAGCCAGTGTGGCTGGGGTCATGTGATCTCACTGGGGGGTATGAGTAACTGGGTTTAAAAGACATGGGGTAGAGCAGGATCACTGACATTAAGGGGGAGTTAGCAGGGTTCAGTGTGTGAATGGCTAACAACTTGGGGTGGGGGGAACATTGTTTAGGGTGTAACTGGGGGGATAGTATAGGGCTAAAGATTAATTTGCTTAGGGTGTAATGTCAGAGTTTGTGGGGTGGTTAGAGGATAATGGGGGATATTAGGGTATGTGGGAGCATGTGGCCAGTTTGTCTTGGGGTTAGTATGTACATGAGTGGCTAATGGTGAATGGGAAGGGTCATGGTGGTTTGTGTGTTTGGCTGGAACTACTTACTGTTGGGGTTTAGAGAATGGGTAATATGTGGAACACTAATGTGGGGGTTAATTTATATGTGGGAATAGAAGTGTTGCTAATTGACAGTGCTGCAGGGGAATGGAAAGAGTGAGAGTGTGTGTGTATGTATGTATGTAGTAGGAGTTTGACGTGCTTGTGGAGGGTGTCCGGCAGTGTTGGGGGGCTACTTTCCACCACACACTGAATTTATCTTGCTTATGTATTAAAATAAAAGTGAAAATAGACATAACTAAGAGACTTGTAAGCATGGGCGTTTTAAAGATCTCTTTGTGATAGGATGTTTTTTCCTAAAGATCCCTTCAGCTCTTGCCTGGGACAAAAGTTGTAAAGTGCCTTCTGTAGCTGGCCCTGTTATCCGGGTTGGGATGAAGTTGTTAACTGGACAGAGGAAAGTACAGCAGTGTAACAGGGATGCTTGTCTTTGTCTTAAATCTGTAGGTGGGTGATGCCAAGCACAGCCATGAAGAAAAAGGTAAGAATTGGATTACACACCCTCTACTTCTTTGCTGCCTACATTGGCAAATGCTGATCAAGTTCCCCTTTGAACCTATAAAAATACCTTTTGAGATCCCAAAGTGCTCATCAGATACCTTCTGGTGTGAGTGCTTGCGCTAGTCTCATGATATGATCTTCATGATTGTCAAGTGACCATTAATATTCAAAGTCTCTTTTGCATCCTGTGGTAGTGATGGTTGCTGTGTCCTTCAGTTAACATGATAGAACTTGAAAATGAGTATTTCTCAAATATTTTGATAATCAGTGCAGCTGGGCTTGGGCAAAGTGGAACCCTCCACAGTAATCACTAATTGAAACACCTCACTCATGGCAAATACTCAGGTAAAAATTTTGTGTTAAGGGGAGAAAATGTGTTATACTCTAGTTCATATATATGTAATGAAACACTCCTGATCTCTATCAGAGAAATGTGCTTTGGGAGGTTATATTTGCATTGAGGGGTTCAAGTGATATCTTACCTGGAGAGGGAAGTTTGGTTGTCTTGGATAGTGATTGGGAGCCAACGATGGAAATATAGCTCCTCTACTCAGAATTAGGAGTGTAGATATTACAGTGATAACTGTATTAGAAATGCCTAAGATTGTTAACTAAAGAATGTGACTACTCTTGTTTGTTTTACTTGGATCAGATTTCTCTTCTTCCTCCACATATTGGGGTCTAGTCCCTTTGAAAAGCCACCAGGGGGATTGGTGGTGGAATCTCACACCTTTGAATTTAGAGTCTATTTTAAATTGGATAGCGCTATGCCTAATTATTACAACAGGCTGATGGCTCATACAGACATTTCTTCACCAATTTTGTTGTGAAACAAGATCAGGTATCTCTCCTTTTGGCCTCTTATATGCAATCACCAGAAAACACTATACTTAGGGGTTAGCTTCAAAGAGTCTGAGACACATTACAGGGCCTGTCTACTTCTTTGTTTGAAGAAGAGTATGTTGCCATTCTTCTGCTGCAAAGTCCACCAAAGCCTGTTATCCTGAACTCGGTTATGCTGTGGGAGCATTTCAACTAGTTTGTGCCTTAACCATGTGGTGAGCTGCTTTTGGAAGGGAACTAGTTAGCCTATAAAAAGTGACTAAAAATGGCAAAGTAGGATTCCATGTCAATTGGTTGTCTGAGATTTGTTTTCTAGTTGTAAAGCATGCTCTGAGATCTGTAAACTCTGGGATCTGAGAGTCAAGCGGGTGTCTTGCTGACTTATACTCCATTGCCAGTCAAAGATTCTGTAGGACAGCTTCAGCCTAGAGTTGCATCTTTTTTTTTTTTTAAACCCTGTTGTCTATAATAGGATTTAGAGGTGTTGCCAAAGGCAGAACTTTGTTTTGGGACTGGAACTTTGATTCTTTTGATAGTGTGAGCCAATCCCTGCTGCTATCAAATCATTTAGGGTTGCTATTGAGCCATTCAAATGATTTCCCCACCCTGCCCCCAAAAAAACAAAAACCTAATCACAGTATCTCCTGCTCTTTCATGGCCTGCTGACCTGGGAAGCAAGAGATTGGGATTGCATCTGTGCCTCCTGTGTAGCAGTATTGGGTAGTCAAATTATACTGGCCCGGCTGCTTTTAAACTTCTTTCTGCCTTCCAGCATGTTCACGTGTAAAAGCTGGACTTGGATTTTATTTCACAGTCAGGGAGGAGAATCTGATTCTTGTATTGTGAGGTGGACAGTACAAAACATAAGTAGAGTGGTGAGGGGAGGACAGAGGACATTGAATGTTCAAGTGTTCGTGTCTAGTGAAGTGGGTTTTTTTGTTTTTGTTTTTGTTTTTTTAATGTTTGTGATTTAAACGTTTTTGGCTCATCAAAACTTTGTGCTTCTGATGAATCAGGAAGAGCAAGCTTTCATCTTGAAGTGCCGGTGTGTTTGGAGAACATGTGTGGAGGCTGGGGAAGTGAAAGATTAAAAATTACTTCAAAAATAAATGTAGTTCTTCACTGGATGTCTGAAATCCAGCTGCGAACTCTGCAGAGTGCCTTCTCAATGTATCTAGCAGAAATGAGCTCGGGTTGACTTCCTCTGTGTCACATTCATGCGTTGTGATTGGTTTTTATTGGCATGGGGGTCAAGATGAGAATGAATAAGCTTCAAGAAGCGCAGTTACTTTTCTTCTGGATTTTAGGCAACTATACAGTCAATACTAGGGACAGGGTATGCAGTTCCCACAGTGTGATCTGACTGGCGGAAAGGAAGAAAGCAAAAGCCAAGGAAAAGAGGAGTGGTCCATTTGTGTGGAAAGCATGTAAAGTGACAGAGTTTTATAGTGTGTAATGCTGGCTCATTGACCATGAATATCAAGGAATTAAGAACACATGTCTTCCAGTCATTCAGGCTTTTGTTTGACAGCCTTTCCTGAGGGGGCCAAATCACAATATGCACAAGTCCTCTGTGCATGGGGCTACTGAAGCCTTTTGTCTTTACACCATTAGTATTTAGCCATTAAAGAGCCATGGAGAAGCCAGTATTCATTGTGGTTTAACTCTTTTTTTCTCTTGCCTTTCCTTACCAGGTGCTGTTGATGGGTAAAAGTGGGTCTGGAAAGACCAGCATGAGATCCATTATCTTTGCAAACTACATCGCCAGAGACACACGGCGCCTTGGTGCCACAAGTAAGAGCTTGGTCTCTTATTGACTCCTAAAGCATCTGCTCTGGAACTCGGGTTAACATTTAAGACGATCTGCACAGAGATGCAAGGCAGTTACCCACTGAGACTCTCACCTTTCCTCTGTGGATGGAGTAATAGGGTGTCTCTTATGTCTGCTGGGCCCCTCCATGAGGCGTCTGGCTGAAAATCTGTGCCAAAGTACCTCAGATGTGGGTGAGGTGGAATGATCCTTTCTCTTTAAGCTGTGGGCCAGAAGGTGACTAAATGTTGATGCAAATAGAGTTTACAAGCTAATGCTTTTCCACTGACCCTGCCTGCTCTCAAGGTGTTCAGAATGGCTGATGAACCCTCCAGAGAAGACCTGACTTCTCTATGCCAACAAGATGATTTGGGGCAGTAATAAACTGCTTGCTAGAGAGTGGGGCTCAGTGGTCTTAGCAGAAAGACCTCTGCATGGATGATTCTGCAATATGCAATACTCCATATCCATTGAAGGTAGGACATGGAGTCTTAATCTGCAGCAAGGGAGATTTAGGTTAGATATTAGGAAACATTTTCTAAATATAAGGTTAGTTAAGCTCTGGAATAGGTTTCCAAAGGAGACTCCATAAATGGAAGTTTTTAAAAGCATGTTGGACAAACACTTGTCAGAGATGGTCTACGTTTACTTAGTCCTGCCATAGCACAGGCGGCTGGACTTAATGACATCATGAGGTCCCTTCCAGCCCTACATTTCTATGATTCTATATTCATCCATGGCAGAATATACCTAGTAAAGCTGAGTAGCTGGAATTCCACACTTACAGCTCTGGGCTTTCAAGAGTCACCACAGATCATGTTTTCAACTGTGTTGGATGGTAACTTCCCAGTAGTCTCCCTTATCAGTTGTTCTGTGTTTGGATTGTTGGATTGTTTCAGACTTCTCTTGTCTCTTTCCAGTTGATGTGGAGCACTCCCATGTTCGATTTTTGGGAAACCTGGTGCTGAACCTGTGGGACTGTGGAGGGTAGGTGTTGTCTGTTCTTTTCCTTATGAAACCCATGGAGGTGGCTGTGGCAACTAGGATGGTGGTGTGTTACGTTAGGAGGCTGTCCTTTTAGCTACAGTGGGGTAGGAATGCTTTTTGTGCATCAAGTGAACTGTTGATGAAGGCTTATAGAACTGTAGATGGTACCATATAATTAATAAACCCCACATCATAAACTCAGACATGGGGGTGGGGTGAAGGGGGCTGACTTGATAATCATAGAGCCCAAAGTTACCTCTCCGTGGGACAGGGGGAGTAGACTGCCTCTCCCTTCCCTCACTGCCTCTTTCTCCTGTCAAGACAATGTCTCTGAGCCTTGCAACATGGATGAGCTACCTCTAGGGCTGCAGAAATTATTATTGGAAATGGATTACAGAATCTTTTGTTTTGGGGTCATTGCTTCAGATGGGACCAAAGTGGTGGTGTTCGACCATTAGTTTTTGTTAAATGAATTGGGGATGGTATTATCATTCCTGGTGGGTAGCTGTCCATAGAAGGAGCCCTCTTGTTGACACTCAGCAGAGATAGGAAAGGCATAAAGGCTGAACAGCCTTCTGATGAATGGACTTGCTTTCATATAAAAAGTTGATATACTCAAGTGGAGCAGGGATCAGGCTCATTTGGAAGAGTAAGCTTACACTGTCCATGCTGTACGTGTTCTGTGGCTAAGGAGAGGACTTCAGTCTCTATAGTTGCTGTATTGATAGCTCAGTCCTCATACCTAATAGACTTTCTTAGCAATGCAGACATATGGGTAAACCATGCTGGTCTGATTGATCTAACTGGAGTCCCTTTGCCTTGCTGCTATGCCCCTTTTCAGACAAGACACCTTCATGGAGAACTACTTCACCAGCCAGCGGGACAACATCTTCCGCAATGTGGAAGTCCTGATCTACGTCTTTGACGTGGAGAGTCGCGAGTTGGAGAAGGACATGCACTACTACCAGTCGTGTCTGGAGGCTATCCTGCAGAACTCTCCTGATGCCAAGATCTTCTGCCTAGTGCACAAGATGGATCTAGTGCAGGAGGATCAGCGTGATCTGGTAAGGAGCTGAGCATTGCCTTATCAGTGTGGGCTCTGTAACAGAGAGTATGCATAATGATGTTGCCATCTTTCACTTTAAACTTAGCTACACCAGCACGTTCTCCAGAAAGCTTTTTTCAGGTTTGTATGTGGGGAAAATCTCTGAAAAGTTGAGTTGCTCCCAACCTCCAAACCTATAGTCCCCATGCTACTCCTGGCCCATTTTGTATAATGCCTGTCTAATGGCCTACATAGAAGAGAGATTCTCTATGCCAAATTACCTGTAATCTTCTCCTTTATGGTGTCAGTTTTAGCATCGTTTCCAATTTTTGGGATATGGGGGACAAAGAAAAACCCAAAAGGTTTAACCTCCCTGCTGTACTTCAAAGGATTAGGTGATGGACTCTGTCACTACTATGCTGCTGGTTCAAATCCAGCTCAGCTGTGTATTGAATAAAACTAGTTACCATGTGTCAGCTGTTTAGCCTGTGTTTTAAATTGGGGAAGTCTCAGTTCCAATCCTAGTGCACAGATGTCCACATCACAGTTGGCACTAGCCAACACAGAGACTGACAGTTGTAAGCAAAGGTGCCATGGACTATGAAGTCTGACCTACCTTCTTGCTCAGATGGAGTCTCTTTACGGGCTGGCTGAAGTACAGCCAAGTATTTCCAAGGCTCAGTGCAAAACCTGCAGCGACACTTAGGGATGGAGTTCCAAAGTGCCTAGCAGCTCCTGTTGTTCCTAGGACGAGTGAGATTCCCCAATGTCCTCAGTGGGAGCTGTTGGCTGCTGAGCTTGCTCTTCAGTCTGGGCCATGGTAATCTTTCAGCCAGAAAGCTATACCCAGCTCCTGGTGTTAATTTCTCATCTAACTTTGTGGGTTAGATACATTTCTTTGACACATGCACACCCCTAGTTCTGCGGTTGATCATCAACCTGGTTCAGACCTGGAGATTACTTCTTTGGTCTAGTGCAGTGGTTCTCAAACTTTAGTAACCTGAGGACCCCCGTTTTGATTTAAAATTTTTGCCACAGACCCCCAAGCCTGCTGCTCAGTCCCAGACCCCATCCCCCAAAGCCCCACCCCACCTCTTCCTGCTCCCATTCCACCCTTGCCCCTCCTCTTCCCTGCCTCTTTCTGCCCCCTCCCCCAAGTGCCACCCTCCCTCCCAGCACCTCCTGCACACTGGGAGGGAGGGGGAGGAGTTGATCAGTGGGGTCAGTGACCCCAGACATGATTCCTCCATCTCCCTCCCAGTGCCTCCTGCACACCGGGAACAGTTGTTCCCCAGCATGCAGGAGGCACTGGAAGGGGAGGAGAAGGAGTTGATCAGCAGGGCCCATGGACCCCAGTTTGAGAAACGCTGGTCTGGTCTAGCCTACTCAACACACTGAACTCTTTCTTGTCACTTCCAGCTTGATACATCTCTATCCAGATGTGCAACGAAGGGCTCAGAAAAGAGCAAGAAGGCCATGTGGGTGAAGCCACAGGCTGGTCTTTCCTGGGTAGACAAACTTCAGTGAAACAAATTGGCTCATAACTCAGCAGATACTGGCTAGTGTTCTGAGCCTCATTTTGTCACTCTGGCTCGATCTGGCTGTAACTTAAAGCATTTTCCTTCTGGAGCTTGTTTGAATATTACCTTCCATCCTCCCCAGGAAGGGGTCAGGAATGTCCTGGACTCTGCATAAGTTAAATGAAAGCTAGTTCCATAGGGCTGTGATGCTTGATATTTCAGTTTGCTGTCCAGTAACTATTAACATCAGTATCCATAGGCAGTTGGTGGGTGTAAATTCTAAGCATTCCCTGAAATGAGGAAGGGCATGGGGGAGTGGAATCATGCAGTGACACAACTTGAAAGCATTGCAACCCCTCTAGTAGGAACTGCTTTGTAGTATCTGCTAATCTCCTTTGAGTCAGAGATTCTGTCTGCCTGCTTGGGCCTAACTGTTGACCTGACTTGAAAGTAGTGCCAAATTGTTGACCTTGGCATCTTTTGTGTGTATTGGGTTACATAGTCAGGAGGTTTCTGGATGTTTCCTGCTTTCATGCTCCTGAAAACAAATTAAAAATAGCTTGTGGAAATCAGGAAGATAAATTCTGTGACATGGGTCAGCTTTCATGTTAGGGCCCTTTTTAAGCATACGAATCTCAGATGTCTTCTTAAGGTTGGGGTCTCTTGTCAGGGGCGGCTCTAGCAATTGCGCCGCCCCAAGGAGGGCGGCACACTGCGGGGGACGCTCTGCCGGTCGCTGGTCCCGCGGCTCCGGTGGACCTCCTGCAGACGTGCCTGCGGAGGGTCCGCTGGTCCCGCGGCTCCGATGGAGCATCCGCAGGCGTGCCTGCGGCAGGTCCACCGGAGCCACCGGACAACCGAACCCTCCACAGGCATGCCTGCGGGAGGTCCACCCGAGCTGCGGGACCAGCGGACCCTCCGCAGGCATGCCTGTGGGAGGTCCACCGGAGCTGCCTGCTGCCCTCCCGGCGGCAGGCCGCCCCAAGCGTGCGCTTGGCACGCTGGGGTCTAGAGCCGGCCCTGTCTCTTGTGGATTGGAATATCAGAGAAAGAGAGGAGAAACCTCAAAGAAATCAAAATGCTGTTAATCTTCAGCATGTTAACACAGTGGCCTGGGACAGAAATTATTTTTCCCTATCCCTGTTCATTCCTAATGTCCACTTCTGAGACTTCCTGCCTCATAGATGTGGGTGGAACAGACAGTCTGGATTTTGCTAGTGAATTTACTATGAATAATTTACTTTTTCCACACCAGGGGCTCACTGCTAGCTGTTTACCTTGCTTTTGTAATGATTTCTTAAGTTCTGATGTCTTGGGAAGTCTTATTTTGACCCATCTCAGCTATTTTTAAACCATAACCTATAAGAGCGGAGTAAGGAGTGGGACTGTGCGGTTATGCAGTGACTGCTTAATCCATGTTTCAGAGTAGCAGCCGTGTTAGTCTGTATCCACAAAAAGAACAGGAGTACTTGTGGCACCTTAAAGACTAACAAATTTATTTTAGCATGAGCTTTCGTGAGCTGCAGCTCACTTCTTCGGATGCATAGAATGGAACACACAGACAGGAGATATTTATACATACAGAGAACATGAAAAGGTGGAAGTATGCATACCAACAGGAAGAGTCTAATCAATTGATAGTCCGATAGCTCATCTCAATTGATTAGACTCTTCCTGTTGGTATGCATACTTCCACCTTTTCATGTTCTCTGTATGTATAAATATCTCCTGTCTGTGTGTTCCATTCTATGCATCCGAAGAAGTGAGCTGCAGCTCACGAAAGCTCATGCTAAAATAAATTTGTTAGTCTTTAAGGTGCCACAAGTACTCCTGTTCTTTTTGCTTAATCCATGGCATCTTAGTTAATGCAGCACACTTCATTGTCGGCAGCGGCGTATTATCGCCTAGGCCTAGGGCAGCAAATTTGAAGGGGCGGCAAATTTGAGCACCTACGGAGAAGCTCCCCTCCCCGCCCCCCCACTCCAGCTCGCTTCTGGCTCCTCCGCGAGCGCGCCGCCGCGTCCTGTTTCTCTCCCCTCCCTCCCAGCGCTTGCTGTTTCACGGGGCAGGGAGGAAGAGGGGAGGAGGGGGAACACAGTGTGCTGGGGGAAGAGGTGGGGCCAGGGTGGGGATTTGGGGAAGGGATCCAATAGGGGCAGGGAGGGGGTGGAGTTGGGGTGGGGATTTTGGGGAAGGGGTTGGAATGGGGGTGGGGAAAGGGTGGAGTCGGGGCGGCAATTATTTCAGGGCCTAGGGGCGACAAAATCATTAATCCGCCTCTGATTGTAGGGTTTTTTCCCATCCTCTTTTAACCTGAACACCTATTAAGTCCTTGTTCACATTGATAAGTCTATGAGCAGAGCCCTACCAAATTCACGGCCCATTTTCACAAATTTCACCATCATAGCATTTTAAAAACCTTGAATTTCACGGTTTCAGATATTTAAATCTTAAATTTCAGTGTTGGAACAAAGCATGAATATGTATTTAAAAACAGCAAAAGATAAATATGTAAAGTTCTTAAGTCAGCATTTCTTAAACTGGGGGGCCTGATCCAAAAGGGGGTTGCGGGGGGAAGAGTCGCAAGGCTTTTGTCGGGAGGTCGCAGCATTGCCACCCTTACTTCTGTGCTGCCTTCAGAGCTAGGTGGCTGTAGAGTGGTGGCTGCAGGCTGGGCACCCAGCTCTGAAGGCAGCACTGTTGCCAGCCGCAGGGAAGAAGTGGAGCTGCTTTCAGAGCTGGGTGCCCAGCCTGCAGCCGCCCAGCTCTGAAAGCAGTGAAGAAGTAAGGATGGCAATTATGTGACCCTCCTACGATAGGCTTGAGACCCCTTTTTGGGTCAGGACCCTCAGTTTGAGAAATGCTGGTCTCCCCTGTGAAATCTATATAGTATAGGGTAAAAGTATACAAAAAACAGATTTCACGGAGGAGACTAGATTTCATGGTCCATGATGTGTTTTTTCACACTAGGGTAGGGCCCTATCTATGGGTATGTCTACACTACGGCATTATTCAGATTTCACAGAAACCGATTTTTGGAAACAGATTGTATAAAGTCGAGTGCATGCAGCCACACTAAGCACATTAATTCAGCAGTGTGCGTCCATGTACCGAGGCTAGCGTCGATTTCCAGAGCGTTGCACTGTGGGTAGCTATCCCATAGTTCCTGCAGTCTCCCCTGCCTATTGGAATTCTGAGTTGAGATCTCAATGCCTGATGGGGCCAAAAATTTGTCGCGGGTGGTTATGGGTAAATGTCGTCAGTCAATCCTCCCTCCGTGAGAGCAATGGCAGACAGTCATTTTGCACCCTTTTCCCTGGATTGCCCGGGCAGACGCCATAGGACAGCAATCATGGAGCCTGTTCAGCCTTTTTTCACCGTCACCATATGTCTACGGGATGTTGCTAACAGATGAGGTACTGCAGCGCTACACAGCAGCATCACCTTGCCGTTGCAAATTAGCAAAGATGGTTACCAGCCCTACTGTACCATCTGCTGCTGGCATGGGTGCTTCTGGCCGGCCTTGGTGAGGTCGGCCGAGGGCGCATGGACAAAAATGAGAGTGACTCCCCAGGTCATTCTCTTCTTTAAATTTTGTCTAATGGAGAGTCAGTCCTGCCTAGAATATCAGGCAAGGCTACTAAAGAACCAGAGAGGCAAACGGCCGTTCTGGGTCAGAGCCCCAGACATCCCGCAGAAATGATGAGCTGCATGCCATTCAAAGGGGTGCCCCTGCAACAACGCCACCCGTTGCTTCCCTCCTCCCCCACCCCTCCTGGGCTACCGTGGCAGTTATCCCCCCATTTGTGTGATGAAGTAATAAAGAATGCATGAATAAGAAACAACACTGACTTTATTGCCTCTGCAAGCAGAGATCAAAGGGGGGAGGGGAGGGCAGCCTCCAGCTGCCATGATATTCCAGGCAGGAGTGAATCTCCATTAGACAAAACTTATAGAAGAGAATGACCTGGAGTTATTCCCATTTTTGCTGAGGCGCCCCCGGCTGACCTCACCGAGGCCAGCCAGGAGCGCTCATGGGACGACGATGACGGATATCAGTCCTACTGTACAGTCTGCCGTCCGCAAGGGAAGGGAAGGGGATGCTGCTGTGTAGCGCTGCAACACTGCGTCTGCCAGCAGCATCCAGTAGACATACGGTGACATTGAAAAAAGGCAAGAGAGGATTTTTTTCCCGTTGCTTTCACGGGGGGTGGGGGAGGGGCAATGACACATACCCTGAACCACCCGCGACAGTGTTTTTGACCCTTTAGGTTTTGGGAGCTCAGCCAAGAATTCAAATGGTTTTCAGAGAGTGCGAGAACTGTGGGATAGCTACAGTCGTCAGTCACCGCCCCCCCCTCCATTTGATTCTCTGGCTTTCTGGTATGCTTGTCTCAGTTCCTTAGTTTCACGCAGCACTGTGTTGAGTCCCTGTTGTGGCTTCTGTCCATCATGGCCTTGGAATTTTTTTCAAATGTTTTGGCATTTCGTCTGTTGGAACGGAGTTCTAATAGAACAGATTCATCTCCCCATACAGAGATCAGATTCAGTAACTCCCATACGGTCCATGCTGGAGCTCTTTTTTGATTCTTGGACTGCATAGTCACCTGTGCTGATCAGCTCTCCACGCTGGGCATATAGGAAATGAAATTCAAAAGTTCGCAGGGCTCTTCCTGTCTACCTGGACAGTGCATCCAAGTTCAGATTGCTGTCCAGAGCGGTCACAATGGTGCACTGTGGGATAGCTCCCGGAGGCCAATACCGTCGAATTGCGGCCACACTAACCCTAATTTGAAATGACAATACCGATTTGAGCGCTACTCCCCTTGTCGGGGAGGAGTACAGATATCGATATTAAGAGCCCTTTATATTGAAATAGAGGGCTTCGTTGTGTGGACGGGTGCAGGGTTAATTTGGTTTAATGCTGCTAAATTCGAGATAAACTCGTAGTGTAGACTAGGCCTAAGAGTGAATTTAGAACTCATGAAATATAACGTGATTAATGATCATTGCCAGAGCCAGGCATGTACAAGCAGCAATTGTGCACACTTCTCCTGCACAGATCTGCCAATTCACCTGGTTCCTAACCTGTAGCACCCACAATTTTTCAGTCCTGAGATCTCACCCAGCTCTGCTGATGTAACTCCGTCTTGATCTGCAGCCCCCTGTTCTTGCAGTCGTGGGTCCCTCAGGCAGCTCTGCTAGTGCACTTTCATCCTGGCCTGCAGCATCCTCAGCTGCTTTGGCATTGGAAAACATTGTGCGCCCTTGTTCTGTTTTGAAATGCAAAATTCTTACTATAAATGCGGTAAAATAACCACGGCAGAAGCATTCACCAAAAACAGGAATGTGTGTGTTTCGTCTAGGACAGTGGTACTCAGACTGAGATTTGGGAGCTGCAAGTGGCTCTTCAATGTCTCTCTTGTGGCTCTTTGCAGCACATGATATTAAAACACTGAGTGATTTTAATTATTAACCAATCTAAGCTATTAACCAGCCAGGATGCTTTCACTGTGTTATTAACCAATTGTTGATAAAATAATACTTGGTCAGAATAACCAAGAAAAAAATTAGATACATAAAAATAGTAAATGAAACAATGAATTCACACTACTGTTGCTCTTTTGGGTAATGTTAATCGCTGATTTGGCTCTTGTACCACTGAGATCTGAGTATCGTTGATCTAAAAATATCAAACTTCTGTCTTCCAGATTTTTAAAGAGAGGGAGGAAGACCTGAGGCGACTGTCCCGCCCCCTGGAGTGTGCATGCTTTAGAACGTCCATCTGGGATGAAACACTTTATAAGGTTTGAATGGCTGCTTTTCTTCATGTATGGCATTTCCATTTGTCTTCCTCCTGCTCTCCTGTTGTGTAAACTGCATTGTCAGTCGCTACAGAGTTCCATAGCTTTAACTTGGAAATGTTTTCTGAAACAGGTGGTTCCATTCTGGCTGTTCAAGGGCTGGGGTTGATGGCAGTTAAATTGCTGGCTTCTCCCATCAGTATTATGGTTCATAGTCCTATATCTTCCTGTTAACATTGCCCACACTCTCTGCCCAATTCATTTAGAAGGCACCTCCACCCCACTTAACACAATAATGTGTTCAGCCAAGTGCAGAATTGTTTCCATGTTATATTTTCTAGGACATTGTCAGGTATTCAGTGACTCAAGTGATTGGGCTTCCACATCTGCCTGGGAGACTACTTCATACACTGGAAGCTTGTCTTGATATCTAGCCTAAACTTTCCTTACCTTCATGGCTCCCAGTTACCTATTAAGATCTCTCTCCAGATATTGGGGTGATGGATGTTAAATGGGTCAAATTGAGAGCAAATTACGGTTCTCCAAGTGTCACAGATGTGCCACAACCATCTCAATGGGCAAAGGTGGCGAGAGCCCATTAGCCTTCTTGTTAGACTGACATTCACAGGCATTGATTTTCTGGCAATCCCTTTGACTTCAATGGGAGGTGAAGCTGGGCACCTTTTAAAATCTATCCATGAGTACAGAGAATGCCCCAGGATACAGTATGTGGCTTCAGCCTGAATGAAGCTGGTCCAGGCTACACCCTCCTGAAAATAGTTTTTCTGTGTCTTTAGTGTGTACACTGGTCCCATACTGTAGGCAGTTAGCACATTTCCCATTTGAGAGCCAACTAGGTACAGATTGGCTAACCTTTCTTCTTAAGTGGATCCCTGCAGCCAGTCAGTCATTGTGGATACTCTTGTTTATGCTTCATATTGACATGCCCAGAGGCAGAACTGCATCATTCTAGATATAGTCCTATAAGAGCTTGTATTGAAAATGAATTGAGTGTAATTGAGTGCTTGGCACCTCTTGGAATCAGTCCCTGAGTTAAGGCAGTGGTTCAGAGTCTTCTGCTGTTACTTCTATGGGTACACAGCAGAGATCTGCTTATTTACAAGCAAGAAAATGGAAAACTGTGAGTCTTTACCTGGGAGCATGGGTCCAAATTCAGCCCAGACATCACCTGGCAATTAGATGGTATCAGACTAGTCCCTGCAAGATTTTTGCCCGTGTCACAATTTGACATGGCTGGTAGATTGTTCAAGAAAAAGTGTGTGACTGGAACACGAGTGAGGGCCATAACCATAATTGAAGTGTGTGGGCACAGAGAGATGGGAGAAGCTTGCATAACTCATGTCTTTGCTATCATTGACTGTAGCCTGAATTCGCTGACTCTTACAAGCACTTTGCATAACAAGAGAGGGAGGATGGGGACGCCCTTATGCAATCCTCATAGTACTCACTGTACATTTTGTTTTCTGACAGGCTTGGTCCAGTATAGTCTATCAGCTGATTCCTAATGTCCAGCAACTAGAAATGAACCTGAGGAACTTTGCTCAGATTATAGAAGCAGATGAAGTTCTTCTGTTTGAGAGAGCCACTTTCCTGGTGAGAACTGCCATCCCTGCTCTTTGCTGGGTCCATTTGCTCCTCTGCTCTGTCCCTTAAGGGGGCAGATTCATGATTCTAAATTGCTTAGGGTTCCTTGTATGAAAAACACTGTAGGGTGCAAAGGATTCAGGTGGGGTTGATGACCATAACGCATGCTAGGTGGAAGTTCCAGGTTGCAGAACTTTTCATTCAGTGCCTTTATGACAAAGGAAGTAAGGGCTTGCTTACACAGGGAAGCTATTCTGAAATAAGGTAGGATATGAATTTAAAGCACAATAGCTATTTATGTGGATTAAGCTAAACCAAACAAAGGTGCACTCAGTGTGGAATAAATGTGTTCACGTGAAAAAATGAGGCGTCCTTGTGACACCTTAGAGACTAACAAATTTATTTGGGCCAAAGCTTTTGTGGGCTAAAACCCATGGGTGAAGTGTGTTTTAGCCCACAAAAGCTTATGCCCAAATACACTTGTTAGCCTCTAAGGTGCCACAAGGACGCCTCATTGTTTTTGATGATACAGACTAGCACGGCTACCACTCTGAAACCTGTGTCCCCATGGAGAGTTATGGTGGAATAGCTATTCAGGGCAAGTTCCCTGTGTAGACAATGCCTAATTCTGTTGCTTTTGACATGAACCAGGTACTCCTGTGACATTCCTGAAACACCCTCTCAGAGCAGTTAGGCTGTGAGCATTGTTAAATGCATGATTCACCTTTACCTCCTCCAGTCTGTAAGGAAGTTTCACATCCCCAATGCCTGGTCCATTCTTGGAATTTTCAGAGAATTTCCTTCTGTACCACGCAAGGGTAAAACCTTATTCTGATTTGAAAAATCTGCAGATTTTCACTTCCTCCCAGGTGGTACTTTAACCATTCAGAGTCCCTGTCTTGCTGAGTACCTGATCCAATATAAACCTAATCCTGAGAGCTGGGTGAAAACTTTCCTCAAAACTTTCTTCCTGACACAATGTCCTACTTTTAAAGGAAAACTTTTGTAGAAATTTATTTTGTTTGAAACTTTTCGACAAACAAAGTTGTTGTTTTGGCGGGGAAGGGTTGGTTTTTTGTTGTGGGGTTTTTTGGGGGGTTTTTGTAATGGAAAATTTAGGGAACCACATATGTCTCGAAAATTTTCTTAGTAAATACTTGCCATCTTCCAACATGCTCTACTAGTTTCTGAGGGGTTTTGTAAATGAGTATGGCATTAATGATCATCGTGATTGACAGCATTGTAATACACCCCTGTTTTCACATAACTCTTGAAAACAGCTATTTTTGGGACAGAAGCTTCTCATGCTCACAGCTTAAAAGTGACTTTTTTACAAAAAAATATAAATTTCTGGATTTTTAGATTCTCTTTTCTGCACACTCATATCTTTATAACTTCCCTGTGGACTTAGTCCTCCTCGAGGAGAAATTCTTTTGAAATATTTGAAGAAACTGTTCAAAAACATCATTATGCAATCATACTGCACATGCATACAGTGTGAGGGTTTGCTGAGTCCAGATACATGCATGTTTGTTTGAATATGCAATCAGATTTTTTTTTAAATTTAATAATTTAAACTATTTAAATTGCGTTCTTGACAACTTTCTAAAAACATTCTGTCTATTCTTGTGGGGGCATGTTGAAGCATGGGCAATTGCAATGCGAGGAAGAGAAGATCCTCGGGACTCATTACGAGATGTGGTGGTAGGTGGGAACTTCTGCTTTGATTGCTGAGTTATAGTGATTTCCCTTGCAGGTTATTTCCCATTATCAGTGCAAAGAACAGCGCGATATCCACAGATTTGAGAAAATCAGCAATATTATTAAACAGTTCAAGCTGAGCTGCAGGTGAGATGGATTATCTGTGTAGTCACGTTACTAAGAAATGGAAATCTCTAGACTGTGTGTGAGTGCCATCAGCCCGATTTGTCTGTGTTGATGTCCATCTATGCTGGCTAGACATAAATGATAACTGTGTCAACCAGACTGCCTTGTAAATTCTCTGTAGTGCATCCTGGCCTTGAAGTGAGTAATGGTTCTATGGATAATAGGCCACCAGAGAAGTTCTCTTATTCAAAGAGGTATTAGAATGTATCCTGTCTAATCATGACTCGGTATTTCATGCCTTTCATCAATTTTTTTTTTCTGGTGTTCATTGGAAGAGGTTTGTTCTGAAACATTTTTCCTCCCATCCATTTTCTTTTGGGTTCTGCAGAGAAGTTATAGTACTGAGCTTGTGACCTACTGGCAGTTAATGACAACACTTTGTGGCACTGCAAACCTAAGATGAACACTTAGTTTTGGGCGCGAGAACCAAAAAGCTGGTTTTGAGAGAGGAAGCACTTGCTCAAACAAATTTAGCAACAGTCACAAAAGGAAGGCAGAAGACATAAGACAAAGTTAAACTTTGAAATAGTTCCCCCCCCCCCCCAAAATTGCTCCACTGTTGCCCTTCCATCCCTAATACTTTAAAAGATTTAGAACACTCGTAGGGTAGGAGCAGCTGAATAGCTACATGCATGCTTTAGTAGGCTGTTTTCAGAGTCTTCAGTTTACTACTCTCTTCTGTTGCTGGTCCCCAGAGTCACTCTGCTATTGTTGACTTTCTGTCTATGCTGAATGGTTCCAGTGTGCACTGGTCAGGAGACACTGACTGTTGGGATGTAGCAAACTCAAACAGGTGGCAGTCGCTATTGTGCAGTGCAAAAGCTTTTTTTATTGAGTTAAATGTAAAAAGAGAACACTAACCTACCGTGGCTAGTCGGTACTGAACAGAGGGCCTTGCTTAAAGTGTATTCAAGTTTTGTAACCATGAAGTAAATCAAAAATAGAGCCACAGATTTTTGTATCTGTCAAAAACCAACAACCTAGTGTCACATACTGGCTTAGTTCTTATTTTACAAACAAAGCTGTGCAGTTATGTACACATGATGTGACTAAAGTGATCTCTAGATATGAGGTGCTTTGTAAATAAAGCACTTGCTTTTGAAATGGTCACATAACAGGAGTTAATTCACTTTTCTTTCCTCCTTACAGTAAGCTGGCTGCTTCTTTCCAGAGCATGGAAGTCAGGAACTCTAACTTTGCTGCTTTCATTGACATCTTCACATCAAATACATATGTGATGGTGGTCATGTCTGATCCTTCCATACGTAAGTTTAATAGAGCATAGGCGTCTATTGTGTCGCTTTGAAAGGGACCAAGAGCTAGTTAAACTTGCATTTGGCTCTTGATACCATAAATGAGCACCCATCTACACTGTATAATCAGCTAAGCCCCCAGGACAGTTGAAACAGTTTAATTCTGGAATTGTGGATAGGACTAACACGTGTTAACTGTGCTGCACCATGGTTTGGGAACATGGGTTAAAAGATGGCTTGATCATGTAGTGCAAACAGCACCAGACTTTGCAACTCAAGTTCTTCTCTGCTGTTTCTCAACATGGTGATTAATACGGATGGGAGTTTATTCAGGCAATGTCAGTTAACATGTCTATTCTAGTGGAGCTGAACACAGTAAATATTCTTTGCCAGATCTAATCTGGCAGCTGGGCTATGAGTTTTGGGCCTAAATTTTGAATTTGAGCATTTTCTAGGTGAATTGTTGTGCTTTGTTAGTTCTCCAATTATGGCTGCATTTTCCTTTTTAACTCAAGAAGCAATTTATGGGTAAAATTACATTGCTTACAGCCAAAGAGTGCAGGCCCTTGTATCTTCTTTGGTAACATGTTTTCCTATTGCTCGCTATGAAACTGCTTTTTGTATTACACTATTTGAGGATTTTAAGTGAGACAGCCATACGGCATATGGCTTCCCTGAGCAGAAAATACCTTTTAAAAACTACTTTTCTGTATTTGGTTAGCCCCATGCGTTTAATCCTACCAGACTGGGGGCTTGCTACCAGCTGTGACATCCTTTGGAAGCCCACAGATGGGAAGCTAAGAAAAAGCTAAAGCAACTTCCTTCCATAATCACAATTCCTGTTAAGAAACCTTGCATCAGTACAGTATACCTCCCTTTGGGTGTCAGACAGCACCACTCTGGGATCATCCAGCACAGCAACCCAATCTTGCCTGCTGTGCCCCTTACATTACATCCTCAGTGGCCTGGGAGTAGCAGAACAGATCTGGTAAAGCTCACTGTTTAGAGTAGTGGTACTTTTTCATAAGCACTGGGCCCTTTAGGAAGAAAGGTCCTGTTTCCATATGTTAGTTTTCCTCTCTAGAGTTTGATCAGTGAAATCTGACATTGGTCAATGTAAAATATTCCCTTGTCAGTGCTAAAAAAGGCGACAACTTGCCTTGTTTGTTTCATTCCTGGTGAAACCTATAGCTATGGAGCTTTAGGGGAAACACGAACCAAAACCACACAGAGCTTTGTGGCTTCAGTCCTGCTGCTGTGAACCAAAACTCCTGCGTTTTACACTACAGGGAACCTTCCTAGCTAACCTTTCCAGGCAGCTTTTAACTCCTGGTGATCTAATTACTCACATCCTTTCTGTTTTTTCCTCTCTTGCCCCTTCTTCCCACTAGCTTCTGCAGCTACATTGATCAACATCCGCAACGCTAGGAAACACTTTGAGAAGCTGGAGAGAGTGGATGGACCAAAGCACAGTCTGCTCATGCGCTGAACACTGGCCAAACCACATGGTCTTTGGGGGAGAAAAGATGGAACTGCAGTTTTTTTAGGAGAATCTAACAATGTGGGTGTCTTTGTGGGCTTTAAAATGAGTGTGCTGCTTACCACCGCAATCTTCTTTATTTTTTTTCTCCTTTTAACATTGGACACTAGTCACTTGGATGATACTTTACACAGTGGACCTTTAAGACAGACTTCCTGGCACACTAGGGGTTGGGGAAGATGCAAGGGCAGGTGATTTGCACTTGGCCTGATAAGCCTAGTTGCCATAGTCACGCACATTGAAGCCTTTGTGGATGTTTTCCTGTATTCCAGATGATCATATAAATCACAAGGATGGAATATTACTATTTTATCAGCAAGTTGCTAGGATACATTTATAAATTTCTCCTTGTCTTCAGTCATGAAAATAAATTTTTGCTACCAGGGACTTTTGATTCCCAGAGCTCTGGAAGTGGTTATTTTTTCCTTTTAAAGTGTTGTGAAGCTTTGCCATTGGACAGGCAAACAGGTACATAGCTGCATTTCTCCTTTCTTATTACCTGGGCCTTTTTTAACCAGATACCCATTTGAGAGAGAGTTTCTACTGTGTACAAATTCATTTAATCCAGAAGAGTCATAGTGAGAATGACGGTTCATTAGTCATCTTAATCTTTTCTTTTTTTTTTCTCTATGATTTTAGGCTTGCCAGAATGAAGATCATCCTTGTTATATGGAAGTAGCTGAAAGTAATACTCCCACTTAACAAGATCATAGTCCTTGCATTCAGGTCTTCCTCCTTCTGAGCAGGGAGATGCTGAGAAGGGCAAGGGACAAGTGTATAGAAGTCAGATGAGATAACAGATCTCATTGCCCCGCTGAAAATGTTGCACTCAGTCATCTGTGATCTCAAAAAGGCAGTCTGACAATATTAGACACCAATGTGACTCTACATTATGGTCTAATTTGTTTTACTGGACTTGTGCTTGATTCTCCATTAAACATAGGAAAACAAAAGCACTGTCAATTGGGAAAATCTATAACCTCTAAGAGTTGTTGAATGGGCTGATGTTCCTTTGAGCAATTATTTCTGCATACACAGTGATGTTACTCTAGGAAAAAGAGGACGTATTGAGTCTAAAAGAGGTGTGGCACTTGTTTTATATAATCCCTCATTCTGTCATGTTGCCTCAAAGTCAAGCTAGTAGACGGTAAGTTTATGTGAGCACTATAATGTGAAGTGCGTATCTTCGCTTAAGACAAGCTAATAGGATGCCCCAAAATTTTTAACATCTCTAAATCTTTGCATTATTTTATACTAGTGCCCCAAACAGCCTACTCAACCGGCATGTTTATATAAAGATCCTGTGTGACTAGCGCGATCTTCAATCCAAAGAGCTGTCAAGCCAGCATCCCAGCAAGAGTGGAATTGTGTATTACCCATGTGTATATTAAAGAGTCAGGCATTTGAGTACCTGGGAGACTTATGACTGGACTATGAAAGTGCAATAAAGGTTCTTAGCTGTCTGTAATGCTTCTGGGAAGAAGGATATGGAGGACAGTGGCAGGACAAGGAATGTGAAGTGTTGGTGTGGCATATACCAGCCACTACAAACTCAATCTGGCCCCTACTTCTAGCAGCAAGCAGTGAAATTGCCATGCCTCCCTCCACCTTATTGACTACGATCTCTGTTCTAAATTCAATCAGTGGAGTTCTTCCTGATTTTTTTTCCACCCAAGAACTGTCCTCGGTGCTCTTCTGACAAAGCAGATGGACTCAGTGCTTATCTGCTATGCTAACATGCTGGCTGAATTCAGGGAACTTCAATTAGTGAAACCTCCAAACAATTAGCAAGAAGGATTCTGACCCTGTACTTGAGAGCCTTCCTTCTGCAAACTTCAAACATTGCTGAGGAAGCAGAAAATGGCCTGTAGCTACAAATTCTGAACATTCTCCTCTGAAGGCTGAGGCATCTGTCATTCTGACTTAGATTTAATCTCACCATCCCCTGATGCAGCTAAATAGTACTTTCTTCTGGTTGGAGCTGTGTGTTGGGGAAAATGTTTGAATGCTGGACCTCTAAGGATGAAATATTATGAGATGATGGCGGGAGTAGAAAGTTCCACAGTTACTTTTCCATGATTACTAAAATGAATGCTAAAAAATGGAAAAGTAGCTCTGAGTTTGAAAACTGTTTATCTCTGGTTCCCATGCAGGAAAGCTTAATGAGGCTGTGGCTAGCATGTGAAAGCAGAACAATATTGAAAATGTTATCTGCCCTGGAAGTGGTCCTGTGATATAAGTTCTGTTCCTCATTCCACATATCTGTTTACTGTACAGATCAGTGTGAGCCTGAAATGAAGCCCAGTGCTCAGCTTTGCACACTGTAAACTTCTCAGGGCAGGTGTTATGATAGAAACCCACAGTGGTGTTAACTGGGGCATTGTAAGTCATGCGAGGTGCACTTGTGCTTAGTAAGGGGTCTTTCAAACAGGCTGCTATTCTGTGGCTGCCAGGCTACTGACACATGCACTTTTCATGCTAGTATGCCAAAGCATACTGGACATGGATCCTTCAGCTGGAAGGGCTTTTATGTCAGTTTAACAGGTGCGAATTGCACACTGAATTGTGATGAAAGTGGACTAAACTGTGGTGGTTTTTCCTTACTTTTCTGAATGGTGCCATCCCCCAGCTGCTCCAAAGGCTGAATTGCTACTGGATTACTCTATCTGTCAGTACGTTGGATGGTATTTATTTCTGCATTTAGTCCAATAGCAACCATTAGTTTAAAATCTGTTGGCACTCTTAGTCAGCGCTAGAGTGCTGCTGGCAGGGGGGCAGTGTTTAGCTTTGGCATCTGTGAGGCCCTGCCACATGATGGCTGAAATTCTGAAACAGCAGCTGTTACAGAAGCAGTGTTTCACAGACCCAGATCAGCTCCTCACGCACAGCTGTTCTAACAGCATTTAAATCACCATTTTAGTACCTCTGTGGCTAGCCTGGCTCCACCTCGTGGATGGAACAGAAGTTTTGGTGAAAGATGTAAATGCAAATCATGTTGCAGGAACTAAATTTTACAAGGCTCTCTGCTAGGGTGACCAGATGTCCTGATTTTATAGGGACAGTCCCGATATTTGGGGCTTTGTCTTATATAGGTGCCTATTACTTCCCCACTCCCTGTCCTGATTTTTCACCCTTGCTATCTGGTCACCCTACTCTCTGTTGCCTTTGTGTCTCAGGTATATGCAGGATTTAACATTACTCTGTGATGCCTGCATGCTAAGGGAACAGGTTAAAGATGAATACCATGCTGCATTGGGTTAACCACTCAGATACCGGCTATATAAAAACACTCTTAATCCTCACTAAAACCCCAGTGTACCTGGGTAGCTAATAACTTTTTCCTTCCAAGCTGCTCCTCCTGACCCTTTCTTCCCACGTTATCTCATCTCTATGCTCCTGTGCAACCTGTCTTTAATCTAGACAGTTTTGCCAGGGCTGAGGCTGGGGCAGGTGTCATAGGCTCACTGTTCCCTTCTAAATTAAAAATACAGGTTATAATAGTCTTTTTTGTACAAGTTTTAGTGCTATCACTTTTTTTGTTGTTCTGTAAATACTTGCTTCCCCCTGCGTTCTGAATTAGGCTACAGCATCAAGGAAAAGACTTATTATCCAAAGTAGAACTCTTACCCTTTTTTAAATGTGGCTTATAAAAATGAGTCTTCACTTCCTATAAGAATTTTGCAAGATCAACTGATCTGATGATCACACAGGTGTGTATGGTGGTTCTCAGAGAACCCCTTTTATTTTATAAAGCTGCTCCTGCAGCCCCTTGTCGCTGTATAGGATGGGGCTGTAGGCATTTAATGGATGTCAAAGGCTGGTCATTGTCCTTGAAATGCGGCAAACATAGTTTGCAATTTTTTTCCCATTAGTAGGTAGGGTGCTTAAAATTCTAGCTTGGTTCTTGTTCCCTATCTCCTGTGATGATCAGAAGTACAAACCACTGAAAGCAGCATCTCTGGTTGGGTGATAGTGCCTTGTTTCCTGATATAAGCCACCCTTACCATGGTCTTATTGAACAGTTGGCATCGCCTCCTCTTCCCCACTGTGTACTTGAAGATTAGCAAGTCCTGTATGGGTTGGCCTCTCACTGTGCCATTAGAACTGGCGTTGAGTTTGCTGCTGATTTTTGGATGAGTGGATGTGGGCCATCCAAAGACTTACTGGCCCAGGACACGCTCTCTGCTGAACTATCAAATGGTCACTATTATAACAATAAACCACGTTCGGACTTTCACCAGCAACTGTTGGGCCTAAACTAGTACCTGGTTAGACTTCTTATTTCAGGGCATTACAAGCAGTAGACTCTGGGTATATAGAAAAGAACAAGCTACTATTCAGTGGTGCTGCGGAAGGGCAAATGAACTATTTACATGTTTGATGTAAAAAATTCTAGGACTCAACCTGCAAGTACTCTACATAAAGAACCACCTTATCATTCTGCCATCAGTGTTGATTCAGCCCTTTGTCCTTCCTGAAGTTCCATGCTGTACATGGTTTGTGACTTTAATCAAGGACTCATCTATTCCACATGGTTCTGTTGCTGTTTGCTGCAGTATCCTTGCCCCAAATTCCTCCCATGTCCCTCTGTTGTACAGTGTGCTCTGTATTGATGGGTTACTGTGCTCTATCCCAGAGGTGGCTGCATTTCTGTCTGTATGAAGTTTGTGAAGCACATTTGATTGAAAGATCTTGTATAATTAGTGCAAGGAGGAAATTTACAACCTCCTTGATAGTTAAATCAGGTGTTTCATATAGGGAACAACTCCATAGCAAAGTAAGAGGCTTTCAGTACAATAGGGCAGGAGATGGGGAATCCTAGTGAGCGTATGGCTGCGACTTTTGTGCCTGGGATGGTTATGCAAATAGTGGGGTGCTGTCTCCAACAGAACTGAAGGGTGGCATGTAAGCAGTGTTATCAGGAAGGCTGTATTTGTGCTGATTTTACAACTTGCATGCATGCTCAGCACACCAAGAGTTATTAGCAATGTGCTGCATTTGGCTGGGCTAGAAGGGTCTCTGACCAGCAGAATGATCCAGTTGGAGGGGCTGAGTGGCTGTATCATAAACTGAGATTCAAATGGCCAAATCACAACTTCAATCCACAGGTTTTGTGGGGGGGGAGGGACAGTAATTTATGACTAATGTGCCCACCCTCCCAGATCCTGGTCCTTGCCTCTGTGTGACCTTGGGTGGGTCACATGTCTCTTTATGCCTCAGTTTCCCCCATCTGTAACATCAGATAAGGACAGCTTTCTCCCAGCGGTTTTGTGAGTGTGAATGAATTTCTGTGAAGGACTCTGCCCTCCTCTACATCCTTCTGCAGGAGGATCACAAAGTGTTGTTGGGTTTAGCATAAAATGGAGTGAGGGAAATGGGTTGAGATGGCCATTGAAGGAGAGGCTTAGTTGTGTAACTGAATCTTTTGGGTTTGTGTTGCCACCTTGTGTGGCATTTGAACATACTTATCTGGGAAAATGCATCTTTCTAAAAGACTACAGGAGTTATGCCAAGAGGCAGGGTAACGGCTGGGAAGAAGGGGACACATGCTCTTCTACTTAATAAAGCGTTTCTACTTAATAAGCAATTCTGAGATACTTGTCATGCTGGTATTCAACTGCCACGATACAAGTTCGGGGGCAAAAAATCATTTAGAAAAGGCTCATCTAATTATTTTAAAAAAAACCAACGTCTTAGGAAGCAGCCACGCTGACACCGCCTTTGTACTGCCAAGGCAGATGGGCAGAGTGGAGTATTGAGGTATCTGTGCAAAATGATGTATACTCTGCAGAGACAGGCATTGGAGAATAGATGGCTCTGCTCTGGGACAAAAAAAAAAAAATCAAGCTCAGCCCAGTTTAGTGGTGCTAGGTCTATCAATGGCTAATAGTCAGGATTGGCAGGGATGTAAAACCATGCTCTGACGTGTCCCTTGTTGCCAGAAGCTGGGAATGAGTGACGGGATGGATTGTTTGATGATTACCTGTTCTGTTCATTCACTCTGGGGCACCTGGCATTGGCCACTGTTGGGAAACAGGATACTGGGCTAGATGGACCATGGATCTGAACCAGTATGGCCGTTCTTATGTTGCTGACTAGCAAAGGAAGATGGCATTCAGGAAAACTGAACCTTGCCAACCGTTAATGGGAGGTGCTGGGCTATGATGCAACTCAAGGTTGAGACACACTTGACACCAAGGTCAATGATGCTTTATCACTGTGGTATCTGAGTAGAGATGTCCATTCATCTTGTAAGCACATGCATATCTTGTGTGTCACAAATAACATTGAATAAAATCCTCCTGGCATTGCTTTGGAAAGCAGGTAACCTTGCCCAGTCAGTGGCTGCCATTCAAAGTTAACTGGTTCAGCTGTTAGCAGTACTTAGGATCACGAGAGCCTGATCTGCCTCAAACAGGATTTTAAATGCCTTAGTGGAATTTGGGGCTTTTAGCCATAGGTCAGTGGTCTGGACCTAGCCAACCCAAGTCTGTAACTAGTTGTTCTCAGTCCAGTTCCTAATGGACAACAGTCTACCTCACAAACAGACTAGTGTGGCCACAACTAGCTGCCTGCTGACCACTTCTTTAGGAGGCAGAGAGAGGCCATGCAGCCGGAATTCTCCCCTAGCAGGGGACTGTTCGGGGCAGGCTTGGGGAAGTTTGCCCTGCTGCTGACCATGCTTTGCTTCCATTGTAGGTAAATAGCATCTATCTCCAGTGCTGTGGAGCTGGTTCCTAAATCCACAACTGTTTGTTAATGAAGGGAAGAATGTCTTTACTCTTGTATCTTACAAGCAAATAGAAAGCAGAAGAAATGAAGGCATTTGTATTTATTTTAAATCACTTATATATATAAGTACCAACTCTATGGGATCCAGGAAATTGGTTAAAATAAATAAAGGTAACAGTTGTCCCCAGTCCTTGCTGGCTGAGTTTAAGGCTGCAGTGGGGAGCTGCTGAAATCCCGTGAGAAACTGGATAAAGCACTGAAAAACTCTTTGCTGGAGCAGCAGCTGCACTGGGAAGCACTGCTAGAATATAGGATGACTTACAGTTAAGGACTCAAGGTGGGATAGGGTGGGGTGAGCCCTTTTCAGACACTAAAATCACTCCCACAGCGTCCAAGGGCCTTTTGTTCTCAACACTCTTCTTGATGTGGGGGGCAACACATGTGCTGCTTTCCCTGCCCCAGAATTACTTGCAAGGTGGATTTAAGCAGGTGATGCCCAGGAGCAAGGTGAAGCTGCTTGGATGGCTCTAAGAGATGAGCTCCAATCCAGGTACAAACCTTCCATTCTTATTTCAGTAGCTTGGAGAAAAATAGGGAGGAAGCAAGTAAATTAACTTGGGCTTCTGCTCTACGGGGCTGCCGAAACCTCAAGCCCTGATTGGTCTGAGCTATAACCAATGGAAGGCGTGGCTGCTGAAAGCATCTATGGTGTTGAAAGCATCTCGATGGCCTCTGCAGAAGAGCAGTGCTGGTTCCTGTGGCTGGAGACATGCACCCAGCAGCAGATGGCTGCTGGAGAGACCATGTACGTTAGCTTAAGAAGTACTGCCTGGAAGATGTATGTCTCTTCTTCCTAGTAGTCTCTGCTGAATGGGGATGCCTGCACCTCAGCATCCCGCGAGTGGTGCTTGGCACACTCTCCCTGCTTGTGGCTGTGCTTCTCACAGTGCTTGCTGCAGTTGCCTCGTTTGGATGTGGAGGAAGTGGAGTGCGCAGGTGAGGCGGGTACCACTGGCCTCTCCTGGCTGTTGCAGCGATGAACAAGGATGGGCTCCTTGGGGCTGGCCTTGCTCTTCAGGAGGCGCTGAAGCAGCTGCTTGTCCGACCGCTCCTTCCTGAAGTCATCCTCAAAGATCTTAAGCTACAGGGAAGGCAAAAGAAAAACGAAAATGAGCAGGGAGAGGCAGGTGAGCCCAGAGGTGGCTCTGGCCAGCTCTGTGCAACTTGAGGCACTAGCTATTGTGCAGCTAAAACCATGAACCAATTTTGAACACAGTTTAAACTCCATGCTGATTTGGGGAGGATTGGCAGGGATGTAAAACCACGCTGATTTGGGGAGGGAATAATTCCTATCCCCTCTTTTCTGATCTGTTTTCCCAAGTGGCCAGTGCTTTCCAAAGATCAGAATAACAATTTCAGCTATTCAGCTACCTAGCACTTGGCAGAGTGATTGGATACTATATAAATACATAGGCCAGGCCTGACCCCAGCTCATTCCCCTGCAGCTGTGTTGGTCCACAAAAATGGGTGACTGGGCAACCAAATCACAGATGAAATTCAATGTTGATAAATGCAAAGGAATGCACATTGAAAAACATAGTCCAAACTATACATGCAAAATGATGGGGTCTAAATTAGCTGTTACCACTCAAGAAAGAGATCTTGAAGTCATGGAGCAGATGTTTTCAGAAAACTATCCACAATATGCAACAGAAGTCAATAAAGCTAGCAGGGATAGATAGAAAATATAATTCCATTATTTAAATTCAGAGTACACCAACACCTGGAATGTTGTGTACAGTTCTAGTCTCCCCATCTCAAAAAAAGATATATTGGAAATGGAAAAGGCACAGAGACGGGCAAGGCAACAAAAATGAATCAGACTACGGAACAGCTTCCATATGAGGAGAAATTAAAAGGATTGGGACTTTTCAGCTTGGAAAATAGATGACTAAGGGGAGGGGAGAACATGATTGAGGTCTATAAAATCAGGAATGGTGTGGAGAAGGTGAATAAGGAAGTGTTATTTACTCCGTCATATAACACAAGAACTAGGGGTCACCCAATGAAATTAATAGGTGGCAGATTTAAAACAAACATAAGGAAGTATTTCTTCACACTCAACCTGTGGAACTCGTTGCCAGGGATGGTGTGAAGGCTGAAGCTATAACTGGATTCAGAAAATAACTAAAGTTCATGGTGGATAGGTCCATCAATGGCTATTAGCCAAGATGGTCAGGGATGCAACCCCATGCTCTGGGTATCCCTAAACCTCTGACTACCTGATGCGGGGACTGGGCGACAGGGAACGGGTCACTTATAATTGCCTGTTCTGTTTATTCCCTTTAAAGCATTTGGCATTGGCTGCTGTTGAAAGACAGGATACTGGGCAAGATGGACTACTGGTCTGACCCAGTATGACCGTTCTTATGTTCTAGATTGCTAGAGCATCAGGGATTAGGAAATAATCCCCTTGTAGCATCCACATCCCTGGTTAGTGAGAATCCTCTGGCTTCAAGAGAGTGTTTCAGGACAAGTGGGACAGGCAGCCTTGTGCCATTAAACTGCATGTAGCTTGGCAGTGCATTGCAGCGATGAACGGTTGGTACAGACTCGCTAAACCCTGAAGATCGGGGGAGGTTGCAGATGTAAGAAGAGACTGGCTGGAATGAGTTTCTTACATCATTTTCAAAAACCAACCTTTTTCATTTTTTAAGTAGCCTGGAGCTGAAAGGACACTCGGACTGTGGCTGGTTCCTCCATTTAACTGCTCACAAGGAAAGGGATGTCTTTCTAACTGCCAGTTCAGCCTCGTGCTGGGATTGGAAAGTCAAGCAGAGTTCTCCTCTGCACCTGTTGTATTTACTGGGAATATTCAGCTCTAAACTGAGGACAGAGCATGTTATTTTAGAGGGACCTTAACTAACAAAGTTGGTGATTCATGAGCCGAACCCAACCCCAGCTCATTCCCTGGTAGCTGTGTCAGCTCCCTGGTAAAGTTTTTGTCATCAAAAGCAGCAGATCTAATCTCTACAGCACCAACTGGTGCTCAGTGGTGGCTCTAAATACACATCAGGAACAGATCTGTTGAGTGGGAAGGTGCTCTTCTATCTTCACCGCACTATAAGAAAATGGAACCTGCTAACAGTTGTAACTTGCAAACCAAGAGACAATATGGAGAATCACGTCTCATGCTTAGGGTGGTCCCTTCAGCGTTCAGAAAGGATTCCCCTCCACATACAGCTACACTAACTGGAGGCAGAAAAACTTGCAAGGTATATCAGGGAGAGTCTTCCCCGTTTTCTCACGCTTCAGGCACTGGTCAATGCCAGAGCCAGGAGCCTAAATCAGCAGGATCAGTGATCTGATTCAGTATGGCAAGCCCCATGTTCCTAAATCCATTCTGCCCCCATTGAGAGAGCCTCAAATACAGCCTAGTTGCTGGCTGTTGCTGTTCCTTCCCTGCAGCTGAGTTGCATTAACAGGCTGACCAGTGCACTCAGGGGACTCACTTGCTCTTGCAGAAGTGCCATCTGCTGCCTCATCTCCTCCTCCTTCTTCCGTAGCTTCTCATTCTCTGCTTTGATTCGCTCCCGGTCCTTATGTTCCGTCCTGTAATCCGCCTCATAAATTTCTGTCTGTGAAAGCAGGAAGAGATGCCTGTCAGTAGGGCCTTGGAAGCCCTGTCACGGCCGGGTACCCGGCCAGTACACTAGGGAGGGATGATCATTCTACAGTCTTATGCCAATTGTCATGCAAAAGTCATTGTCACCTTTTGGGGACTGGTCATGCTAATGTCCTCCCTTTGCTACTCCAATAATACTATCTTGTTCTTATATAGCCATCTCAAAGCACTTAGGGATCATTATCCCCAATTTACAGATGGGGAAAGTGAAGCAGAGAGACACAGTGACATGCCCAAGGTTACCCAGCAACCCAGTGGCAGAGCTGGGACTAAAACCCAGGTCTCACAAGTCATGCTCCAGCGCGCTAGCAACTAACCAACACTGTTTGAACTCTAACAAGGTGGTGCTTCCAGGGTTGCTCCAAGCTGGGAGGATGGGGGATTAAAATGATGCAGCGGGGTGGTGTGAGCTGGTGAAGGAGCAAAGCACAGCGCCAATACTCAGTTCCTCCTGCAAAAGGTTGGAGAGGAGTAGTGTACCAGTCTTGGATGTTCGCCTGAGACTAGCTCCCTCTCCCACCTGCCTGAGCAAACATTTCAGTGAGGTTCTCTTTTCTCCCCTCCTCCTCACAGCAGTCCCTTTCCCCATGAGCACCCATCCTTCATGACTGATGCTAAGTTACCTGCAGGGGTCAGCACCGCCATGCTTCGCGATGGACACTTGACAAAATTATGGTACTTAGTGACGGACATTGGGGTGGGGGGTGTTATGTCATTGTCATTCCATTTTTTGAAAAATTACCACAGACTTCAAAATTTTTACCACGGACACATTGCTGACCCCTGGTTACCTGGCATTTCAAGGCCTCCAGCTGGTCCTTCAGGTCAGTCACCTCTTTCCCAGGATCCGAGCTATTATTCACCTGGGCCAAGTGCTTGCACTTCCTGGGCTTGTAGGTCTCACCCCCTTGCACTTTCTGACTGGCTTCTTCGTGCTTTTTGGGTGAATTCTCCTTCAAGTTCTTCCTGGGAAGTGGGAACTGGGCATCTACAAATTCCTCCCAGGGCACAGATACCAATACCTCAGAGCCCTAAGGAAGGAAAGGCTTAAAGGTCAGCTGTTGGCATCATCCAGCGCACAGGTGACCAGCTTCTTAGAAATGCTAAATGGTCACATGTACATTGGGCCCTGGGTGTTTCATTCTCTTCCTGGTCACAATACTTTAGGATAAGGGACAGTAGTTTGGTCTCTAGGTGACAATAGGGGGAGGGGCCGGGTGGGGCTATGTTTGACACTGAATCTGTTATAGCAAAGTCATTCTTGGGCAGCAGAGCCTCACAAGCCACCCTCCCATTCCTGTAGCACTGCTGCAGGAGCCAGCCTACAGCCTTCAGGGAGCCAGCAAGACAGGCCAGTTTGGAGTGGCTGCATGTGGCACCGTGATATGGAAACACCTGAGAAGCCCTAAATTAAGTCATGCCCATGGTAGGAGATGGTACCAT